>NC_084811.1:16621907-16939241 GCF_963583255.1 Pyrus communis
TTGGTTCGAATCATTTTATCATGGAATGCTTTGGTCTTGGCTTTGTACATCCGGGCATTCTCATAGGCTTCATTCCGAATCTCCTCAAGTTCATTCAATTGGAGCTTCCTATGAACTCCCGCTGCATCTATGTCCATGTTGAAAATCTTCACGGCCCAATGTGCCTTGTGCTCTAACTCTACGGGCAAATGACATGGCTTACCATAGACGAGCCGAAAAGGTGACATCCCAATGGGTGTTTTGTATGCCGTACGATATGCCCACAGTGCATCATCTAAACGTAAGCTCCAATCCCTCCTTGTTGGTCCAACGGTCTTCTCCAAAATTTTTTTGATTTCTCGGTTAGACACCTCGGCTTGGCCATTTGTTTGAGGATGGTAACTCCGAAAATTTAAAAAAAAAAAAAAAAATTCTTTTGAAAAAACCCAAAAATATGTGTTTTTAGAGTCATTTGAGTCATTTTGTTGCTATTTCGTTTCTGCCTTGTTAGGTTGTTTAGTTGTTATTGTTTGTTTGTTTATTAATTGTGTGAGTTTATGATTGTAACATTGAGAAAATGTTTGATTTATTGATAGGCACTGCTAAACAAAGAAAGATGGTGCTTCACAAAGGTTGTTTGCTTGAGGCCCCACTATGTGGCTTTACTCTTGGAGCGGAAGGCGTAGGAACAGAAGGCATCGGAGCGGGAGGCATCGAAGATAGAGCATTCCAGGCCTCAATACTTGGCCAAGCGCTGGATGAGCCAGGAAAAAGGTGCCTCTGGAGGAAAGACGAGAACCTTTGACGGTCACTGTGAATCCGACCTTCAGACTCTTGCAGCTCATCAAGCTTCCTCTTCATGCCCGTCGAATAGTTGTTTGCAAGCACGTGCAAACTTCTATTCTCATACTTCAGCTGCTGGATCTCCTGCTTGAGACTTTCCACCTCTGCCATCAATGATTCCACCTGACGGGAGCGGGCAAGCAGGCGTTGGCCCATGTTGGACACAGAACTCGCACACTGAACACTAAGTGCGAGGGACTCTTGAACGGCCAACTCATCGGACCGTCCTGACAGCAGCCTACTATCTTTCGGAGTGAGGAGGTTCCTAGCTACTATTGTAGCTGTTGTGGCGTCCTGCATCACGGAGTCTTCACCTGTGAGAGGACCGTTAGAAGAAAAGAAAGAAGGGCGCCATACGTTACCTTGACGCGGCGCGCCCGCATCACTGCTAAGGCTCAATTCCAAGCTAAGGTTCGATGAGTTTGCCATTTTTCAAAAGTGTTCAAGGGGTGGATGGAATTAATTCTCAAAGGGCCGGAGTCGATTTTTCAAGAATGGGATTTCTTCAGAGTGTATTTGTTGGGGTGATCGATAGCTCCATAAAAAGCCATGGCGACGCGTCCACCGATTCAGAGATCCGGATTTTCCTCCGCAAATTTCGACGACGCATTCGCGGCTTTTCAGAAAACACGCTCAGCTTTGTCAAAAGATATCTGACAAAGCTGATAACACGTGGAGGCCATCATCTCAATTACACGTCTTTAGCCGACAAGCGCAAAGTTCGGCGACGCTTTCTCTGCTTTTCAGAAAACGCGTGCAGCTTTGTCAAAAGAGCCGCACCCGTGACTACTTTAGCCGTTCGTTCAGAAATCGAAGAGACGTCTGTCGACAAAGGGTAAAAGAGTAGTACCACCACTTTCTATTAAGAAAATCCCTATATTTGTCGACCTTCATCTCTTATGGCAAGGCAGACTTGAAGAAAATGCCCACCAACTCTCTCTCACCTCTGAGGGCGCACTCCCAGCAAAGCCTTTTGAATTACTCAAAATTTTCTTCTTCCCCAAAGATGATACCAGACGCCTGGAGTAAAGATGACCCAGGAGGAAATGCATGTGCTGATTCATGCACCGCTTCTTCAAAAGCAAAGGTATCTCATATCATAAAGGTCAAAAGCAAAAGTATCTCATATCATGCTCTTTCCCTGTCTTTTTCTTTGTCCTTGTTCTTACTCGCATGGCAAAGTGAAAGAAGCAATCAGCCGGCACTTGGAGTCAGTCTTCCGATCTGGAGCCAACTGCCTGGAACCTATTCCTGATTGCTTACCTAGCGTTGCTCTCGAGTAGTCATCTTCAACGGTTGATACACTTCCAGAGAAGGGACCACTCCTGCAGAGATTGAACAAAGAAACAGATAAAGGGGGAAAGCTCAGACCTTCGGGGAAGACCAAAAGAACCATCATGCTGCCCAGTTCAAGAAGTAGCACAAAGGAAAATCAACGATGGGCAGAAACCAGTTCAAGAGTAAGCATGTGGAATCACAAAGATCAAAAGCCTCAATGCAATTACCAAGGAGAAGATGGAATTTACACTCTATAACCAGATTTGCGTCTCTAAACTCTTCTCTTTGTTAATTACATTCTGCCATGTTTAGTATGTTTAAGTGTTTTTTGTGTATTTACTTATGTTTTGTGTGAATCTATGCTTAAAACATTGAGGACAATGTTTGATTTAAGTGTGGGGGGGTAACTAATGTTGTTAATGCAAATTCGTGGGATTTTATCACCCATAACTTCAAATATTGTTCCTTGCTGTTTTAAGGTGTTTTTAAGTTGTTTTAGAGTGTTTTAGTATGTTTTGTTTTTATAACTCCGAAAAGCACATAAAAATTTGAAAAATTGTTTTGAAAAACCTAAAAAGAGTGTTTTGAGTCGTTTTTTTGTGAGTTTGTGTCTTAGGGTACCTTCCAGCACAATGATAAGGATTTGGTTTGTAATTGCATGACGGTTAAAAAGAGTTATTAACATAGAGAAAAGTTTGATTTACTCTTGGTATATGCTTGGTTATGGTTATAATGTATGACTTCACATGCAATCATAAAAGAAAAATTCGTTTTTGTAACATGCTTGAAGGAAGGAATTCAAACAAACGCTACAACCCTGTGAGACTCGAGCCATTACCTTCTTTGGAGAGTTATTTTCTGTGATTCTGTGTTTTCTAAAGTTGTTGCATGATCTCATTATTCCTTGCTTGGTTGCTACTTAGGATGCAATTGTATCATGATAGAACTAAATGCCATAACTTATATCTGTTTCATTCAAAGCATGACATTGAATTGCATAACATATATCAAGATGAAGTTGTGTAGTTGCCACCATAACCAAATAGCCTTACTTCCCATATTTCGTATTTGTTGTAAGTTTTAACCCCGTTGAGCCGCGTTTAGCCTATTTTCTTTGCTAACCACATCACCCCTTACCTAGCCTAGAGTAGGACCATCCGTACCCTTTGTTCTTGAAACATAGTGAGCATGACTTAATTGAATTCCTTTTTATTAATATGTTGCAAAAAATAAGTGTGGGGGAAGGGATTTTTGTGTGTATGTATGTGCCTAAGTCTTAAAGGAGGCACGGAAAAAAAAAAAAAAAAAAAAAAAAAAAAAAGTGAAAATAAGTGAGAATGGACTCACAAGTGTGATTGTTGATGAAAGGGCCCAAAAAGTTTGAATATGGCCCTAAGTTTTGTGACTTCCCCTTGGGTGTTCAAAGTTAACTTCTGCGTTCTAAAGGGAATTCTAAGTGCCTAATTCAATACTTTGCTCACTATTGCTTTAAGAACGTTTGTGTACTCTACCTTTCTTTGTTAAACCATTACCCTTAGCCCCGTTACATCCCTCAACTTCTATCTTGAGTGTTATGTGTTTCAATTTGCGGAGTTTGAAATTGATATGAGCTTATGGAATCACTGGTTCTCATTCTAAGTAGTAGCATTCCATTCATGAGATCATATTCATGTCATTATCGTAAATCCAGAAAATGCTTTCTTTGTTATAACATATGTGAGATACTAGTCTTTCATGTTTACATCAATCTTCTCACATATACCTAGTGTAGGGAGTGTAGTCAGAAAATCTGTGTGAAAAACGAGTGCATATCTTGTAAGGATTTGAGCAAATTCTCTAAGGCATGTTACTACATTCAAAACATGGTTTTAAATGCTTAATTGTGAAATAGTATGTGGTGACTATGATTAAGAATGTACTTAAGTGTGAAGATGACTAAAATCTGTGAGAATGATGATTTTTAACATGTCATGTGCATTGGAAATCCCTAAGACGGTTGTTGGAAGGTTTAGGTTGTGTTTTACGTGTTTAGTGTCGTTTTGTTTATTTGTTTTTATTCTGTTTTGCTCGAGGACTAGCAAAAGCTAAGTGTGGGGGTATTTGATAGGAGCATATTCATGCGACTTAAATGGCTTGTTCTCGTGCATTTACGTTATGTTTCTCTCGTTATTTTAGTCCTTTATGCTTCTTTTGTGTGTTTTCAGGTTCTAAGGGCCTAGGGAGCAAGAAAGTGCATTTTGAGGCCATTTGGAGCATTTTTGGGCATGGATTGGATAGCTTATCCATGGAGCCAAGAGGATGGACGAATTTGAAGGCCTTGTATGCACTTGAAGACACAACACATTATGCCATACAAACCAACCTATTTTAGGCCCATTCTATGTACTTAAACCCTAGCCCTTTAAACTAGTTCATTTATCACTTATCAAACCATTCACTTATCACTCACCACATATCATATATTTATTACTTATCATATCATTCATTCATCTACATATCAATAACCACATATCAATAACCACTTATCTTATCACTCAACATATCATACACTTATCACTCATCACACTTCATTATTACACCACCATTCATTCTTTAAAACACAAACAACATTCACATGCAAACACAAGCTTTAACCAACAAACAAAACAGCCAACACATGCACCAAAACACCTTTGCCGTGGCCTTCACTCCCCCTTGCATTTTCAGCCATTCCACTTCATCATTACACCACCTTCTCCATCTTTAATCACATGCACCACTAATTCAACACATGCACTTGTTCCTCCATTAAATCAACCACATTCATCACCAAAGAACCTTTGTGCCGTGAGTTCCATTGCATTTCCAGCATCCTCACATGCATTCCCTTCACATTCACCCACATGCACATTCAATCATTCACACATCCACCACTCATTCTTCATCATTTCAACCACCTACATGCATTAATTATTAAACTCTTCATCATTGCATCCAGAAAATGAGCAAGAAAGCTTCCCAAACACATGCAAATCCATCCATGCCGTGGGTTCCCTTTGCTCCCCTTGTGCAATTCCAGTTTTCACATGTGTCCTAGCTGTTTTTCCATCATTCCTCCACACAAATGCTTAAACAAACAGCCATATGTTCCCTCCACCACCCCTATAAATACCCTAGCATTCATTCATTCACTCCCCAATTCAATTCATATCTCATATTTCCATTCACAACACTTCACACAACACAAATACCATTCCATTGCCGTGAGTCCCATTCCATTTTCTGTGCAGTTTTTCTCCTTCATTGCAGCCACTATCCAACCACTTCCCATCCCTCCAAAACACTTCACATAATCCCCAAAGCTCACTTAGACCTTGTGCTACAACAACGAGGAAGAAAAGAGTGCCTAAACGTTCATACAATTCAAGTTTGAGTTGTTGGAATTTTTAGGTGTTTCTTTGATTTCAAAGTTTAAATTTAATTCTCTTTGTTTTGTACGTATGAGAATGGAAGAGAAGAGTGCCTAAACGTTCATACAATTCAAGTTTGAGTTGTTGGAATGTTTAGGGGTTTCTTTGATTTCAAAGTTATGAGGAACTAAACCCCCTTTAGCTAGGGGGTGATTCGAAACTATGTTTATATTTGCAATATGAATTGATTACTTTTGGTTGGTATTTCATAAGTTGTGGATTCAATTCGTTTAACTGTTTGATTGATAAATTATTTATGTATGTTCATTAAGATTGCAAGCTTAATTTTCATGCATGAATATGACGCTAGAATATAAGTGAGTTTCACCTAATCGTTATGAACTTATATTCACAAGTAGTGGAGGTTGCTTATAAACAATCGCGTTAAACGAATTCTTGGCATAAGTTTCATGCGTATTCCATAGTAACGAGTGCCTCGTCAACACTTATAATTTTCATTGAACTTAATGATCTTTGTTGAATGTCTCTATCATGCGTATTCCATAGTTAGGGACTTTGATTAAGAATAATTTGGTTGTAATGCGTATTCCATTCAATCCAATGAATTTAGGGAAATTTGAAAGTTAATTTAAGCGGACCTAATTAACTTGGAGCATTGAGTTTCATAATTTATCGAAAGACCAACCGAAAATCAATCTTGTATTGCAAGTGTAACATGTGTGGAGAAGAACCCCTTAGCTATTCCATCATCCATATTTTTATCACATTCATATTTACATTTTGCCTTCAATTATATTCTGTCTTTTTTTTAATATCGTCCAACCACAATTCCCCCCCCCTATTTTGTTAAAGTCTTAATCATTCGTATTTGTTTTATTTGTGTATCTTTAAAGCTTTTGGAGTGATAAACAATTGCAAATTCGTCTAAATCAAGTTCTAGCTTCTATTTGAGTCAATTTGATTGTTTTAGACAATTTGAGTTTTTCAAAGCCATTCTGAGTCATAGTAGTCTTGTTAAGAGTATTTTAATTTAGTTTTTATGTTTTTAAGTCAATTTAGAAGGTTTTAGCAAGCCCTCCTAATCCCCGGTCTAGAACGATCCCTCACTTATCCATTCTACTACAATTGTCAAACGAGGGTTTAATTTGAGTGTCAAGTAAATCTCACATCACTAGGGTATGAGGGAACTTCACCTAATTGTTGGGAACTTATATTCATGAGTAGTTAAGATTGTTGGTCACAATTATGTTAAGTAAATTCTTGGCATAAGTATCATGCGCTTTCATAGTTACGAATGCCTCGTCAACACCTATGATTTCCATAGAACCTAATGATCTTTGATTGTCTTTCTTTTATGCGCTTTCATATAGAAAACTTTTAAGGAATAATTTGATTGCAATGCGCTAATTCCATTCAATTCAATGGCCTAAGGGAAATCTGAGAGTTAATTTAAGCGTACCTAATTTTCGCATCAAATTTTGGCGCCGTTGCCGGGGATTAGCAACTTTGCTAATCCCTTGTTATTTCTTTTTAGTTATTTTCGTGTGTTATTGGTTTGTTAATTGTTTTAGTTTCTGACTTGTTTGTTTTCTTGTTTTAGGCACTAGTTTATGACTCGGAGTTCTCAACCGGTTCATGCGCATATCTTAGACTTTGACGATGATTTTGAGCGAGCCTTGAGAAGAAAGAAGAATCAACAAGAGCCTCAACCACCTCAACCTGCACCTGAGCTTGAAGAGGACGAAACACAGGAGGGAGAGGAGGCCACGACAAGGATTTTTGAGGAAGAACAAGTTATGGCAGCCAACAACCGAACAATCCAGGAGTTTTCCGCTTCGGGATTGGATAATGCCATGCCTCTATGCATTCAATATCCAAGGGTAGCCCCCGACAAGACTGACGAGTTCGAACTCAAGTCCAGTTTAATGCACCATATTCCTAAGTTCCATGGGTAGTCCATGGAAGATCCTAATAAACACTTGAAGGAGTTCGAGGTTGTTTGCTCAAGTATGACCCCGGTGAATGTTGATGGGAGCATTTTGAAGATGAAGGCTTTTCCCTTTTCTCTTTTGGAAAAGGCTAAAGATTGGTTGTATGAACTAGCTCCCGGAACTGTCACATCATGGGAGAGTATGAAAAGGGCGTTTTTGGAGAAGTTTTTCCCAACTTCTCGAGTCATTCTTTTACGTAAAAGAATTAGTGGCATTCAGCAAAATCAAGGTGAATCATTTCCAACTTATTATGAATGTTTTAAAACCCTTGTTGCTTCATGTCCACAGCACCAAATGAAGGAGGAGCTTCTTCTTCAATATTTCTACGAAGGGCTTCTACCAATTGAACGTCAAATGCTAGACGCCTCAGCGGGTGGAGCTTTAGTGGACAAGACACCTATGGCCGCCAAGACTCTCATTGCCAACAGAGCTTTGAATGCTCAACAATACAAAGGAGTTGGCCAAAGAGACATGCCACGGCAGCAACAAGTGAATGAGGTAAGTGTTATTTCCGAACTTCAAAATCAAATGGCTAATCTTACTTCTCTTCTTTCGCAGGTGGTTCAAATACCAAAGGTACAAAGTGTGGCTGTTTGTGGCGTATGCACCATGAATGGACATTTCACAGACAAGTGCCCTCAATTGATTGAGAACGGAGGGTGGGAATCTGCCAATGTCGTGGGTTATGGGAACCAAAACCAACCAAGGAGTGATCCTTTCTCTAACACATACAATCTCGGTTGGAGAGATCATCCAAATTTCAAATGGAGGGAGCCACAACAACCCCAATAACAAAGCACATTTAGGCAGCAACCTCCGGGGTTCTACCAAAGGCCGTATGCACCCACACCAGCCCAAGCACAACCTACACAACCCAAATCAGGTTCGTCCGTAGATAATGATCAAAATTTTCAATTACTAACTTCTATGGCGCAGGGAATGCAAAATAGGGAAAAAAAGGTTGATGAATTAGAAAAGCAAGTAGGGCAGATTGCGGAGTTCATGGGCCAATTTAGAGACCAAGGTAAGTTGCCTAGTTCAACCGTTGTCAACCCAAAAGGAGGATTCGAATCTGCTAAAGCAATCATGTTGCGAAGTGGAAAACAAGTTGGAACGGCCTCACAACCCTCTAATTCAGCCCCAATGGAGGACGAAAAGTTGCAATTTAAGGAGGGGGAGCAAGAACAAGACAAGGGTAGGAGACACCATGCCGCAGCCACCCCAATTACACCACTCAGCTTCTACGGGTAAGGATGTTCCAAATTCGATTATTTCTAATGTCATTCCTGCAAATGTACCATTTCCTCGTAGATTCATGCAAACAAAGAAGGAGGAAGTTGAAAAGGACATTTTAGAGACGTTTAGAAAAGTACAAGTCAATATACCACTTTTGGATACAATTAAGCAAGTTCCAAGGTATGCTAAGTTTTTAAAAGAACTTTGCACTACTAGGAAGAGAATTTCAAACAGAGAGGTTGTAAAGGTAAGTGAGAATGTCTCAGCCATCTTGCAACGTAAATTGCCCCCTAAATGCAAAGATCCGGGTAGTTTTACAATTCCTTGTGTTATTGGCAATAATCGTTTTGAACATGCCATGCTAGACTTAGGTGCATCTATTAATGTTATGCCTTACTCAATTTATGCATCTATGAACCTAGGTGAGTTAAAAAATGATGGTGTGATTATTCAATTGGCCGATAGATCTAATGCCTATCCAAAGGGTATTTTGGAAGATGTTTTAGTGCAGGTTAATCATCTAATCTTTCCGGCGGATTTCTACGTGTTGGAAATGGAAGAATCAAACCATGCCCCATCATTGCCAATTCTTCTTGGCCGCCCCTTTATGAAAACCGCCCGCACGAAGATTGATGTGTTTAATGGGACTTTGACAATGTAATTTGATGAGGAAGTTATTAATTTCAATCTTTCTGAATCTATCAAGTACCTTCTTGATGATCATTCCTGTTTTGCTATTCATGTAATTGATTCGTTGGCGCAGGACCATTTTGAACAATTGAACGAAGATGCACTTGAATTGGTCATTACAAGAGGAATGGAACTCAAAGACAAGGAAGTAGGGCAATTGCATACCCACGGCATGCATTGTGAGCACCATGTCGTGCCCCTTAGTGTTGACATGGTTGAGATAGTGGCTACCCTTGAGTCATTACCACTACAATCTGGTAAGTCTTCGGACCCAATTTCAATTCCAATTTCGACTAATAAGCCTATTCCTTCAGTTGTGCAGCCACCTTCCCTTGAACTTAAACCATTGCCAAGCCATTTGAAGTATGTTTTCTTGGGAGATCAAGAAACCTTGCCCGTCATCATATCCTCCTCACTCACGACACAAGAAGAAGGTAAGTTAGTGAGGGTGTTAAAGAAGTACAAAATTGCAATTGGTTGGACCTTGGCCGACATCAAGGGAATAAGCCCGACCACGTGCATGCATCGTATACTTTTGGAGGAGGGGTCCAAAGCATCTCGAGAGGCTCAACGCCGACTCAACCCTCCAATGATGGAAGTTGTGAAGAAGGAGATAATCAAGCTCTTGGATTGTGGAGTGATCTATCCAATTTTAGATAGTCGGTGGGTGTCTCCGGTGCAATGTGTTCCAAAGAAATCCGGAGTAACTGTGATGACAAATGCCGAAAATGAGCTTGTTCCTACTCGAATCCAAACAGGTTGGAGGGTTTATATTGACTATAGGAAGCTCAATGCCACTACAAGGAAGGATCACTTTCCCTTGCCATGCTTGAAAGGTTAGCGGGTTATGCTTTTTATTGTTTTCTTGATGGATATTCAGGTTATAATCAAATTGTGATAGCTCCGGAAGATCAAGAGGAAACCACTTTCACATGCCCCTTTGGTACATTTGCTTATCGTCGCATGCCATTTGGTTTATGTAATGCACCTGCCACATTTCAAAGATGCATGATGAGCATATTTTCAGATTATGTTGAGAAAATTATTGAGGTTTTTATGGATGATTTCAGCATTTTTGGTGATTCATTTGATGGTTGTTTGAATAATCTTAGTTTGATTTTAAAACGATGCATTGAAACTAATCTTGTGTTAAATTGGGAAAAATGTCATTTCATGGTTAAACAAGGCATAGTTTTAGGTCATATTATTTCTGAAAAAGGTATTGAGGTAGATAAGTCAAAGATAGATCTTGTGCGTCACTTACCCTCTCCTACTTCGGTTAGAGAGGTTTGTTCGTTCCTTGGACATGCAGGTTTTTATCGGAGGTTCATCAAGGATTTCTCGAAGGTCTCCCAACCTTTATGCCGCCTCCTACAAAAAGATGCACCTTTCGACTTCACCAAGGAATGCACGGCAGCTTTCCAACTTCTCAAGGACATGCTAACCACGGCACCCATTATTGTGCCACCGGATTGGAGCCTTCCATTTAAGCTAATGTGTGATGCATTCGACTACGCGTTAGGAGCTGTTTTGGGCCCAAGGAAGGACAAGAAGCCGCATGTCATCTACTACGCATCCCGGACGTTGAATGACGCTCAATTGAACTATTCGACTTCTGAAAAAGAACTTTTTGCCATTGTCTTTGCTTTAGATAAATTTCGATCATATTTACTTGGTACTAAGGTTATTATTTTCACTGATCATGCAGCTTTAAAGTACTTTTTCACCAATAAGGAAGCCAAACCACGGCTAATTCGATGGATGCTACTTATTCAAGAGTTTGACATCGAAATCAAGGACAAAAAGGGAAGTGAAAATGTGGTGGCTGACCACCTAAGCCGTATAATACATGAGGAGGAACCGTACCCTATTGCAGAAACCTTCCCCGACGAGCAATTGTTATCCATTAAGGTAAGTGAGCCTTGGTATGCAGATTTGGTGAATTATTTGGTGACTAAACAAGTTCCAAACACTTTAAATAGAAACCAACGTGATAAATTGAAAAAAGAGGCTAGGTTTTATGTTTGGGATGATCCATACTTGTGGAAATATTGCTCGGATCAGATTATACGTAAGTGAGTGCATGACATGGAATTCAATTCTATTTTAACATTCTGTCACACTTATGCATGTGGGGGACACTTTGGGACACAACGCACATCCCTTAAGGTTTTAGAATGTGGATTCTATTGGCCAACTTTATTTAAGGATGCTAGAAACTTTTGTATGTCTTGTGATCATTGCCAAAGAATGGGTAACATTAGTGCAAATGATCAAATGCCGCAAAATGTCATACTTCCTGTTGAAATTTTTGATGTTTGGGGCATTGATTTTATGGGTCATTTTCCTTCCTCACATGGTTTCCTTTATATCTTACTTGCTGTGGATTATGTGTCGAAATGGGTGGAAGCAAAAGCCACCCGAACTAATGATTCTCGAGTGGTTGCAGATTTCATTAGAACTAACCTATTTGCAAGGTTTGGAATGCCACGAGTAATCATAAGTGATGGAGGGTCTCACTTTTGCAATCGAACCATTGAGGCTTTGCTCAAGAAGTACAACGTCACGCATAAGGTTTCAACACCTTATCATCCTCAGACTAATGGGCAAGCCGAGGTTTCAAATAGGGAGATTAAGCAGATTCTAGAAAAAACTGTGGGCCCTACAAGGAAGGATTGGAGTGTACGTTTGGAGGATGCGTGCGTTGTGGGCATATCGCACGGCATATAAGACCCCCCTGGGCATGTCCCCATTTCGGCTCATCTATGGCAAACCATGCCATCTTCCCGTGGAATTGGAGCACAAGGCGCATTGGGCCATCAAGACATTCAACATGGACATTGATGCCGTTGGAATTCACAGGAAGCTCCAATTGAATGAATTAGAAGAGATTAGGAACGAGGCGTATGAAAACGCTCGACTTTACAAGGAGAAGACAAAGGCTTTCCATGATAAGATTATTCGAGGTAAATCATTCTCCATTGGGCAGAAAGTGCTACTTTTTAATTCCCGCCGTCGCTTGTTTCCTGGTAAGTTGCGTTCTAAGTGGGTTGGCCTATTTGTTATTACTAACTTCTTTCCTTATGGTGCAGTCCAAGTTCAAAGCTTAAAAACAGGACAAGAGTTCAAGGTGAATGGCCATCGATTAAAGCCCTACTATGAGAACTTCGAGGAGCATGTTGTAGATGATGTGCCCCTCCATGCAGTGGGTACTAGTGAAGGTTAGCATGGCATATTCATCCGGCTAGAAGACGTTAAAGCAAGTGTTTCTTGGGAGGCAACCCATGCATTCAACAAGGAGAAGATGGAACTTCCACTCCAAACCCAGATTTGCATTTCTAAACCCTTCTTCTTGCTGTTTATTTTATCATGCTTAGTTGTTTATTATTTGTTGGCTTTTATGTGAGTCTTTGTGTGAAACATTGAGGATAATGTTTGTTTTAAGTGTGTGTGGGGGGGGGGGGGGGTAAACAAGTGTTTTTATGCAAAAACTCGTGGGATTCTATCACCTATCACTTTTAATGTTGTTTCTCACTGTTTTTAAGTGTTTTTAGTGCGTTTTAAGCTGTTTTAGTGTGTTTTGAAGTAAAACTCCGAAAATTTGAAAAAAAAAAGTCGAAAAAAGTGTTTTGAAAAAGCCAAAAAGAGTTGTTTTTGTGTGTTTGTGTGTCTTAGGGTACCTTCCAACACAATGATGAGGATTTGGTTTTTAATGCATGACTGTTAAAGAGAGTTACAAACAATGATGGAAGTTTGATATGCTCTTGGGTTTATACTTGGTTGTAGTTATAGTTTACGAATTCACATGTAATCACAAAGGATAAAATCAGTTTTTGTAACATGCTTGAAGGAAGGAACTCAAACAAACACTACATCCCTGAGAGACTTGAGCCTAAACGTTTATTTGGAGAGTTATTAATCTGTGCATTCTTGTTTTCTAAAGTCGTTGCACGATCTCATTATTCTTTGCTTGGTTGCTACTTAGAATGCGTTTCATCACTATAGTTCCAAATACTAGAACTCATACCCGTTTCATTCAAAGCATGAAATTGATTAGCATAACAAATAACAAGATGAAGTTGTGTAGTAGTCACCACCATAGCCAAATAGCCGATTCCAGCCTTATCATTTGTATTGTAGGTTTAAACCCCTTTGAGCCTTATTTAGCCTATTTTCTTGTTAACCACACCACCCTTACCTAGCCTAGAATAGGACTTTCCATACCCTTGTTCTTGAAGTATAGTGGAGCATAACTTAGGAGGAATTCCTTTTGAGTGACAGTTGTGCAGAAAACAAGTGTGGGCGAAGGGATTTTGTGAGTGTGTGTGTGCCTAAGTAAAAAAAGAGGCACGAAACAAAGGAAAGAAAAAAAAAAATTATTTGTAAAAAAGAAGAAAAAGAAGAAGAAAAGAAAGAAAAGGAGTTGAAAATAAGTGAGAATGAACTCACAAGTGTGGTTGTTGAAGAAAGGGTCCAAAAAGTTTGAATATGGCCCTAAGTGTTGTGTGACTTCCCCTTGGGTGTTCAAAGTTGACTTCTGCGTTCTAAAGGGAATTCTAAGTGCCTAATTCAATACTTTGCTCACTATTGCTTTAAGAATGTTTGTTTATCCTTCACCTTTCGTTGTTAGCCAATACCCTAGCCTCGTTACAACCCTTTGACTTCTATCTTGATTGTTATGTGTTTCAATATGTGGAGTTTAAAATGGGTTTAAGCATATGGTATCCCTGGTTCTCGCGTCTAAGTAGTGGCATTCCATTCATGAGATCATATATATACATGTTGATAATTCCAGAAAATGCTTTCCTTGTTATAACATATGTGAGTGTTTGCCTACATGCTTACATCAATCTTCTCACATATACCTAGTGTAGGGAGTGTAGTCAGAAAATCTGTGTGAAAATTGAGAGTACATATAGTAAGGAATTGAGAGAATTCTCTAAGGCATGTTACTACATTCAAAATGTCGTTTTAATTGATTAAATGCAAGCTAGTGAATGGTGACTATGATTAAGTATGCTCGAGGGTAAGGATTGCTTAAATCTATGTGAGTAGTGATCTTTCACATGTTATGTTTCATTGGAAATCCCAGAGGCAAACGTTGGAAGGTTTAGAGTATATGTTTTGTTTCTTTTGTTTGTTTGTTTTGCTCGAGGACTAGCAAAAGATAAGTGTGGGGGAATTTGATAGGAGCATATTTAGGCGACTTAACTAGCTTATTCTTGTGCATTTGTGCTATTATTTCTTAGTTAATGTCGTATTACAACTCAATTTCGTGTGTTTGTAGGTCCTATGGGTTAAAGTATCAAGAAAGTGCATTTTGGAGCTATTTTGGACACTATGTGGATAGCTTGCATATGGGCTAACATGGATGGACGAATTTGGACTTCAAGAGGCTAGAAATGTGATAAGAAGAGGAAGGAACTAAGCTAAGGACAAAGTGGATAAGGAAGTAGCTCAAAAGAGGAAACCCTATCCAAAACCTTAACCAAACTTCATCCAACATTATCCAAAACATTATGCAAACCTTATCTCATCTTATCCTATCCAAACCTTATCATGTCTTAATCCTAATTGCAAGGGGACCTAAATAGATAATCCTAGAACCTATTTCTAGAAGCATCCTATTCTAGAAGGCCCAAATCAGCCACAAAACCCATTCTTTCTAGAAACCCTACAAAAGTGGCGCACCAAACCTTTCTAGAAGGCCTTGCCTTGCCTTGCAAGCCAAGCAACCCTCTCCCCCACTTGTGCCGCACCTTCCTAGGCCCAATTCCCTTTGGATTCTGATTTTCAAGGCCTAATCCCTTTTGGATTTGGGTTACACAAGCCTATTATGAAACTAAAAGGGCCAAACCCCTTCCTAGGTGGATTTGATCACCTATGGCCGAATTCTAGGGCCCTAGTCCATAAAATCTGCTAAGCCTAACCCTAATCTACTTAACCCTAGGACTATATAAACATAAAATCAGCCAAAATTTCGTACACCCCCTTATGCTATTCAGAAACCCTTGTGGCGCAACCTCCATTCTCCATTCTCAACCTCCATACACCTCCCTCCACATCCATACACATCTGCCGCACCTTTTCCACTATAATCAACCATCCTCCATCCCTCCAAACAAGGAAACACCATGCAAAACCCCCAATTCCACCACACACATCTTGTGCCGCAGCAAGGAGGCGGAGGAGGAGCCAAACCATGCATCAAATCCATCTTGGAATTGCTGAGCATTTAGGTGTAATCTTTCTTATGATTTCAATGTTTAATTTCAATACTTTTTGTTGTGCAAGCATGAGGAACTAATCCCCTTTTGGCTAGGGGGAATTTCGAAACCATGGTTATAATTGCATGACGAATTGATTACTTTCAGTTGTGATTTCATGAATGATGAATTCAATTTACTTATCTGTTTTAATTAAAACTTGTTTATGTATATGAGTTGAGAGTGCACGCTTAATTTGCATGCATAAACATGATGCTAGGGTATGAGGGAACTTCACCTAATTGTTGGGAACTTATATTCATGAGTAGTTAAGATTGTTGGTCACAATTATGTTAAGTAAATTCTTGGCATAAGTATCATGCGCTTTCATAATTACGAATGCCTCGTCAACACCTATGATTTCCATAGAACCTAATGATCTTTGATTGTCTTTCTTTTATGCGCTTTCATATAGAAAACTTTTAAGGAATAATTTGATTGCAATGCGCTAATTCCATTCAATTCCATGGCCTAAGGGAAATCTGAGAGTTAATTTAAGCGTACCTAATTAACTTGGGGTGTTGAGGTTCATAAATTCACTGAATAAGCAACTGAAGATTGTGTTGTATGCAAGCATGCCATGTGTGGAGAAAAACCTCCTAGCCATCTCACCATCCACTTAATTTTATCAATTTCGTCCAAATCTGCCTAGTTTACATATTTGTTTTGTTTGTTTGATTTTCGTCCAAAACCAAATCCCCAATTGTCTTAGAGTGTCTAATTGGTCCAAATATGTTTTAGATTGTGTTTTTAAGAGTTTTGAGTCAAGTTAGAACCAATTTTCGTCCAAGTTTGTGTTTAGGCTCAAAACTGCCCAGATTGTGTTTTTAAGGCAGTTTAAGTGTTTTTAGCCTATTTTGAGTCTTGTGAACGTGTTTGAGTCATTTTAAGTGAGTTTAAGTGTTTTAAAGGTCAGTTTTATTTATTTGAGTCAGTTTAGAGTGTTTAGCAATCCCTCATAATCCCCGATGTAAGAACGATCCCTACTTATTTATATGCTACAATTGTCAAAAGAGGATTAATTTGTGTGTTAAGTTAATTTTCGCATCAGTCATCTATTACATTTCTCGGACCTTGAATGATGCTCAATGGAATTACTTCACTACTAAAAAAGAACTCCTTGCGGTTGTGTTTGCTTTTGATAAGTTTCGTTCTTATTTACTTGGAACTAAAGTTATAATTTACTCTGACCATGCAGCTTTGAAGTACATACTTATGAAGAAAGAAGCCAAGCCAAGGCTTATTCGCTAGATGCTTCTTCTCCAAGAGTTTGATGTGGAAATTCGAGACAAAAAAAGGAAGCGAGAATGTACTAGCTGACCATTTAAGTCGTTTGGTAAATGAAGAATACCTATTACCTATCCTAGAGGCATTTCAAGATGCACAGCTGCTGACAATTAAGGTAAGTAAGCCATAGTATGCTGATATTGTGAATTATATTATGTCTAAACAAGTTCCAAACACAATAAACTGACACCAACATGATGAACTTAAAAAAGAAGCACGTTTTTATGTGTGGGATGACCCTTATTTGTGGAAATATTGCCCTGATCAAATTATTCGTAAGTGTGTGCATAATTTTGAATTCAATTCAATTTTAACTTTTTGTCACACTTATGCTTGTGGAGGTCATTTTGGTACTAAAAAAACAGCACTTAAAGTTCTAGAATGTGGATTTTATTGGCCTACTATATTTAAGGATGCTAGAATTTTTTGCATGACCTATGATCATTGTCAAAGAACAGGCAATATAGGGCCAAGAGACCAAATGCCATAGACTCCTATATTTTATGTAGAGATTTTTTATGTTTGGGGCATTTACTTCATGTGTCTTTTTCCTTCCTCTCATGGTTTCATTTATATTTTACTTGCTGTAGATTATGTTTCGAAAGGGGTGGAAGCAAAAGGCACCCGTACTAATGATTCCAAGGTTTGGAATGCCGCAAGTAATTATAAGTGAAGGGGGTTCTCACTTTTGTAATCGGACCACAGAGGCGCTATTCAAAAAGTACAATGTCACACATAAGGTTTCGACACCTTATCATCCTCAAACAAGTGGACAAGCCAAAGTTTCTAACTGGGAAATCAAGCAAATCTTGGAGAAGACAGTTGGACCAACTCGAAGAGATTGGTGCTTGCGTTTGAATGATACATTGTGGGCATATTGTACTGCCTACAAAATACCAATTGGAATGTCTCATTTTCGGCTAATTTTTGGGAAACCATGTCATCTTCCAGTTGAGTTATAGCATCATGCACATTGGGTAGTCAAGACTTTCAACATGGACATTGGTGCTGCTGACCTTCATAGGCCTTCATTGGTGTTGCTGGCCTTCATAGGAAGTTACAATTGAATGAGGCTTATGAGAACGCTCAGATTTACAAGAACAAAGGCTTTTCATGACAAGATGATCCATAGTAAGACATTTTCTGTGGGGGTAGAAATTGTTACTCTTTAACTTCCTCCTTCCATTGTTTCCAAGTAAGTTGCGTTCTAAATGGATTGCTCCTTTTGTTGTTACTAATAATTTTCCTCATGGTGTAGTCCAAATTCAAAGTTTAAAGACTAGAAACAAATTCAAAGTGAATGGACATCGATTGAAGCCTTACTATGAATGTTTTGAGGAACATGTCGTGGATGATGTACCCCTCCATACTGCATGCCATAGTGAAGCTTAAATGGAGGTATCGTTCGGCTGGAAGACATTAAAGCAAGCGCTTCTTGGGAGGCAACCCATGTATTCAAATAAAGAGACAATGGAATTTCAGGCTCATACAGCCAGATTTGTTGTCTTTTACCCTTCTCTTTATTGTTTTTACTTTGCCATGATTATCATGTTTGCTAGTTATCTTTTATTGCTTTCTTGTTTAAGTTTTTTTTTTTTTTGAAACATTAAGGACAATGTTTGGTTTAAGTGTGGGGAGGTAAATATAATGCTTTTCATGATTTCTCTTCGAATTTCACCACCTATCACTACTAATGTGTTATTCACTGTTTCAAAGTGTTTTATTGTGTGTCATTAAAAAATTGAAGGAAAAAAAATCGAAAGAGCTTAAGAAAAAAAAAACAAAAAAAAAGAGTAATTTTTCTTGCTTGTTTGTGTCTTAGGCTACCTTCCAACACAATAATGAGGATTTGGTTTTTAATTGCATGACTGTTAAAGAAGGTTATAAACATGGGTGGAAGTTTGATATTGTGATATGAGGATATTTATGTGACTTTGTTAGCTTATTTCTTTGCATTTACTTAGCTAGTTTCTATTTATTGTAGTGATTTAAGCTATTTTCGTGTGTTTGTAGATCCAATTGGCAAAGGTGACAAAAAAGGGCAAAATGGAGCAATTTGGAGCAGTTTTGGACTTGGATTGGATAGCATGCGTGGGGAGCACTTGAGATGGACGTTTTTGGTGGTCAAATGAGGCTAGGAATTGATGTGATGTATAATCGCACTTGATAGGAGCATATTTATGCAACTTAATTAACTTGTTTCCTTGCATTTACTTAATTAGTTCTTAGTTATTTTAGTATTTTAAATTATTTTCGTGTGTTTGTAGGTCCATAGGCCTTATGAAGCAATAAGGTGCATTTTGGAGCCTTTTGGAGTAAAATTGGGCTGGGAATGGATAGCGTATGCTTGGAGCAAAAGGAATGGACGAAATTGAAGACTTGAAGATGTTAGGATTCCTAGTAAAAGAAGGATTCCTACTCAAATGAGGATTCTTACTTGAAGTAGGAAAGTTAAGCCAAGGTTTCCTATTTTGGTTTGACCTTTCCTAATCCTAAATGTCCCTAAGTTCGAGCAACATTGAAGGTCTCCTATGCATTCTAGGACACAAACCAAAGGTTCCTTGCACCATTCTAGCCCTTGCTGCACCACCTTTCCCTTTCCCTTTCCATTCTCCTTCCTTGCCCTACAAGGGAGACCTTCCCTTTCCTATTTTCTACACCAAGTCACATTCCCTTTTTAATTTAAGACCTTTCCTCTTTGCTTTTGCTGCACCCTATATTCCCTGGTGGTTTTAGAATAAAAATCCTTTGACATTAATAAAACTTTATTTCCTTTTCTCATTTAATTTCTGCTGCAACTTTACCTTATTTCCCTAGGGTTTTAGATACTTGGCTACTTTAATAAACATTGGCCGCACCCTTTAGGGATCCATCACGCCATACACCATCTCTACACACCCCTAATTCATCCCACTACTCTGCCGCACCCTACACTGATTTTGCACCATTCCTATACATTCATACCTTCAACCACACATCCACACACCGTCCTTCTACTTTGCCGCACCCCCTTACCAACCCAAATCCATTCCTAACCCAGAAACACATCCAAAATCATCCCTTAACCTTTGTGCCGTAGCAAGGAGAAGAAGAGAAAGGAGCTTGAACGTGTAGGGCATTCAAGTTGATTCGCTGGGCGTTTTAGGTGTAATCAATCTTTTGTTTTCAATGTTTAAATTCAATTTTGTTTCTTTTGTTGTGAACATGAGAGGCTAAACTTGTTTTAGCTAGGGGAGACTTTGAAGCAATGATTTTATATGCAATATGAATTGATTAAATCCAGTTATGAATTTGTGAATCGTGAATGCAATTTGCTTAATTGTTTTACTCAGAACTTATTCTTGTATCTCAATTAAGGGAGCACACTTAGTTTGCATGCATGAATTTGATGCTAGAATATAAGGGAATTTCACATAATCGTTAGGAACTTATATTCACAAGTAGTGAAGGTTGCTAGTCACGTTCGCATTAAGTTAAATTCCTGGCATGAGTATCATGATGTCATAGTTACGAATGCTTTGTCAATGCTTATAATTTTCACAGAACAAAATGATCTTTAATTGTATCTCTATTATGATGTCATGTAGGGAACTTTTGAAGAATGCTTTGGGTTGTCGAATGATGTCATCCAATCCAATAACTAAAGGAAATTTTGAGGGTTAATTAGTGATTGACACGGTTAATCTGGGGCATTGTCATTCATAATTCAAAATAAAAAAGTAACTGGAAATCGATTCATGTTCATATACGTGATGTGTGGATGAGGAACCTCTAGCTAAGCCCACAAACCATCCAGAAATCCAAATTCGTACCAAACTTTGTCTAGTTTAGTTTCTGTCTTGTTTTAGTTCAATTTCGTCAAAACCAAAACCTCCCTTTGTTTTAAATGTCAATTAGGTTAGAATCTGTGTTATTTTGTGTTTTTGAGTGTCTTGAGTCATAATCAAATCAATTTTTGTTCAGAGTCATTCCTAGTGTCTAGTTTCAGTCAATTTGATTGTTTGAAGCTGTTTTGAGTCTTTTAAGGTTGTTTGGGTCATATAATCTTAGTTACAGTTTTAGCGTCTAGTTTTTATGTTTTTAGGTCAGTTTAGTTTAGATTAGCAATCCCTCCTAATCCCCGGTTTAGAACGATCCCTACTTATACACATACTACAATTGTCAAAAGACGGTTTTAATTTGTGTGCTTGTTTTACATCGCATCATCACTCAAATTAAACCCTCTTATTGACAATTGTAGTAAAGATGTAAGTTGGGATTGTTCTAGGCCGGGGATTAGGAGAGATTGCTATTCTACTTAAAACTAACTTGAAAACACAAAATTAAACTTATAAACAGAAAAGTAGACTCTAGGACTCTTAACAAGACTTATATGACTCAAAACAAACTAAAAAGACTCAAAACAGCACAAAACAACCAAAAAGACTCAAAACAGACACTAGGACTTACTTTGGACAAAAATTGAATTGATTATAACGCAAAACACTCAAAAACACAAACTGGGATAGATTCTAGCTAATTTGACACCACAAAGTACAGGGGATTGGGTTTTTGACGAATTTAAAGTAAAAACAAACTAATTGCAGAAACTAAGTAAAGGAATGCAAATTGGGTTGAATTGATAGGTGATAAGCTAGCTAGAGGGTCCTTCTCCACACATGACATATATGAACATGAATTGATTTCCAGTTATTCTTTCATTGAACCATGTATGACAATGCCCCATATTAACTGCGTCATCACTAATTAACCCTCAAAATTTTCCTTCAGTCATTGAATTGGACGGATAACGAGTCGGCAACCAAATTATTCTTCCCAAGTTCCCTACATGAACTGCATAACAGAGACACAAGCAAAGATCATTAAGCTTTGAAAAAATCATAAGCATTGACAAGGCATTCGTAACTATGACATCATGATAGTCATGCCAGAAATTTGACTTAACACGATCGTGACCAGCGACCTCCACTACTTATGAATATAAGTTCATAACGATTATGTGAAATTCCCTTATATTCTAGCATCAAATTCATGCATGCAAACTAAGTAGGCCTCCTTAATCTAAACCTTCCAACATTTGCCTCAAGGATTTCCAATGCACATGACATGTTAAAAATCACTACTCCCACAGATTGTAGCTCTCTTTACACTTAAGCAAACACTTAACCACAGTCACCACTCACTAGTTCGCATTTAATCGATTAAAACAATATTTTGAATGTAGTAACATGCCTTAGAGAATTCCCTCAATTCCTCACTAGATATACTCTCTATTTTCACACAGATTTTCTAACTACACTCCCTACACTAAGTATATGTGAGAAGATTGATGTAAACATATAGACTAGCACTCACATATGTTATAACAAAGAAAACATTTTCTGGAATTATTAATATGACATGTATATGATCTCATGAACGGAATTTCACTGCTTAGAAGCGAGAACCAGGGATTCCATATGCTCATACCAATTTCAAACTCCACATATTGAAACACATAACAATCAAGATAGAAGTCTAAGGGTTGTAACAGGGCTAAGGTATTGGCTAACAAAGAAAGGTAAAGGACAAACAAAGGTTCTTAAAGCAATAGGAAGCAAAGTAATGAAATAAGCACTTAGAATTCACTTTTGATTGCAGAAATCCACTTTAAACACAAAGGGAAGATTCACACAACACTTAGGGTCAAATTCAAACGTTTGGACCCTTTCTTCAACAACCAATACTTGTGAGCTTATTCTCACTTATTTCTCAGCTCTTTTTCTTTTCTTTTTCATGTTTTTTTTTCCTTCTTTTTTCAATGAAAACCCTTCCCCCACACTTGTTTTTCTGCAAAATGTTGATCAAAAGGAATTCCCTTTAAGTCATGCTTCACTATCCTTTAAGAACAAGGGTATGAATAGTCCTATTCTAGGGTAGGTAAGGATAATGTGGCTAACGAAGAAAATAGGCTAAGTAAGGCTCAAAAGGGTTAAACCTACAATACATATGCAAAGGGTAAGGCTTTTTGGCTCTGGTTTAACTAAACAACTTCATCTTATTGTATGTTATGCACTCAATATCATGCTTTGAATGAAACGGGCATAAGTTCTAGTATTTGGAACTATAATGATGAAAACGCATTCTAAGTAGCAACCAAGCAAAGAAACAATGAGATCAAGCAACAACTTTAGAAAACAAGAAATCATAGATTAATAACTCCAAATAACGTTTAGGCTCAAGTCTCTCAGGGTTGTAGCGTTAGTTTGAGTTCCTTCCTTCAAGCATGTTACAAAAACTGATTTTTTTCTTTGTGATTACATGTGAATTCGTAAACGACAACTACAATTAAGCATAAACCAAAGAGCAAATCAAACTTGTATCCATGTTTGTAACTTTCTTTAATAGTCATGCAATTAAAAACCAAATCCTCATCATTGTGTTGGAAGGTACCGTAAGACAAACAAACACACAAAAACAATTCCAAAATGACTCTTTTTGGTGTTTTTCAAAGCTTTTTCGATTTTTTTTTCAAATTTTCGTATTTTCTGTTCAAAACACATTAAAACACTTCAAAACACACTAAAAACACTTAAAAAAGTGAGAGACAAGATTAGAAGTGATAAGTGAATAAATCCCACGAAAATCATGCCAAAACAGCTTGTTTACCCCCTCCCCCCAACACTTAAACTAAACATTGTCCTCAATGTTTCAAATATAGACTCACATGCAAACAATCAAAACAACACAAAACACAAGCATGGCAAAGTAAAAGAAATAAAGAGTAGGGTTTAAGAACGCAAATCTGGTTGTGGATTGTTGGAGATTCCTAGGTCTTCTTTATTCGAATGCATGGGTTGCCTCCTAAGAAGCGCTTGCTTTTAACGTCTTCCAACCGGACAATACCTTTCTTTAAGCTTAATTGGAGCCCACGACATGGAGTGGTATTTCCTCCACAACCTGCCCCTCGATATTCTCATAGTATGGCTTCAAACGATGCCCGTTCACCTTGAATTCTTGGCTGTTCCTTAAGCTTTGGATTTGGATTGCACCATAAGGAAAGACACTAGCAATAACAAAAGGACCAATCCACTTAGAACTTAACTCACCGGGAAACAAACGTAGGCAAGAGTTGAGAAGCAAAAATTTTTGGCCTTTTGAGAATGTTTTGCCACGAATCATCTTGTCATGGAATGCCTTGGTTTTCTCCTTGTAAATACAAGCATTCTCATAAGCTTCGTTCCTAATTTCTTCTAGTTTATTCAATTAGAGCTTCTTATGAATTCCAGCCGCATCTAGGTCCAAATTGAATGTCTTGACGGCCCAATGTGCCTTGTGCTCCAATTCCATAGGGAGATGGCATGGTTTCCCATAGATTAGCCGAAATGGAGACATCCCAAGTGGTGTTTTATAGGCTATACGATATGCCCAAAGTGCATTATCCAAACACAAGCTCCAATCTTTTCGAGTTGGTCCAACGGTCTTCTCCAAAATCTACTTGATTTCTCTATTGGAAACCTCTGCTTGCGCACTTGTTTGAGGATGGTAAGGTGTCGAAACCTTATGCTTGACATTGTACTTCTTAAACAGCGCCTCAATGGTCCGATTGCAAAAATGGGAGCCTCCATCACTTATGAACACCCTCGGCATCCCAAATCTGGAGAAGATGTTAGTTTTGATGAAATCTGCAACCACTCTAGAATCATTAGTATGGGTGGCTTTTGCTTCCACCCATTTCGAAATATAATCAACCGTAAGCAAACTATAAGTAAAACCATATGAGGAAGGAAAAGGACCCATGAAATCAATGCCCCAAACATTAAAAATTTTGACATTGAATATAGGGGCCTGCGGTATTTGATCCTTTGCACCTATGTTTCCAGTTCATTGACAACGATCACACGTCATACAAAAAATTCGAGCATCCTTAAAGATAGTAAGCCAATAAAATCCACATTCTAACACCTTAAGGGCTGTGCGTTGGGTGCCAAAATGATCCCCCCATGCATAAGTGTGACTGAAAGTTAAAATTGAATTAAACTCATAATTATGCACACACCTACAAAGAATCTGATTAGAGCAATATTCCCACAAATATGGGTCATCCCACACATAAAATTGTGCATCTTTTTTGAGTTTATCACGTTGGTGCTTATTTAGAGTGCTTGGAACTTGTTTGGTTACCAAATAATTCACCAAATCAGCATACCATGGCTCACTTACCTCAATAGACAACAATTGCCCATCTGGGAATGCTTCTAGGATAGGTAGAGACTCCTCATTGTGCACCACACGACTCAAGTGGTCAGCCACCACGTTTTCACTTCCTTTCTTGTCTCTAATTTCGATATCGAACTATTGGAGGAGAAGCATCCAGCAAATTAGCCTTGGTTTTGCCTCTTTTTTGGTGAGTAAGTACTTCAACGCTGCATGGTCAGTATAAATAATAACTTTAGTACCAAGTAAATAAGAACGAAACTTATCTAAAGTAAACACAATCGCAAGAAGTTATTTTTTAGTGGTAGAGTAGTTCAATTAAGCATCATTCAAGGTCCGGGATGCATAATAGATGAGGCATCGCACATGAGCTCAAAAGGAAGACTACAATCTGCTGGAACTATGATGGGGGCTGAAGTTAGCAACTCCTTAAGGTGCTTGAAGGCCTTCTCACATTCCTTGTTGAACTCAAATGGCACTTCTTTTTTAAGGAGACGGCAAATGGGTTGTTAAATTTTTGAAAAGTCCTTGATGAATCGCCTATAGAATCATGCATGTCCAAGAAAAGAACGAACCCCTCTCACCGAAGTAGGAGAGGGTAAGTGGCGTACAAGATCTATTTTTGACTTATCAACCTCAATTCCCTTTTTTGAAATTATATGACCCAAAACTATGCCTTGTTTTACCATAAAGTGACACTTTTCCCAATTTAAAACAAGGTTAGTTTCAATGCATCGTTTTAAGATTAAAGTGAGATTAGATAAGCAAACATCAAATGAATCACCAAAAATACTAAAATCATCCATAAATACCTCAATGATCTTTTCCACAAAATTTGAGAATATACTTACCATACACCTTTGAAATGTGGCTGGTGCGTTGCACAAACCAAATGGCATGTGATGATAGGCAAAGGTACCAAAGGGACACGTGAATGTGGTCTTTTCTTGGTCATCCGGAGCTATAACAATCTGATTATATCCCGAATAACCATCAAGGAAACAATAAAAAGAATGGCTGGCTAACCTTTCAAGCATTTGATCAATGAACGACAAAGGGAAGTGATTCTTTCTTATGGTGGCGTTTAGCTTCCTATAATCAATGCAAACTCTCCAACCTGTTTGGATACAGGTGATAGGAGCATATTCATGCGACTTAAATGGCTTGTTCTCGTGCATTTACGTTATGTTTCTTTAGTTATTTTAGTACTTTAAGCTATTTTCGTGTGTTTGTAGGTCCAAAGGGCTAAAGGAGCAAAAAGATGCATTTTGGAGAGTTTTGGAGCACTTTTGGGCTAAGGATGGATAGCTCATGCTTGGAGCCAAAGTGTCGAACGAAATTGAAGACCTAATTAAAGACCAAAGTGTTGGAACCTTGTTCCCTTTAGTTTTAGGACATTTAAACCTTTCCTTAGCCGTGTAAATCCATTCCACTTCATTGCACATGCATCTTCATAAATCAACACATGCATTCACTTCATCATTGCAGCCACATTTCCACCCACATCCATTTAATTCACATGCTTTCACATGCATTTTCACATGCATTCCCATTCACCATAGAAAACTCCTTTTGTGCCGTGCCTAATTCCATGCATTCCATTCATATTTCAGCCATGCACATTTAATCATTCATTTCCATCAATGCCGTGAGTTCCCATCAGATTTCCAACCTAATTCACATGCATTCCATCCTTTAATTCACCCACATGCACTCATAATCATTCGCACCTTGCATTCACATGCATTTCCAACCTAATCACTCACTCACACAATCTGCAATCATTCAAACAAACACCATCATTGCCGTGAGTTCCCATCAGATTTCCATCATATTCACATGCATTCCATCCTTTAAAACATTGCACATGCACTCCCTTTAATTAATTAAGCCACATGCACTCCCATCCATTTCATCATTGCAGCCAACACATGCTTTCACATGCATTTTCAGATTGTCCCCTTGCACATGCAGCCACATATTCATTGCACATGCAATTCCAACCCACATGCATCCTTTAATCATTCAAACATGCAGCCACATTCCCTCCTAGCTGTCATGTTCCCCCCATTTCACCTATAGATAAGCATCCATTGCATTCATTCTCATTCATACACATTTCAGTCACAAAACTCTTCCATTTCAGAATGTAGACCATCAAAACTCCCTTGTGTCGTGCCCTCCCTTACAATCCAAACACCATCCTTCCATTTTCACCACTTCCCAAACCATTCACACCATCAAACTATCCTTAGACCTTGTGCTACAACGAAGAGGAAGAGAAGAGTGCCTAAACGTTCATACAATTCAAGTTTGAGTTGTTGGAATGTTTAGGTGTTTCTTTGATTTCAATGTTTAATTTCAATACTCTTTGTTTTGTACGTATGAGGAATGGAAGAGAAGAGTGCCTAAACGTTCATACAATTCAAGTTTGAGTTGTTGGAATGTTTAGGTGTTTCTTTGATTTCAAAGTTATGAGGAAATTCGAAATATATGTTTATGCTTGCATTTTGATTTGATTACTTCTAATTGCGTTTCCTAAGTTGTGGATTCAATTCGTTTAACTGTTTGATTGATAACCTATTTATGTATATTTATTGAGAATGCACACTTAATTTTCATGCATGAATATGACGCTAGAATATAAGTGAGTTTCACCTAATAGTTACGAACTTATATTCACAAGTAGTGGAGGTTGCTTATAAACAATCGCGTTAAACGAATTCTTGGCATAAGTTTCATGCGTATTCCATAGTAACGAATGCCTCGTCAACACTTATAATTTTCATAGAGCGTAATGATTCTTGCTTGTATCTCTATTATGCAATCCTGTAGGGGACTTGTGGGGAATGTTTTGGGTTGTCGTATGCAATCATCCAATTCAATAACGTTAGGAAGATTTGAAGGTTAATTTAAGCGGATCTAATTAACTTGGAGTGTTGAGAATTAATGGTTTATTGAAACGCAATTGGAAATCGTTTTATTATGCAAGTATAACATATGTGGAGATGAACCCCGTAGCTAACTTTCCATCCATTCAATTCCATCAATTTGTTCTTTCTTTTCTTGTTTCTGTTTTCATGTTTAATTTAACTTGTTGTTCAATTATGTTAAACATGTGAAACTAATTTCTTTTTAGTTAGAGGCGAATTTGAAGCCATGGACATATGTTGGTTATGATTTGATTTACTCCAGTTATGAATTCATGAACTTTAGATGTGGTTTACTTTTCTGTTTTGATTAAGAACTTGTTTATGTATGTGGTTGAGGGTCGACACTTAATTTGCATGCCTAAACTTGATGCTAGGATATAAGGGAATTTCACCTAATCGTTATGAACTTATATTCATGAGTAGTAAAAATCGCTAGTCACGATTGTGTTTAGTAAACCCTAGGCTGGATTAACATGCGTATTCCATAGTTATGAATGCCTAGTCGATGTTTATGATTTCTGTTGAACTTAATGATCTTTGTTGAATGTCTCTATCATGCGTATTCCATGGTTAGGGACTTTGATTAGGAATAATTTGGTTGTAATGCGTATTCCATTCAATCCAATGAATCTAGGGAAATCTGAAAGTTAGTTTAAGCGGACCTAATTAACTTGGAGCATTGTCATTCATCGTTCGTTGAAGTCATAACTGGGAATCAAATTATATGCATATGTTCATGTGTGGATAAGGAACCCTCTAACTAGTTTATCATCATTCCATTTCATCAATTTCGTTTTTAGAATCTGTTTTGTTTCCAAGTTTTTGTTTTATTTTCAAATTCATTCAAAACCAATCCCCCATTTCTTTTAAAGTGCTAGATTAGTTAGAAATACATTTAGTTTGTGTTTCTAACAGTTTTGAATCAATTTATTTCCCAAATTCGTCCAAAGTACTCAAGGTGCTCAAAACTGCCCAGAAAGTGTTTTTAAGGCAGTTTTGAGTGTTTTGGTGCTGTTTTGAGTCTTTTAGTTTGTTTTAGTGCTTTACGTGTTTAGTTTTGCATTCTTTGAGTTTAGTTTAGTGTTTTAAACTTTATTTTACGTTTTTGAGTCAGTTTCCAAGTGATTTGCAATCCCTCCTAATCCCCGGTTAAGAACGATCCCTACTTATACATATACTACAATTGACAAAAAGAGGGTTTAATTTGTGCGCGTATAATTCACGCATCAACAGGTAGGCACAAGCTCGTTCTCTTCATTCTTCACCACAATGACTTCGGATTTCTTTGGAACAACTTGGATTGGTGAAACCCAATGACTATCCGAAATTGGATAAATCACTCCACAATCAAGTAACTTGATAATCTCCTTCTTCACAACTTCCATCATTGGAGGGTTAAGTCGACATTGAGCTTCTTTAGTTGGTGTAGCCCCCTCCTCCAAAAGTATTTGATGCATGCAAGTTATAGGACTTATCTCCTTAATGTCGGACAAGGTCCATCCAATGGCTGTTTTGTGTTCCCTCAACACTCGCACTAATTTTTCCTCCTCTTGTCCCATGAGTGTGGATGAGATTATGACTAGCAACGTCTCGTGGTCTCCCAAGAGAACATACTTCAAATGACTTGGTAGTGGTTTAAATTCAAGGGATGGTGGTTGTATCACTGAAGGAAGTAACTTATTAGTAGAAATGGAATCTGAAATTAGGATTGGAAACTTGCTATATTGTTGTGGCAATGATTCTAGGGCAGCCACCATCTCAGCTACTTCTTCACAAGGGGGCACGACATGGAATTCTTGAAGGATGCCGTGGGTGTGGTTTATTGTTGCCCATTGGTTTTTGAGTCCCATTCCATTTGTAATGACCGTTTCAAGTGCATCCTCATGTAATTGTTCAAGATGTTTCTAGGCCAATGAATCAATAATATCAATAGAAAAACATGAACGATCATCACTAAGGTATCTCATAGTTTCAGAAATTTGAAAGTTAATAATGTCGCCATCAAATTCCATTGTCAACATTCCCGTGAACACATCAATCTTGGTGCGGGCTGTTTTCATGAATGGCCTTCCAAGTAGGATTGGCAAAGGTGTGGAATGGGCCGAATCCTCCATGTCTGATGTGAAAATTAACTTGACACACAAATTAAACCCTACAATTGTAGTATGTGTAAGTAGGGATCATTCTAGGCCGGGGATTAGAAGGGATGATAATCTACTCAAATTAAACTCTAACAAACTAAACTAGACTCAAAAACAGAAAACTAGACTCTAACAACTATTCAAAACAACCATCACTAAGGCCATAGAGCGCAAAAATGAAGGATTTGGGCCAATGCAAGGCCACGGCAAGGAGGAGGAATTCTTTGCAATGGGTTCTAGTGAAGAAATAATTGAGGTTGTGGCAGCCCTTGAGTCATTGCCACAACAATATGGTAAGGTTCCACTCTCACTTTCAAATTCAGTTTCCACTAAGATGCTACCTTCTGTTGTTCAGGCACCATCGCTTGAACTTAAGCCGTTGCCGGACCATTTGAAGTATGTGTTTTTGGGAAAAGGCGAAACATTGCCCGTCATCATTTCATCAAGTCTCACGGCAATGGAGGAGGAGAAGCTTGTGAGGGTGCTGCGAGAGCACAAAACGGCCATAGGGTGGACTTTGGCCGACATTAAAGGAATAAGCCCTACCACATGCATGCACCGTATACTTCTTGAGGAGGGGGCTAAACCAACTCGAGAGGCTCAACGCCGTCTCAACCCTCCGATGATGGAAGTGGTGAAGAAGGAAATAATCAAACTTTTGGATTGCGGAGTGATCTACCCTATCTCCGATAGCCGTTGGGTCTCTCCAGTTCAAGTCGTTCCCAAGAAGTCCGGAGTAACTGTTATCAAGAATGATGAGAATGAGCTCGTTCCTACACGCATTCAGACTGGATGGCGGGTATGTATCGATTACCGGAAGCTAAATGCCATGACTAGGAAAGATCACTTTCCTTTGCCATTCATCGACCAGATGCTCGAAAGGTTAGCCGGTCATGCTTTTTACTGTTTTCTTGATGGATACTCTGGATATAACCATATTGTGATAGCCCCGGATGATCAAGAGAAGACCACATTCACATGTCCCTTTGGAACATTTGCTTTTCGTCGCATGCCATTTGGCTTATGCAACACACCGGCCACTTTCCAAAGGTGTATGGTAAGTATATTTTCCGATTTTGTTGAAAAGATCATTGAGGTTTTCATGGATGATTTCAGTGTATTTGGGAGTTCATTTGATAATTGCTTGGATAATCTGACCTTAATTTTGAAACGATGTGTTGAAACTAACCTTGTCTTGAATTGGGAGAAATGTCACTTTATGGTGAAACAAGGTATAGTTTTAGGACATATTGTTTCAGAAAAAGGAATTGAAGTAGATAAATCGAAAATAGACCTTGTACGTCACTTACCCTCTCCTACTTCGGTTAGAGAGGTACGTTCGTTTCTTGGCCATGCAGGGTTCTATAGGCGTTTTATCAAGGACTTTTCCAAGATGTCCAACCCTCTTTGCCGATTGCTTCAAAAAGATGTGCCATTCAAGTTTGATGAAGAGTGTAATTCGGCATTTAACCAACTCAAGGAGAAGCTAGTCTCGGCCCCCATTATTGTACCTCCAGATTGGAGCCTTCCGTTCGAGCTCATGTGCGATGCATCCGACTATGCATTAGGAGCTGTTCTAGGACAAAGAAGAGACAAGCGGCCGCATGTCATATACTATGCCTCTCGGACACTTGCAAAACAAAATTGATTCTCAGTTGGTCTTTCGATAAGTTGTGAAACTCAATGCTCCAAGTTAATTAGATCCACTTAGATTAACTTTCAGATTTCCCTAAATTCGTTGGATTGAATGGAATACGCATTACAACCAAATTATTCTTAATCAAAGTCCCTAACTATGGAATACGCATGATAGAGACATTCAACAAAGATCATTAAGTTCAACGGAAATCATAAACATCGACGAGGCATTCGTTACTATGGAATACGCATGAAACTTATGCCAAGAATTCGTTTAACGCGATTGTTTATAAGCAACCTCCACTACTTGTGAATATAAGTTCATAGCGATTAGGTGAAATTCACTTATATTCTAGTGTCATATTTATGCATGAAAATTAAGCTTGCAATCTCAATGAACAAACATAAATAAGTTATCAATCAAACAGTTAAACGAATTGAATCCACAACTTATGAAATTCCAACCAAACGTAATCAATTCAAATTGCAAATATAAACATAGTTTCGAATCACCCCCTAGCTAAAGGGGGTTTAGTTCCTCATAACTTTGAAATTAAAGAAACACCTAAACATTCCAACAACTCAAACGTGAATTGTATGAACGTTTAGGCACTCTTCTCTTCCCTTCTCATACGTACAAAACAAAGAGAATTAAATTTAAACTTTGAAATCAAAGAAACACCTAAACATTCCAACAACTCAAACTTGAATTGTATGAACGTTTAAGCACTCTTTTCTTCCTCGTTGTTGTAGCACAAGGTCTAAGGTGAGCTTTGGGGATTATGTGAAGTGTTTTGGAGGGATGGGAAGTGGTTGGATAGTGGCTGCAATGAAGGAGAAAAACTGCACAGAAAATGGAAGGGGAATTGCGGCAATGGATGTGTATTTGTGTTGTGTGAAGTGTTGTGAATGGAAATATGAGATATGAATTGAATGAATGAATGCAAGGGTATTTATAGGAGTAGTGGAGGGAACATATGGTTGTTTGTTTAAGATGCAAGTGGCTAATTAATGATGGAAAAGTATGTGATTTAAAGGATGCAAAGTGAATGAATCATGAATCATTGTGGATGAAAGGTGGAAGTGCATGTGTTGATGACTAGGTTAGTGGGTGGAAATCTGAAAATGGCATATAGGAATGGGAGCTCACGGTTTGAATGTGTAAAGTGTGTGTGAATGCATGTGAAGATGCAATAAATAATGCATGTAGGGTTAGGAAATAATGAAGAAATGCATGTGAGATGTTTGGAAAGGAAATGGGAACCCATGGCAATGAAGTTGTTTTGTGTTGTGAATTATGATGAATGCATGTGAGTTAAAGAGGGAGAATGTGGTGAAATGATGAAGTAGGAAGGTGGAAATGCATGTGAGATGTTTGGAAAGGAATAAAGAATGAATGGTGGAAATGTGAGTGAATGATGTGCATGTGTGAGAATGCATGTGGAATTAAGAGGAGTATGGAAGTGAAATAAATGAATGATATGTTAAGTGATAAGTGAATGATATGTGGTGAGTGATAAGTGAATGGTTTGATAAGTGATAAATGAATTAGTTTAAAGGGCTAGGGTTTAAGTACATAGAATGGGCCTAAAATAGGTTGGTTTGTATGGCATAATGTGTTTGATTGGGCTAGAGCCATTGTTTTGTGTCTTCAAGTGCATACAAGGCCTTCAAATTCGTCCATCCTCTTGGCTCCATGGATAAGCTATCCAATCCATGCCCAAAAATGCTCCAAATGGCCTCAAAATGCACTTTCTTGCTCCCTAGGCCCTTAGAACCTGAAAACACACAAAAGAAGCATAAAGGACTAAAATAACGAGAGAAACATAACGTAAATGCACGAGAACAAGCCATTTAAGTCGCATGAATATGCTCCTATCAAATACCCCCACACTTAGCTTTTGCTAGTCCTCGAGCAAAACAGAATAAAAACAAATAAACAAAACGACACTAAACACGTAAAACACAACCTAAACCTTCCAACAACCGTCTTAGGGATTTCCAATGCACATGACAAGTTAAAAATCATCATTCTCACAGATTTTAGTCATCTTCACATTTAAGTACATTCTTAATCATAGTCACCATATACTAGTTCACAATTAAGCATTTAAAACCATGTTTTGAATGTAGTAACATGCCTTAGAGAATTTGCTCAATTCCTTTCAAGATATGCACTCAATTTTTACTCAGATTTTCTAACTACACACCCTAATCTAGTCATATGTGAGAAGATTGATGTAAACATGAAAACGACACTCACATATATGTATCACAAAGAACGCAAATTCTGGAGTTAATAATCAATTTTAGATATGATCTCATGAATAGAATGCTACTACTTAGACGTGAGAACCAGTGACACCATAAGCTCATACCAAGTTCAAACTCCACAAATTGAAATACACAACACTCAAGATAGAAGTCAAGGGTTGTAACGGGGCTTGGGGTATGTGGATAAAGAAGGGATATGGAAAACAAAGGTTCTTAAAGAAATAGTGAGCAAAGCATTTTAATCAACTTAGAATTCACTTTTGAATGAAAACTCAACTTTTGAACAAAAAGGGAGAATTTAGACAATTTACGCCCAGAATTGGTGTTTTGGAACCTTTCTTCAATCACTTATTTTTTTCTTTTTTTTTTTTTTTCTTTTGAATCTCAAAACAAAAACACTTAAACATTCTCTCCCCCACACTTATTTTCTTTCATAATGTAACTCAAAAGGAATTCAATTAAGTCATGCTCACTATCTTTTAAGAACAAGGGTAAGGACGGTCATATTCTAGGTTAGGTGAAGATAAAGTGGGTAAACAAAGAACATGGGTTAACATGGCTCAACGGGGGTAAAACTTACAACATATACGAAATATGGGAAGCGAGGCTATTTGGCTATGGTGGCAACTACACAACTTCATCTTGATATATGTTATGCAAATCAATAACATGCTTTGAATGAAATGGGCATGAGTTCTAGCATTTGGAACTATATGATGAAACGCCTTCTAAGTAGTAACCAAGCAAAGAATAATGAGATCATGCAACGATTTTAGAAAACAAGAAATCACAGATTATACTCTCCAAAGAACGTTATAGGCTCAAGTCTCTCAGGGTTGTAGCATTTGTTTGAGTTCCTTCCTTCAGGCATGTTACAAAAACTAAATTTTCTTTTATGATTGCATGTGAAGTTATACATTATAACCATAACCAAGCATATACCAAGAGTAAATCAAACTTTTCTCTATGTTAATAACTCTTTTTAACAGTCATGCAATTACAAACCAAATCCTTATCATTGTGTTGGAAGGTATCCTAAGACACAAACACACACACAAAAACAACTTTAAAACAACTCTTTTTGGGTTTTTCAAAACAATTTTTCAAATTTTTATGGGATTTTCGAATTTTTAAGACAAAACACACTAAAACAGTTTTAAAACAGTGAGAAACAACATGTGAAGTGATAGGTGATAAAATCCAACGAATTTGCATCAAATATACTTAGTTACTCCCCCACACTTAAATCAAACATTGTCCTCAATGTTTTAAGCATAGATTCACACAAAGCATAAGTAAATACACAAAAAGCACTTAAACATACTAAACATGGCATAATGTAATTAACAAAGAGAAGAGTTTAGAGACGCAAATCTGGTTATAGAGTGTAAATTCCATCTTCTCTTTGTTGATTGCATTGAGGCTTGATCTTGATGATTCCACAGGCTTACTCTTGAACTGGTTTCTGCCCATCGTTGATTTTCCTTTGTGCTACTTCTTGAACTGGGCAGCAGGATGGTTCTTTTGGTCTCCCCCGAAGGTCTGAGCTTATCCCTTTTATCTGTTTCTTTGTTCAATCTTTCCAATTCGTATTGAAAAGGGTTGGAGGATAACTCAGCCTATGTTTGTCTCCACATGCTTCAATGTATCATTTGCACTTGCCTTACTCGCTCCCCTTTGCAGAAGTGGTCCCTTCTCCGGAAGTGTATCAACCGTTGAAGATGACTACTCGAGAGCAACGCTAGGTAAGCAATCAGGAATAGATTCCAGACAGTTGGCTCCAGAACGGAAGACTGACTCCAAGTGCCGGCTGATTGCTTGTTTTACTTTGCCATGCGAGTAAGAACAAGGACAAAGAAAAAGACAGGGAAAGAGCATGATATGAGATACTTTTGCTTTTGACCTTGATGATATGAGATACCTTTGCTTTTGAAGAAGCGGTGAATGAATCAGCACATGTATTTGTTGTGCTGTTTCCTCCTGGGTCATATGTACTCCAGGCATCTGGTATCATCTTTGGGGAAGAAGAAAGAATTGAGTCTTTCGAAAGGCTTTGCTGGGAGTACGCCCTCAGAGGTGAGGGAGAGTTGGGCATTTTTCTTCAGGTTTGCCCTGCCATAAAAGACGAAGGTCGACATATATAAAGATAATATCAAGTGGTGGTACTTGTTACCTTTGTCGACAAACGTTTTGATCCCGCAAATCTGGCTTTTTGAAATAGTGGCGCCTCTTTGATCTCTGAACACGCCTCTTCGATTTCTGAGCAGGCGCCCCTTCGATTTCTGAACGACGCCCCTTCGCTTTCTGAACGACACCCCTTCGCTTTCTGAACGACACGTGGTAGTGCAGATGCGGCTCCTTTTGACAAAGCTGCACGCGTCTTCCGAAAAGCAGAGAAAGCGTCGCCGAACTTTGCGCTTGTCGGCTAAAGATGTGTAGTTGTGATGATGGCCTCCACGTGTTGTCTGAAAAGAAGAAATCTTTTGACAAAGTTGAACGCGCCTTCTGAAAAGCCGAGAAAGCGTCGCCTAAATTACGCCGGAGATTCCGGCTTTTTTTTTTTTTTTTTTTGAATTGGTGGACGCGTCGCCTTGGCTTTTTTATTGAGCTATCAATCACCACAACAAACACACTCTGCAGATTTCCCATTCTTGAAAATCGACTCCGGCCCTTTGAAATTTAACTTCATCCCTTTTCTTTGAACACTTTTGAAAAAATGGCAAACTCATCGAACCTTAGCTTGGAATTGAGCCTTAGCAGTGATACGGGCGCGCCGCGTCAAGGTAACGTATGGCGCCCTTCTTTCTTTTCTTCTAACGGTCTTCTTTCAGGTGAAGACTCTGTGATGCAGGACGCCACAACAGCTACAATAGTAGCTAGGAACCTCCTCACTCCAAAAGATAGTAAGCTGCTGTCAGGACGGTCCGATGAGTTGGCCGTTCAAGAGTCCCTCGCACTTAGTGTTCAGTGTGCGAGTTCTGTGTCCAACATGGGCCAACGCCTGCTTGCCCGCTCCCGTCAGGTGGAATCATTGATGGCAGAGGTGGAAAGTCTCAAGCAGGAGATCCAGCAGCTGAAGTATGAGAATAGAAGTTTGCACGTGTTTGCAAACAACTATTCGACGGGCATGAAGAGGAAGCTTGATGAGCTGCAAGAGTCTGAAGGTCGGATTCACAGTGACCGTGAAAGGTTCTCGTCTTTCCTCCAGAGGCACCTTTTTCCTGGCTCATCCAGCGCTTGGCCAAGTATTGAGGCCTGGAATGCTCTATCTTCGATGCCTCCCGCTCCGATGCCTTCTGTTCCTACGCCTTCCGTTCCTACGCCTTCCGCTTCAAGAGTAAAGCCACGTAGTGGGGCCTCAAGCAAACAACCTTTATGAAGCATCATCTTTCTTTGTTTAGCACTGCCTATCAATAAATCAAACATTTTCTCAATGTTACAATCATAGACTCACACAATTAATAAACAAACAAACAATAACAACTAAACAACCTAACAAGGCAGAAACGAAATAGCAACAAAGAAAAGAATTTTTTTTTTTCTTTTTTTTTTTTTTTTTTTTTTTCTTTTTTTTAATTTTTATCAAATTTTCGGAGTTTTATACCAAGACACTATAAAACACACTAAAACACTCTAAAAACGCTTAAAACAGCAAGAAACCACATTCTAAGTGAAAGGTGAATAAATCCCACGAAATTCCTGCAAATACAAATTGTTTACCCCCCCACACTTAAATCAAACTTTGTCCTCAATGTTTTAAGCAAAAAGTCACAACAGAGCAAGCAAATAAACAAATACGAGAAAGAAAGCAAAGTAAAGGCAGTAAAGAAAAAGAAAGGAATAAAAATAAGTCTCTTAAAGGGGTTTCCAAGTTCTTCTCTATTCGGATGCATGGGTTGCCTCCCACGAAGCGCTTTCTTTTACGTCTTGCAGCCGGACGGTACCTCCGTTTAAGCTTGACTAGGTTCCACGGCATGGAGGGGTACCTCCTCCACGACATGCTCCTCAAACATCTCGTAATAGGGCTTCAATCGATGCCCATTCACTTTGAATTCTTGCTGCGTCCTTGAACTTTTGATTTGCACTGCACCATGAGGGAAAACATTAGTAACAACAAACGGGCCAATCCATTTAGAACGCAACTTACCAGGAAACAAACGTAGGCGAGAGTTGAAAAGTAACACTTTCTGCCCAACTGTGAAGGTCTTGGTTCGAATCATTTTATCATGGAATGCTTTGGTCTTGGCTTTGTACATTCGGGCATTCTCATAGGCTTCATTCCGAATCTCCTCAAGTTCATTCAATTGGAGCTTCCTATGAACTCCCGCTGCATCTATGTCCATGTTGAAAGTCTTCACGGCCCAATGTGCCTTGTGCTCTAACTCTACGGGCAAATGACATGGCTTACCATAGACGAGCCGAAAAGGTGACATCCCAATGGGTGTTTTGTATGCCGTACGATATGCCCACAGTGCATCATCTAAACGTAAGCTCCAATCCCTCCTTGTTGGTCCAACGGTCTTCTCCAAAATTTGTTTGATTTCTCGGTTAGACACCTCGGCTTGGCCATTTGTTTGAGGATGGTAAGGTGTGGAGACCTTATGGTTGACATGGTACTTTCTTAGCAACGCCTCAATGGTCCGATTGCAAAAGTGAGACCCTCCATCACCACTCCCCAAACCATTCACACCATCAAACTATCCCTAGACCTTGTGCTACAACGAAGAGGAAGAGAAGAGTGCCTAAACATTCATACAATTCAAGTTTGAGTTGTTGGAATGTTTAGGTGTTTCTTTGATTTCAACGTTTAATTTCAATACTCTTTGTTTTGTACGAATGAGGAATGGAAGATAAGAGGGCCTAAACGTTCATACAATTCAAGTTTGAGTTGTTGGAATGTTTAGGTGTTTCTTTGATTCTCTTTGTTTTGTACCATGAGGAACTAAACCCCCCTTGGTTAGGGGGTGATTCAAATATATGTTTATTCTTGCATTTTGATTTGATTACATCTAATTGCGTTTCATAAGTTGTGGATTCAATTTGTTTAACCGTTTGATTGATAACTTATTTATGTATGTTTATTGAGAATGCGCGCTTAATTTTCATGCATGAATATGACGCTAGAATATAAGTAAGTTTCACCTAATCGTTATGAACTTATATTCACAAGTAGTGGAGGTTGCTTATAAACAATCGCGTTAAACAAATTCTTGGCATAAGTTTCATGCAATCCATAGTAACGAATGCCTCGTCAACACTTATAATTTTCATAGAGCGTAATGATTCTTGCTTGTATCTCTTCTATGCATTCATGTTGAGGACTTGTGGGGAATGTTTTGAATGGTTGTAATGCGTATTCCATTCAATCCAACGAATTTAGGGAAATCTGAAAGTTAATCTAAGTGGATCTAATTAACTTGGAGCATTGAGTTTCACAACTTATCGAAAGACCAACTGAGAATCAATTTTGTTTTGCAAGTGTAACATGTGTGGAGAAGAACCCCTTGGCTATTCCATCATCCATATTTTTATCACATTCATATTTACATTTTGCCTTTAATTATATTCTGTCTTTTTAATTTAATATCGTCCAACCACAATTCCCCCCCCCCTATTTTGTTAAGTCTTAATCATTCGTATTTGTTTTATTTTTGTATCTTTAAGCTTTTGGAGTCATAAACAATTGCAAATTCGTCTAAATCAAGTTCTAGCTTCTATTTGAGTCAATTTGATTGTTTTAGACAATTTGAGTTTTTCAAAGCCTTTCTGAGTCATAGTAGTCTTGTTAAGAGTATTTTAATTTAGTTTTTATGTTTTTAAGTCAATTTAGAAGGTTTTAGCAAGCCCTCCTAATCCCCGGTCTAGAACGATCCCTCACTTATCCATTCTACTACAATTGTCAAACGAGGGTTTAATTTGAGTGTCAAGTAAATCTCGCATCAAATTTTGGCGCCGTTGCCGGGGATTAGAAAATTTGCTAATCCCTTGGATTGTTTTATTTTCGTTTGTTTTTATTTTATTCCAGATTCTTAATCTTGTTTTGTTTCTTGTTTTAGGTACTTGTTTATGACTCGGAGTTCTCATCCGATTCGTGAACATATCCTGGAGTGATTGGGTTCTTTGTCCGGCTGTGATGCGAGAATTATACGCACACAAATTAAACCCTCTTTTTATCAATTGTAGTGAAGAATGTTCTAAGGGCAAAGTATGCAAAAGGATGCCTTTTGGAGCCTTTTGGAGCAAATTAGAGATTGGAATGGATATCATATGCTTGGAGCCAAGAGGATGGACGAAATTGAAGGATTCCTCCTCCATTGCAGCCACATGCACATTCAATCATTCACACCAAAACCTTGCACATGCTTTCCCATTTCATTATTCATTCACCTTGCAGCCACTCCACATGCATTTCTAGCTTTTCCTTTGCATTCCCCCTTTAATCAACACATACATCCATTCACCACAGAAATAAGGCCTTTGTGCCAGAAATTCACCCATTCCAAACACTCTTCCATAAACTCATCCATTGCAGAAATGTAGACCATCAAACTCCCTTGTGCCGTGCTCTCCCTTACAATCCAAACACCATCCTTCCATTTCCACCACTCCCCAAACCATTCACACCATCAAACTATCCCTAGACCTTGTGCTACAACGAAGAGGAAGAGAAGAGTGCCTAAACATTCATACAATTCAAGTTTGAGTTGTTGGAATGTTTAGGTGTTTCTTTGATTTCAACGTTTAATTTCAATACTCTGTGTTTTGTACGAATGAGGAATGGAAGATAAGAGGGCCTAAACGTTCATACAATTCAAGTTTGAGTTGTTGGAATGTTTAGGTGTTTCTTTGATTCTCTTTGTTTTGTACCATGAGGAACTAAACCCCCCTTGGTTAGGGGGTGATTCAAATATATGTTTATGCTTGCATTTTGATTTGATTACATCTAATTGCGTTTCATAAGTTGTGGATTCAATTTGTTTAACCGTTTGATTGATAACTTATTTATGTATGTTTATTGAGAATGCGCGCTTAATTTTCATGCATGAATATGACGCTAGAATATAAGTAAGTTTCACCTAATCGTTATGAACTTATATTCACAAGTAGTGGAGGTTGCTTATAAACAATCGCGTTAAACAAATTCTTGGCATAAGTTTCATGCAATCCATAGTAACGAATGCCTCGTCAACACTTATAATTTTCATAGAGCGTAATGATTCTTGCTTGTATCTCTTCTATGCATTCATGTTGAGGACTTGTGGGGAATGTTTTGAATTGTTGTATGCGCTAACCCATCCAATTCAATAACGTTAGGAAGATTTGAAGGTTAATTAGTGCATCACGGTTAACCCGGGGTGTTGAGTTTCATGGTTTATTGAAATGCAATTGGAAATCATTTTATTATGCAAGTATAACATGTATGGAGATGAACCCCTTAGCCATTCTATCATCCATTCATTCCATTCCATCAAATTCGTTTTACAAGCTGTTTAGTTTATTAACTTGTTTTGTTATTTCAATTTTCGTATAAATCTAAATCCCCCTTTACTTTAATGTCCAATTTAGTTAGAAATCAATTTAGTTTGTGCTTTTAAGTGTTTTGATTCATTTTATTTCCCAATTTCGTCCAAATTCACCAAAGTGCTCAAAACTGCCCAGAAAGTGATTTTAAGGCAGTTTTGAGTGTTTTGGGTGATGTTTGAGTCTTTTGGTTTGTTTTAATGTTTTAAGTGTTTAGTTTTACATTCTTTGAGTTAGTTTAGTGTTTTATATTGTGTTTTTACGTTCTTGATTCATTTTATTACTTAATTTCGTCCAAATTTGTGTTTGTGCTCAAATCTGCCCAGAAAGTGGTTTTTAGGCAGATTTGAGTGTGTTTGTGTTGTTTTGAGTCTTTTGGTTTGTCTTAGTGTTTTAAAGTTTAGTTTTGCATTCTTTGAGTCTAGTATAGTGTTTCATATTGTTATTTTACGTTTTTGAGTCAAATCCAAGTGGTTAACAATCCCTCCTAATCCCCGGTCCAGAACGATCCCTACTTATACATATACTACAATTTGACGAAAAGAGGGTTTAATTTGTGTGCGTATAATTCTCGCATCAGATATAACATATGTGAGTGTTAGAATTCATATTTACATCAATCTCCTCACATATACCTAGTGTAAGATGTGGAGTTAGAAAATCTGTGTGAAAATTGAGTGCATTCTAGTAAGGAATTGAGGGAATTCTCTAAGGCATGTTACTACATTCAAAATGATGTTTTAATTGATTAAATGTGAACTAGTGAATGGTAACTATGATTAAGTGTTTGTTGAAGTGTAAAGAAAGCTAAATGTTGTGGGAATGATGTTCTATATTGTGTCATGTTCGTTTGAAATCCCTGAGATACATGTTGGAAGGTTTAGATTGTGTTTTGTTTTGTTTTTGGTTTCTTTTGTTTTGTTTTGTTCGAGGACTAGCAAAAGCTAAGTGTGGGGGAAATTTGATAGGAGCATATTTAGGCGACTTACTTAGCTTGTTTTCATGCATTTATATTGTTAATTCATAGTTGTTTTAGTAGTTTAAGCCATTTTCGTGTGTTTTTAGGTTCATATGGCTAAGGAAGCAAAAAAATGCATTTTGGAGCATTTTGGAGCAAAATTGGACTTGGAATGGATAGCTTATGTTTGGAGCAAAAGGAATGGACGAAATTGAAGGATTCCTAATCCATTGCAGCCACATGCACCCATAATCATTCACACCTTGCAGCCACATGCATTCACTCTTCATAAATCAGCCACATGCACATTCAATCATTCACACCACAACCTTGCACATGCTTTCCCATTTCATTATTCATTCACTTTGCACCACCAATTCAGCCACATGCACTTATTCCTTCATTATTTCACCCACATGCTCTCCCATTTCAGATTGCATTCACCCTTTAATCCATTGCAGCCACATGCACTCCCATTTTCTCCCAAAACATTGCACATGCATTTTCAGCTTTCCACCAAGTTCCTAGCTGTCATATTCCCTCTTCTTCACCTATAAATAAGCATCCATTGCAGCCACAATTCACACACACTTCCATATTCAGAAAATCATCTCTCATACACATTCATTCACGCCAGAAATTCATTCCCTCTCTCTAACACTGCCATACTTCACCATTCTTCATATTTTCTGCCCAAAAACACTCCTTGCCTTCCCCTACATCCATCCCTACCCTAAACACATCATTCTACATCATCCATAACCCCCAAAACTCACCAAAACCCCTTGTGTTGCAGCAACTAGAGGAGAAGAGGCCTAAACGTTCATACAATTCAAGATTGAGTTGTTGGGATTTTTAGGTGTTCTTCGTTCTTGTTTTCAATGTTTACTTTGTTATTACTCTCTAAGTTTGTTGTAATCATGAGTGGCTAAACCCCTAATTAGTTAGGGGAAAGTTTGAAGCCATGGACATATGTTGGTTATGATTTGATTTACTCCAGTTATGAATTCATGAACTTTAGATGTGGTTTACTTTTCTGTTTTGATTAAGAACTTGTTTATGTATGTGGGTTGAGGGTCGACACTTAATTTGCATGCCTAAACTTGATGCTAGGATATAAGGGAATTTCACCTAATCGTTATGAACTTATATTCATGAGTAGTAAAAATCGCTAGTCACGATTGTGTTTAGTAACCCTAGGCTGGATTAACATGCGTATTCCATAGTTATGAATGCCTAGTCGATGTTTATGATTTCCGTTGAACTTAATGATCCTTGTTGAATGTCTCTATCATGCGTATTCCATAGTTAGGGACTTTGATTAGGAATAATTTGGTTGTAATGCGTATTCCATTCAATCCAATGAATCTAGGGAAATCTGAAAGTTAATTTAAGCGGACCTAATTAACTTGGAGCATTGTCATTCATCGTTTGTTGAAGTCATAACTGGGAATCAAATTATATGCATATGTTCATGTGTGGATAAGGAACCCTCTAACTAGTTTCTCATCATTCTATTTCATCAATTTCGTTTTTACAATCTGCCCTTAATTAGAATCTGTGCATTTAATTTAATTTCGTCAAAACCTTAATCCCCCTTTACTTTAGTGTCCAACTTAGTTAGAAAGTGTCTTAGTTTGTGTTTATAAGTGTTTTGATTCAATTTGTTACACAAATTCGTCCAAATTCACCAAAGTGTTCAAAACTGCCCAGAAAGTGTTTTTAAGGCAGTTTTGAGTGTTTTGGGTGATGTTTGAGTCTTTTAGTTTGTTTGAGTATTTTAAATTTTAGGTTTGCATTCATTAAGTCTAGTTTAGTGTTCTAAATATTGTTTTTACGTTTTTGAGTCAATTTCACATTGGTTAGCATCCCTAGTTAATCCTCGGTCTAGAACGATCCCTATTTGCTCATATACTACAATTGTCATCCATAGGGTTTAATTTGTGTGTCAAGTTAATTTTCACATCACCTTTCATGAAAACAACCCACACCAAGATTGACGTGGCCAAGGGAGCCTTAACTATGGAGTTTGGTGGTGATATGATTAACTTTAAAGTTTTTGAATCCATTGAGAATCCTAATGATGTTCGTTCTTGTTTTGCCATTGGTATAATTAAAAATATAGGGCAGGAACGTTCAACACCAATCAAGAAGGATGCGTCTAGAACCACCATCGAGGAAGGAATTGGAGGAGAGCACAAGGAGCACGCCACTACCCTACAAACACCCAATCTGGCCGTGCCTAAGGATAAAATTGGCGAGATGGTGGCTGCCCTAGGGGCATTGCCACAACATCCTAGTAAGTCTCCAATCCCAATTCCAATTCCTATTTCAACTAATAGGTTGTTACCTTCTTTGGTGCAGGTTCCAAATCGATTTCAAGGTGGTAGGGGTGTCTACATGGACTATAGGAACCAAACCACCAGAATCAAGGAGGATCACTATCCCCTCCCATTCATTGAGCCATAATATGAGAACTTTGAAGTGCATGTCGTGGGCCCAAATGAAGCTTAAAAGGAAGGATCGTCCGGTTAGAAGACGTTAAAGCAAGCGCTTCTTGGGGGGCAACCCATGCGTTCAAATAAAGAAGACCTAGGAATCTCCGGCTCTACAACCAGATTTGCATTCCTAAACCCTACTCTTTATTGCTTTTATTTTGCCATGTTTGTCGTGTTTGTTAGTTGTGTTATTGGGTTGTTTATTTGTGAGTCTATGCTTAAAACATTGAGGACAATGTTTGGTTTAAGTGTGGGGGGGTAAACAAAGTGTTTTTCATGCAAATTCGTGGGATTTTATCACCTATCATTTCTAAAGTTGTTTTTCACTGTTTTTAAGTGTTTTTAGTGTGTTTTGAAGTGTTTTCATGTGTCTTAAACTGAAAATCCGAAAATTTGAAAAAAAAAATCGAAAAAGAGTGTTTTAAAAACCCAAAAAGAGTTGTTTTTAGAGTCATATTTGCTTTTATGTCTGTTTGTGTCTTAGGATACCTTCCAACACAATGATGAGGATTTGGTTTGTAATTGCATGACTATTACAGAAAGTTACAAACATGGATGGAAGTTTGATATGCTCTTTGGTTTATGCTTGGTTATAGTTGACATGTACAAATTCACATGTAATCACAAAGGAAAAAAAATCAGTTTTTGTAACATGCTTGAAGGAAGAAACTCAAACTAATGCTACAACCCTGAGAGACTTGAGCCAAAACTTTATTTGGAGAGTTATTAATCTTGATTTTTTGTTTTCTAAAGTCGTTGCATGATCTCATTATTCTTTGCTTGGTTGCTACTTATAATGCGTTTCATCACTATAGTTCCACATACTAGAACTCATGCCCATTTCATTCAAATCATAAAATTGAGTGCATAACATAAAACAAGATGAAGTTGTTTAGTTAAACCAGAGCCAAAAAGCCTTACCCTTTGCATATGTATTGTATGTCAACCCCTTTGAGCCTTTGTTAGCCTATTGTCTTTGTTAGCCCACATTATCCCTACCTAACCTAGAATAGGACTATCCATACCCTTGTTCTTAAAGTATAGTGAAGCATGACTTAGAAGGAATTCCTTTTGATCTAAAAATTGCAGAAAAACAAGTGTGGGGGAAGGATTTTCGTGGGAATCCATGAAGTTGTATGATTGATGTGCCAAAGAAAAAGATTAGGGCACGGGAAAAAAAAAATCCTAAAAAAGAAAGAAAAAAGAAGGGAAAGTTGAAGAATAGAAAGAAAAAGAGTTGAAAATAAGTGAGAATGAACTCACAAGTGTTGATTGTTGAAGAAAGGGTCCAAAAGTTTGAATTTGACCCTAAGTTATGTGTGAATCTTCCCTTCATGTTTAAAGTTGATTTCTGCATTGAAAAGTGAATTCTAAGTGTTTATTTCATTACTTTGCTTACTATTACTTTAAGAACTTTTGTTTATCCTTACCCTTCTTTGTTAGCCAATACCTTAGCCCCATTACAACCCTTTGACTTCGATCTTGATTGTTATGTGTTTCAATATGTGGAGTTTAAAATTGGTTTGAGCATATGGTATCCCTGGTTCTCGCGTCTAAGTAGTGGCATTCCATTCATGAGATCATATACAAGTCAATAATTCTGGAAATTGCCTTCTTTGTTATGACATATGTGAGTATTAGTTTACATATTTACATCAATCTTCTCACACATACCTAGTGTAGGGAGTCTAGTCAGAAAATCTGTGTGAAAATAGAGAGTATATCTTGTGAGGAATTGGGGGATTCTCTAAGGCAGTATTGTGGCAAATTTCTAGAAGGAAATGCATAAGGGGTGCGGCATCCTCTTAGGAGAAGGATAGGGCTTCTAGAACCATATATTTAGGTGTTCTAATGTGAAAGTAAGTCCTCATTGCTGCAGGAATTAAGGTAGCAAAAGATTAGGATAAGATAAGATAGGATAGGGTTCGGATAAGATAAGGTTGTTTGGATAATGTTCCATGTTTCTTGCTCTTTCCTTAACTTCTTTGTCTTGAACTTGTTTCTCCAGATTTGTAGCATGTTCCTAGCCTCTTTTGTCTTCAAATTCGTCCATCCACCTTGCTCCATATGCGAGCTATCCATTCTATGCCCAAAACTGCTCCAAATAGCTCCAAAATGCACTTTCTTGCCTCTTTTGCCATTAGGACCTACAAACACACGAAAATAGCTTAAAACACTATAATAAATGGAAACTAACTATATAAATGCAAGAAAACAAGCTAACTAAGTCGCATAAATATGCTCCTATCATTTACAGCATCTTTACTACAATTGTTAATAAGAGGGTTTAATTTGAGTGCTATTATATACCACATCACTTTTAGTATTGGAGTAATTGAAAACTAGCTGTTATCAGAATTTGTAACTGAACAGCTCCTCTTTATTCTGTTATAAATTCTTATCAAAACCTCCAAATCACAAGCTATAAAGATATCAGAAAGAAGACATCCAGGGCTTTTCGACCATATATGGCCCATTTTCTAATTCGTTTTGAGCACTTCGGGGCAATGCTTGCAAGCTGGCTGTTCTGCAAGGGCCTTTTCTGGCGGATCTTGGGCTACTTGTTACAATATTCAAAATAAGATGATTTCTTCAAGTCCTTACTTTCATCCTGAAATACAATACAAACAACAAAATACCTTGTGATGCATAGAGATTTTAAGTAAAAAACCTAAGTAAAAGAGGGCATATAAATATAATTTTATGCACTCAACACTTCTATCAAATTCCCCCACACTTAGCTTTTGCTAGTCCCTGAGCAAAACAAAGAAAACAAAACAAAACCTAAATCTTCCAACAATCACCTCAAGGATTTCCAATGAAACACGACATATTAAAAATCACTACTCACATAGATTTTAGCCATCCTTACTCTTGAGCTTATACTTAACCACAATAACTACTCACTAGCTTGCATTTAATCAATTAAAACAACATTTGAAAGTAGTAACATGCCTTAGAGATTTCAATCAATTCCTCACCGGATATACTCTCTATTTTTACACAGATTTTCTGACTACACTCCGTATACTAAGTATATGTGAGAAGATTGATGCAAATATGTAGACTAGCACTCACATATGTTATAACAAAGAAGGCACTATCTGGAATTATAAATACAAACATGTATACGATCTCATGAATGGAATGCCACTACTTAGAAGCGAGAACCAGGGATTCTATATGCTCGTACCAATTTCAAACTCCACATATTTAATAACATAACAATCAAGATAAAAGGGCTAAGGTATTGGCTAACAAAGAAAGGTTAAGGATAAACAAAGGTTCTTAAAGTGATAGTAAGCAAAGTAATGAAATCAACACTTAGAATTCAACTTTTGATTGCAGCATCCAACTTTAAATACAAGGGGGAGATTCGTACAACTTTAGGGTCAAATTCACTTTTTTGGATGCTTCTTCAACAACCAATGATAGGAGCATATTCATGCGACTTAAATGGCTTGTTCTCGTACATTTACGTTATGTTTCTTTAGTTATTTTAGTCCTTTATGCTTCTTTTGTGTGTTTTCAGGATCATAAGACGTGTTTGACTAAAAGATGTATTGTGGAGTGTTTTGGGGCCTTTTGGAGCACTATTGGGCTAAGGATGGATAGCTTATGCTTGGAGCCCAAGTGTTGGATGAAATTGAAGGCCTTGTATGCACTTAAGGACACAAAACAATGGCCCTAACCCAATTACATAACACCTTGCCATGGGCTTAACACAAACACCATTCCTTGCCATGCAAGGGGGAGCAATTTGGGTCCATTTTATGCACTTAAACCCTAGCCCAATTACACACCATTGCAGCCAAATCCATTCTTTGCCATGCACATTCACCACCAATTCAACCACATGCACTTATTCCTCCATCATTACACAACATTGCAGCCACATGCACCAAAATCCATCCATGCCGTGCACTTCCCTTGCCATTTTCAGCCATCACACTTCATCATTACAGCCACCATTCACCCTAGTTGTCAATCACATACTTTCCCATTGTATAATTCATCCACATGCATCTTTAACCAACAAACAAATCAGCCACAACACACAAAAACAACCCATGTCGTGGCCACCCTTGCAATTCCAGCATTCCACCAAGTTTTCCTAGCTGTTTTTCACATGCATTCATTCATAATCATTCACTCACCTTGCAGCCACATTTCCACCCACCTCCTAGCTGTCATGTTCCCTCTTATTTACCTATAAATAAGCATCCATTGCAGCCACAATTGATGGATTCCATTCACCACACAACACACAACACAAACACACATCCCTTGCCGTGTATCCCCTTCCATTTTGTGCAGTTTTCTCCTCCATTGCAGCCACTATCCAACCACTTCCCATCCCTCCAAAACACTTCACACCATCACACAACCTATCCTTAAACCTTGTGCTACAACAACGAGGAAGAGAAGAGTGCCTAAACGTTCATACAATTCAAGTTTGAGTTGTTGGAATGTTTAGGTGTTTCTTTGATTTCAATGTTTAATTTCAATTCTCTTTGTTTTGTACGTATGAGGAATGGAAGAGAAGAGTGCCTAAACGTTCATACAATTCAAGTTTGAGTTGTTGGAATGTTTAGGTGTTTCTTTGATTTCAAAGTTATGACGAACTAAACCCCCTTTAGCTAGGGGGTGATTCGAAACTATGTTTATATTTGCAATATGAATTGATTAACTTTCGTTGGAATTTCATAAGTTGTGGATTCAATTTGTTTAACCGTTTGATTGATAACTTATTTATGTATGTTTATTAAGAATGCGCGCTTAATTTTCATGCATGAATATGACGCTAGAATATAAGTGAGTTTCACCTAATCGTTACGAACTTATATTCACAAGTAGTGGAGGTTGCTTATAAACAATCGCGTTAAATGAATTCTTGGCACGAGTTTCATGCTCATCATAGTAATGAATGCCTCGTCAACACTTATAGTTTTCATAATGCTTAATGATCTTTGATTGTATCTTTATTGTGCTGTTCACGTAAAGGACTTTTGGAGAATGTTGTGAATTGCGTTGCGCAAACCCATCCAATTCATTAACTTAAGGAAAACTTGACGGTTAATTTAAGTAGACCTAATTAACCCGGAGTGTTGAGTTTCATAATTTATCGAAAGACCAACTGAGAATCAATCTTGTATGCAAGTGTAACATGTGTGGAGAAGAACCCCTTTGCTATTCCATCATCCATATTTTCATCACATTCATATTTACGTTTTGCCTTTAATTACAATTTGTGCATTTTAGTTAATTTCGTCAAAAACTCATCCCCCCCCCATCTTTTGTTAAGTCTTAATCATTCGTATTTGTTTTATTTTTGTGTTTTCAAGTATTTGAAGTCTTGTGTACTTGTTTTGAGTTCTTGTTAAGTAAGTTAAGTGTTTTAAAAGTTAGTTTTATTTATTTGAATCAAGTGTTTAGCACCCCTAGTTAATCCCCGGTTAGAACGATCCCTACTTACATCATTACTACAATTGTCACAAATAGGATTTAGTTTGTGTGCGTATAAATCTCGCATCAAATTTTGGCACCGTTGCCGGGGATTGGCAAAGTTGCTAATCTCTTGTCTTGAGTCTTGTTTAAATTGTTTAGTTTCTGTTTTGTTTTAATTTTTGCACCGTGTGTATGTGTTTTGTTTTTGTGCCGTGTGTGGCAACTTGTTTTCTTACTTGTGCCAAGTCTATTAAGTTAGTTACTTATCTTGTTTACTTTTGTGTGTAGGTACTAGTTTATGACCCGTAGCTCACATCCTGTTCGTAAGCATATCTCCGACTTTGACGGTGATTTCGAGAGGACTTTGAGAAGGAACAAGAAATTGCAAGAGTCTAATCCTCCTAGTCCCGAACCTGAAGTAGAAGAGGAAACCACGGATTGGGTTAAAGAGGAAGTACCAACCATGGCCGTGGACAATCGAACCATCAAAGAGCTTTCTGCCTCGGGTTTGGCCAATGCAGCCCCTCTTTGCATTCAATACCCCGCGGCTGCCCAAGGCAAGACCGATGAATTCGAGTTGAAGTCAAGCTTGTTGCACCACATTCCGAAATACCATGGGCTTTCCATGGAAGATCCCAATAAGCATCTCAAGGAGTTCGAGGTTGTTTGTTCGAGCATGACACCCATAAATGTCGATGGGAACATTCTGATGATAAAAGCTTTTCCATTCTCTCTTGTGGAAAAGGCTAAGGATTGGCTTTATGAATTGGCACCCGGGACCGTTACTTCTTGGGAAAGCATGAAGAGAGCGTTCTTGGAAAAGTTCTTCCCTACTTCAAAAATCATTCTCTTGAGGAAGAAAATTAGTGGAATCCAACAAAGTCAAGGAGAATCTTTTCCGGCATACTACGAGCGTTTTAAAGCCCTTGTTGCATCATGTCCTCAACATCAAATGAAGTGGAGCTTTTCCTTCAATACTTTTACGAAGGTCTTCTACCACTTGAACGGCAAATGTTGGATGCATCCGCGGGAGGAGCTCTAGTGGACAAGACACCTAGGGATGCCAAAACTCTCATTGCTAATCGAGCACTCAATGCACAACAATATGAAGGTGTTGGGCAGAGAGACACCCCACGGCCACATCATGTAAATGAGGTAAGTTCTATTTCTGAGTTACAATCCCAAATGGCTAACCTTACATCTATGTTGTCGCAGTTTGTGGAGGGCCCCAAAGCGCAAGGAGCTACAATTTGTGGTGTATGCTCCATTCAAGGACACCAATCTGATCAATGCCCTCAATTAATTGAGAACGGAGGATGGGAATCTGCCAATGCCATGGGCTATGGGAATCAAAACCAACCGAGGAACGATCCATATTCTAACACTTATAATCCAGGTTGGAGAGACCACCCAAATTTCAGATTGAGAGATGCACAACAACCTGCCCAACAAAGTGGATTCCGACAACCCCCAGGTTTCTCTCCAAGGCCAATGGCACCACAACCACCTCATCAAGCACAATCATCCCAAACCAACTCAGGTACGTCTATGAATGACGATAAAACATATCAGTTACTAACCACAATGGTGCAGGGAATGCAGAACCAAGCAAAGGAGGTTAATGAGCTAAAGAAGCAAATGGGCGAAATGGGCGAAATGGCCGAATTTTTGGGACAATTCCGTGAAAATGGTAAGTTACCAAGCACTACGGTAGTCAATCCAAAAGGTGGTTTCGAAACCGCCAATGCAATCACCTTAAGAAGTGGCAAGGAAGTTGGAACCACCTCACAACCACCAAAATCCAGCCAAGAAGAGGATGAAAGGTTGCTGAAAGAGGAAGAGAGCAAGGGCAAAGCCACGGCAAAGGTAGGTCCAAACTCAATTGTTTCTAATGTGATTCCACCAAACGTGCCTTTTCCTGGCAGGTTTATGCAAACAAAGTAGGAGGAGCAGGAGAAAGACATTCTGGAAACCTTTAGGAAAGTTCAAGTCAACATTCCGCTCCTTGATGCAATCAAGCAAGTCCCTAAGTATGCCAAGTTCTTAAAAGAGCTTTGCACAACGAGGAAGAGGATTTCAAACAAGGAGGTGGTAAGGGTAAGTGAGAACGTTTCCGCTATTTTACAACGAAAGTTACCACCAAAGTGCAAAGATCCAAGTAGCTTTACAATCCCTTGTATTATTGGTCAAACTAAGTTCGAACATGCTATGTTAGACTTAGGAGCTTCAATTAACGTCATGCCATACTCTATTTATGCCTCAATGAACCTTGGTGAATTGAAAAATGATGGTGTGATTATTCAGTTGGCCGATAGATCTAATGCCTATCCAAAGGGCGTATTGGAAGATGTCTTACTGCAGGTGAATAATTTGATCTTCCCGGCGGATTTCTATGTCCTTGAAATGGAGGAAACCACCCATGCTCCATCCTTGCCGATTCTTCTTGGGAGGCCATTCATGAAGATGGCCCGAACTAAGATAGACGTGTTTAAAGGCACTTTAACAATGGAATTCGATGGGGAAGTGATTGATTTTAATATTTCTGAAACTATGAGATTTCCTAATGATGATCACTCATGTTTCTCTATTGATATTCTTGATTCTTTGGCGCAGGCACACATTGATCAATTACATGGCGATGCACTTGAAACGGTCATTACAAATGGCATAGAAATGAAGGATCATGTTATGGAGGAGATCCCATTGCATGCTGTGGGCTCTAAGTGAGAAATGAAGGTTTCGTCCGGCTGCAAGACGTAAAAGAAAGTGCTACTTGGGAGGCAACCCAATACACTGAATAAAATAAAGCTGTCCATTGATCTCCGATTGGATTAAAAAAAAAAAAAATGGCAGAATGATGGAGCCTTCACAAAAGTTGTTTACGTGAAGCCCCACTACGAGGCATCGGAGCAGGAGGCATCGGAGCGGAAGGCATGGAAGTAGGAGGCATCGAGGCAGAAGGCATCAAGGCGGGAGGCATCGAAGCTAGATCATTTGAGGCCACAATACTTGGTGGAACGCTGGATGACCCAGGAAAAAGGTGCCTCTGGAGATAAGCCGCAAGCCTTTGATGGTCACTTTGAATTCGACCTTCAGATTCTTGCAGCTCATCAAGTTTCCTCTTCATGCCCGTCGAATAATTGTTGGCAAGCACGTGCAAACTTCTATTCTCGTGCTTAAGCTGTTTGATCTCCTGCTTAAGACTTTCCACCTCTGCCATCAACGATTCAACCTGACGGGAGCGAGCAAGTAGGCGTTGGCCCATGTTGGACACAGAGCTTGCACACTGAACACTGAGAGCGAGGGACTCTTGAACGGCCAACTCATCGGACCGTCCTGAAAGCAGCCTACTATCCTTAGGAGTGAGGAGGTTCCTAGCTACTATTGTAGTTGTTGTTGCATCCGTCATCATGGAGTCTTCACCTGAAAGAGGACCATTAGAAGATAAAAAAGAAGGGCGCCATACATTACCTTGACGGGGCGCAACCGGATCGCTGCTGAGACTCAAATCTAAGCAAAGGTTCGATGAGTTAATCATTTTTTCTAAGGTGTTCAAAGAGAAGGGGTGGATGGAGTTAACTCTTAAAGGGCCGGAGTCGATTTTTAAGAATGGGCAATCTTCAGAGTGTGTTTGTTGGGGTGATCGATACCTCTATAAAAAGCCAAGGCGCCACGACCACCGATTCAAAGAGCCGGATTTTCCTGCGTAAAGTTCGGCGACGATCTCTCGGCTTTTCCGAAAACGCGTTCAACTTTGTCAAAAGATCTCTGACAAAGCTGAAGACACGTGGAGGCCATCATCGCAACTACACACTTTTGCCGACAAGCGCAAAGTTCGGCGACGCTTTCTCTGCTTTTCAGAAAACACGTGCAGCTTTGTCAAAAGGAGCCGCATCCGTACTACTACGTGTCATTCAGAAAGCGAAGGGGCGCCTGCTCAGAAATCGAAGAGGCGTCATTCAGAAATCGAAGAGGCGTCGTTCAGAAATTGAAGAGACGTTTGTCGACAGGGGTAAAAGAACAGTACCACCACTTGCTATTGAGAAATCCCTATATATGTCGACCTTCATCTCTTATGGCAAGGCAGACCTGAAGAAAATGCCTAACTCTTCCTCACCTCTGAGGGCGCACTCCCAGCAAAGCCTTTCGAAATACTCATTTTTTTCTTCTTCCCCAAAGATGATACCAGATGCCTGGAGTACAGATGACCCAGGAGGAAATGATAGATTGAAGCATGTGCTGATTCATTCACCGCTTCTTCAAAAGCAAAGGTATCTCATATCATCAAGGTCAAAAGCAAAAGTATCTCATATCATGCTCTTTCCCTGTCTTTTTCCTTGTCCTTGTTCTTACTCGCATGGCAAAGTAAAAGAAGCAATCAGCCGGCACTTGGAGTCAGTCTTTCGATCTGGAGCCAACTGCCTGGAATCTATTCCTGGTTGCTTACCTAGCGTTGCTCTCGAGTAGTCATCTTCAACGGAGCAAGTAAGGCAAGTGAAAATGATACATTGAAGCATGTGGAGACAAGCAATAACTGCATATGCTGAGCTATCCTCTAACCCTCTTCAATACAAATTGGAAAGATTGAACAAAGAAACAGATAAAAGGAGGAAGCTCAGACCTTCGGGGGAGACCAAAAGAATCCTGCTGCCCAGTTCAAGAGTAGCACAAAGGAAAATCAACGAGTGGAGGAGACCAAAAGAATCCTCCAACCCAGTTCAAGAGTAGCCTGTGGAAAATCAACGATGAGAGAAAACTAGTTCAAGATTAAGCCTGTGGAATCACCAAGATCAGGCCTCAATGCAATCACCAAGGAGAAGAGGGAATTTACACTCCATAACCAGATTTGCGTCCCTAAACTCTTCTCTTTATTAAGTTACATTCTGCCATGTTTAGTATGTTTAGTTGCTTTTTGTGTGTTTACTTATGTTTTGTGTGAATCTATGCTTAAAACATTGAGGACAATGTTTGATTTAAGTGTAGGGGGGGTAACTAAGTATATTTAATGCAAATTCGTGGGATTTTATCACCCATAACTTCAAATGTTGTTCCTTACTGTTTTAAGGTGTTTTTAAGTTGTTTTAGAGTGTTTTAGTATGTTTTGTTTTTAAACTCCGAAAATCACATAAAAATTTGAAAAACATATTTTGAAAAGCCTAAAAAGAGTGTTTTGAGTCGTTTTTGTGTGTTTGTGTCTTAGGGTACCTTCCAACACAATGATAAGGATTTGGTTTGTTATTGCATGACTGTTAAAAAGAGTTATAAACATAGAGAAAAGTTTGATTTACTCTTGGTATATGCTTGGTTATGGTTATAATGTATGACTTCACATGCAATCATAAAAGAAAAATTCGTTTTTGTAACATGCTTGAAGGAAGGAACTCAAAACAAACGCTACAACCCTGTGAGACTCGAGCCATTACCTTCTTTGGAGAGTTATAATCTGTGATTCTTTGTTTTCTAAAGTTGTTGCATGATCTCATTATTCCTTGCTTGGTTGCTACTTAGAATGCAATTGTATCATGATAGAACTAAATGCTAGAACTTATATCCGTTTCATTCAAAGCATGACATTGAATTGCTTAACATATATCAAGATGAAGTTGTGTAGTTGCCACCATAGCCAAATATCCTTACTTCCCATATTTCGTATATATTGTAAGTTTTAACCCCGTTGAGCCTCGTTTAGCCTATTTTCTTTGCTAACCACATCACCCCTTACCTAGCTTAGATTAGGACCATCCGTACCCTTGTTCTTGAAGCATAGTAAGCATGACGGAAAATGAATTCCTTTTGAGTTACATTATGCAAGAAAATGAGTGTGGGGGAGTAAAAGTTTGTTCTTAAGTTTATATGTATGTTTTGAGATTCAAAAGAAAAAAAGAAGAAGAAAAGAAAGAAAAGGAGTGAAAATAAGTAAGAATGAACTCACGAGCGTTGATGGTTGAAGAAAGGGTCCAAAAAGTTGAATATGGCCCTAAGTTTTGTGTAACTTCCCCTTGGGTGTTCAAAGTTGATTTTTGCGTTCTAAAGGGAATTCTAAATGTCTAATTCATTACTTTGCTCACTATTGCTTAAAGAACCTTTGTTTTCCATACTCCTTCTTTGTTATCCAAACACCCCAAGCCCCATTATAACCCGTGACTTCAATCTTGAGTGTTATGTATTTCAATTGTGGAGTTTGAACTTGGTATGAGCATATGGTGTCACTGGTTCTCGCATCTAAGTAGTAGCATTCCATTCATGAGATCATACCTAAACATGCTTATTAACTCCAGAAATTGCTCTCTTTATGATACATATATGTGAGTGTTCATTTTCATGTTTACATCAATCTTCTCACATGTAACTAGTTTAGGGTGTGTAGTTAGATAATCTGAGTGAAAATTGAGTGCATATCTTGTAAGGAATTGAGCAATTCTCTAAGGCATGTTACTACATTCAAAACATAGTTTTAAATGCTTAATTGTGAACTAATATGTGGTGACTATGATTAAGTATGTACTTAAGTGTAAAGATAACCAAAATCTTTGGGAATGATCATTTTTAACTTGTCATGTGCATAGGAAATCCCTGAGGAAACGTTGGAAGGTTTAAGATTGTCTTTGGTTTGTTTCGTTTCGTTTTGTTTTGTTTTTCTGTTTTGCTCGAGGACTAGCAAAAGCTAAGTGTGGGGGTATTTGATAGGAGCATATTCATGCGACTTAAATGGCTTGTTCTCGTACATTTACATTATGTTTCTTTAGTTATTTTAGTCCTTTATGCTTCTTTTGTGTGTTTTCAGGATCATAAGACGTGTTTGACGAAATGATGCATTGTGGAGTGTTTTGGGGCCTTTTGGAGCACTATTGGGCTAAGGATGGATAGCTTATGCTTGGAGCCCAAGTGTTGGATGAAATTGAAGGCCTTGTATGCACTTAAGGACACAAAACAATGGCCCTAACCCAATTACATAACACCTTGCCATGGGCTTAACACAAACACCATTCCTTGCCATGCAAGGGGGAGCAATTTGGGTCCATTTTATGCACTTAAACCCTAGCCCAATTACACACCATTGCAGCCAAATCCATTCTTTGCCATGCACATTCACCACCAATTCAACCACATGCACTTATTCCTCCATCATTACACAACATTGCAGCCACATGCACCAAAATCCATCCATGCCGTGCACTTCCCTTGCCATTTTCAGCCATCACACTTCATCATTACAGCCACCATTCACCCTAGTTGTCAATCACATACTTTCCCATTGAATAATTCATCCACATGCATCTTTAACCAACAAACAAATCAGCCACAACACACAAAAACAACCCATGCCGTGGCCACCCTTGCAATTCCAGCATTCCACCAAGTTTTCCTAGCTGTTTTTCACATGCATTCATTCATAATCATTCACTCACCTTGCAGCCACATTTCCACCCACCTCCTAGCTGTCATGTTCCCTCTTATTTACCTATAAATAAGCATCCATTGCAGCCACAATTGATGGATTCCATTCACCACACAACACACAACACAAACACACATCCCTTGCCGTGTATCCCCTTCCATTTTGTGCAGTTTTTCTCCTCTATTGCAGCCACTATCCAACCACTTCCCATCCCTCCAAAACACTTCACACCATCACACAACCTATCCTTAAACCTTGTGCTACAACAACGAGGAAGAGAAGAGTGCCTAAACGTTCATACAATTCAAGTTTGAGTTGTTGGAATGTTTAGGTGTTTCTTTGATTTCAATGTTTAATTTCAATTCTCTTTGTTTTGTACGTATGAGGAATGGAAGAGAAGAGTGCCTAAACGTTCATACAATTCAAGTTTAAGTTGTTGGAATGTTTAGGTGTTTCTTTGATTTCAAAGTTATGACGAACTAAACCCCCTTTAGCTAGGGGGTGATTCGAAACTATGTTTATATTTGCAATATGAATTGATTAACTTTCGTTGGAATTTCATAAGTTGTGGATTCAATTTGTTTAACCGTTTGATTGATAACTTATTTATGTATGTTTATTAAGAATGCGCGCTTAATTTTCATGCATGAATATGACGCTAGAATATAAGTGAGTTTCACCTAATCGTTACGAACTTATATTCACAAGTAGTGGAGGTTGTGCCTAATCTTTGATTGTATCTTTATTGTGCTGTTCACGTAAAGGACTTTTGGAGAATGTTGTGAATTGCGTTGCGCAAACCCATCCAATTCATTAACTTAAGGAAAACTTGACGGTTAATTTAAGCGGACCTAATTGTTGGAAATGTGCCCTAAAACCAATCATATGATGATACTTTACGGACATTTCACAAAGTTAAACTAATGTAGTTTAAATGTAAAGGGCAAAGATTATTGTTTGAGTCGTCTCATATAAATGTTACCTTCGATGAGGATTCGTGGCAAGTCTTGGTATTGAAGATTACCTTTGATGGTATGATTTTCAATCCACTCTACTGTACTTTACTTATGTTCTGACGTCACGTGTGAAATGGGGTCATTCCCGCTCATAGCGCATTCTCGTGTTTAGGCACTTTTAGGTTTAAAATTATTCACATATTCCACATCACCACACTTTATAGCTTCGTCACCTTTTAGGTGTTCGGCAACACATCTCAATTCGAAGTCTTAGTGGATAATCCGGGTCAGGATATGTTAGTTTGGTATCAGAGCATAAGTTGGGAAGTATTGGGTTCATCACACACGTGACGTAAGCATTCTTGATTCTTGAACCTGATTTTCGAATCTTGCCACCTCGTTGAATACGAAAAATGTGCTAGTTTTCCTAAGTTTAGGTAGTTTTGTGGACTTGTCGGCGTTTTAGAAGATCATTTTGGTGAATGCCTCTAATGTTGGAAATGTGCGCTAAAACCAATCATATGATGATACTTTACGGACATTTCACAAAGTTAAACTAATGTAGTTTAAATGTAAAGGGCAAAGATTATTGTTTGAGCCGTCTCATATAAATGTTATATGCTTAAACGATAAGTCCAAGGAATATGTGATTGGAAGAATGCGATCTAAAGAAGTTAGATTCATGAGATCATTCTTTCGTTGACACATCCTAAACGTTCCTGATCATAGGATTGTCAATTGGGCATTGACAGTCCGTTAAGATCAGTACGTGCTATGTCTTCTCTCAGGGAGAGTGACTAGTCTCGAGTCATTGGTGTGAGTGACACCAAGACAAGCACGTAGGTGCTCAATAGAGAATGAGTTCACTGAACACGATCAACGAAGAGTTCTCATATTCATGTCACATGAGAACTCATGGTTGGGATAATGCAAATTAGTCTTTTGACCTGAGGCATCACAGTTGTCTTGTGGTTAGGTCCTTAATCTTTGATTATGTCAAAGTCACTCCATCAGGAGGGTGTCCACGGCATCGTTGGGGTTAAGCCACTTAGCCATGGAGGCAAGTGAATGCGCAACAAGGGATCTCTAACCTTCAAACTGTTTGAGGGAGAATACTCTATGATATGATTAAGAATCTTTGGCCAAAGTATGAATGAGATTTAGGAATGTGTTCCAAATCACATTCAAGGTAATCATATAAGCACAAGACTCACATTGGATAGTAGACATGAATAAACTATCAAACCAAACAATGTGATCAAGAGTATTGTATTAGAGAAAGACCGTATTGCATTTGTAATCCTAAAACTGAATAGGTTCTCCACCTCTTCTGATTAGCTTGGGTAACCATGACATGCTGCTAGGCGTCAAGCATGGTTTGTGGAAGCCCTAAAAGTGTATTATCACTAACGGGAGAATTGAAAGTAAGTTTCAATTCACAATCGATTTGAAAGAGTTTGAATCGCCCACTGCCTCGCTAAAAGGAACCTAATGGATCGTACACTGTGTAAGGTAGAGATTGAAGATTCAACGGAGATGAGTAAGAATAATTAAATGGTTTAATTATTTATGGCAAGGATTAATTAATATGATTATTAATCAAACGAATAAGTTCGTTAAAAGACCTCGGGATAGTTTTGGACCTTAAGGCCCAATAGGCTTCGAACGTCAAGTCCATTGACTTAAGTTGTGTGACAACTTAATGAATAATGATTCACAAAGGCCCAAATAGCCCAATGAATACCCTAAGGCTGGCCATTTAGAGAAAGAGTGGGTTGTGGACGTATTTACAAGTTTGCCACTCAAATGAATTAAGGTATAAGTGTGACTTAATAGCCAAAATTCATTTGGGGTTTTTTTTGGGAAATTGGAGAAACACAAACTCTCCTTTCTCTCTAGAAATGGCCGGTCACCCTTGAGGAAAACATCTAGCAATCTTACTTCCTCAAGGTCACTCATTTCTTCTCCAATCTTACCTTGGTGTGGAGACTTAGAGGTTCTCAATTTTGGGAACTTGGAGAAACCTTTTCATCCATCCAAATCCATGGATCTAAGATGCAAGGAATGAAGGCCCTCTCTTTGGGTGATTAGCCTTTGCTTATGCAAAGAGGAATCTACAAAGGTATTGATTTCTCAACTCACTTTGTTTTGAGTTGAGTCTTGGTTCACCTATCTACTAGGCTTTGAAGTTCATGGGTTAAGTTTTGTATTTGAGTGCATATAAACATGATTCCGCCTTTTAATTGTTAATTGCATGTTGTTGATGTTGCTCAAATGAACTTGTTTTTCACAAATCTTCCTTCACTAATTAACTCGGAGTGTTGAGTTTCATAATTTATCGAAAGACCAACTGAGAATCAATGTTGTATGCAAGTGTAACATGTGTGGAGAAGAACCCCTTGGCTATTCCATCATCCATATTTTCATCACATTCATATTTACGTTTTGCCTTTAATTACAATTTGTGCATTTTAGTTAATTTCGTCAAAAACTCAACCCCCCCCCCCATCTTTTGTTAAGTCTTAATCATTCGTATTTGTTTTATTTTTGTGTTTTCAAGTATTTGAAGTCTTGTGTACTTGTTTTGAGTTCTTGTTAAGTAAGTTAAGTGTTTTAAAAGTTAGCTTTATTTATTTGAATCAAGTGTTTAGCACCCCTAGTTAATCCCCGGTTAGAACGATCCCTACTTACATCATTACTACAATTGTCACAAATAGGGTTTAGTTTGTGTGCGTATAAATCTCGCATCAACCAACACTTATGAACTCATTCTCACTTCTTTTCAACCTCCTTTTCTTTTCTCTTTTTTATTTTTTATTTTTTCAACGTTTTTAGAATTCAACTTTTGATTGCAGCATCCAACTTTAAATACAAGGGGGAGATTCGTACAACTTTAGGGTCAAATTCAATTTTTTGGACCCTTCTTCAACAACCAACACTTGTGAACTCATTCTCACTTCTTTTCAACCTCTTTTTCTTTTCTCTTTTTTTTTTTTTTTTCAACGTTTTTCTTCTTTTTTTTTTTGTTTTTTTTTTTTTTTTCGTTTTTCTTCTTCTTTGAAACATAAAACATACACACTACTTCACCAGATTCAAAAGAACAAATCCTTCCCCCACACTTGTTTTTCTGCAAATCGTAAATCAAAAGGAATTCCCAATAAGTCATGCTTCACTATTCTTTAGGAACAAGGGTATGGATATTCCTATGCTAGGCTAGGTAGGGATAATGGAAGCTAACAATGAAAATGGGCTAAATAAGGCTCAACAGGGTTAAACCTACAATACATATGCAAGGGATAAGGCTTTTTGGCTCTAGTGGTAACTAAACAACTTCATCTTGTTATTTGTTATGCAATCAATTTTATGCTTTGAATGAAATAGGCATGAGTTCTAGTATTTGGAACTAAAATGATGAAAAAGCATTCTAAGTAGCAACCAAGCAAAGAAATAATGAGGCAACAACTTTAGAAAACAAGAATATCACAGATTAAAACAATGCAAATACACTCTAAATACGAAAATAGTGCACTTTTGACCCTAAATAAGCATTCGATCTTTTGAGAACTCATTACTAATGTCTTAGTAGCATATTCTATGTGCTTATTTGCTTAAGTTCCAAAGTGCGTGAAATGCACACTCGTTTTGTCCCATGAATGCTTAAAACAGTGCAAATACACTCCCAAATACAAAAATAGTGTACTTTTAACGCCAAATAAGCATTTGATATTTTGACAACTCATTATTAATGTCTTAGTAGTGTGTTATATGTGTTTATTTGCTTGAATTTCAAAGCGCGTCAAAGGCACGCTTGTTTTATCCCATGAATGCTTAAAACAGTGCAAATATGATAGGAACACATTTATGCGACTTTGTTAGTTTGTTTGTTTGCATTTAGTAAGTTAGTTTCTGTTTATTATTGTGATTTAAGCTATTTTCTTGTGTTTGTAGGTTCAAATGACAAAGTTGGCAAAAAAGTGCAATTTGGAGCTATTTAGAGCAGTTTTGGGATTGGAATGGATAGCTTGCATATGGAGCAAGGTGGATGGACGAAGTTGAAGTTAAAAGAGGCTAGGAACATGCTACAAATATGGAGAAACAAGCTCAAGACAATGAAGATAAGGAAAGAGCAAGAAGACATGGAACATTATCCAAACAACCTTATCTTATCCAAACCTTATCCATCCTTATCTTATCTTATCCTATCCTAATCTTTTCCTAACTTAATTCCAGCTGCAATGAGGACTCCTTTTCACATTAAATCACCTAAATATCAAGTTCTAGAAGCCTTATTTTGTGCCCTAAGTTTATGCCGCATGTAACCCTCTAGAAATTCTAGAATCTGCCGCAAGGACCATTCCCTGTCCTCCCTAGAATCTAATTGAAAGTGACCTTGTTCTTTGGTCATTTGGACTCCTAATTCCTTTCCTTTTCAGCCCAATTTTGTGCCTTCCCTTCGCCCTATAAGTATATGATGTCGTACCCATCATTCACCACCACCCTTTACCACATATTCACACCACACCATCCACCACACCTCTAGAGCCTAAATTAAGAAAATCCCCATTGTGCCGCAAGAAGGAAGGAAGGAGGAGCGACCTGGAGCCGTGCTTGCCATTCAAGACGTTGGATTGTTGGAGCATTCCTAGGTGTATTCTATCTTTGTTTTCAATGTTTAAATTTAATTATCTTTGTTTAATTGCGAACATGAAGAGCTAAACTCATTTTAGCTAGAGGAGACTTTGAAACCTTGATTATATTTGCAATATGAATTGATTACCTCTAGTGGTGATTTCATAAATTGTGAATGCAATTTACTTAACTGTTTGATTAAGAACTTATTCTTGTATGTTGATTAAGGAGGCCTACTTAGTTTTCATGCATGAATTTGATGCTAAAATATAAGGGAATTTCGCCTAATTATTATGAACTTATATTTATAAGTAGTGGAGGTTGCTAGTCACAATTGCATTAAGTAAATCCATGGCAGGAGTATCATGCAGTTCATAGTTACGAATGCCTTGTCAATGCTTATGGTTTTCACAAAGCTTAATGATCTTTGATTGTATCTCTATTATGATGTTCATGTAGGGAACTATTGAAGAATAATTTGGTTGCCGATGCGTATTCCATCCAATTTAATGACTTAAGGAAAATCTGAAGGTTAATTAGTGTTGTTCACGGTTAATCTGGGGTGTTGAGGTTCATGATTTATTGGAAAAGCAACTGGGAATCAATTTATATACATATGTGTCATGTGTGGAGAAGGACCCTCTAGCTAGCCATTCACCCATTTAAACACCCAATTTCGTCCAAAGTTATTTAGAGTCTTTAATCTACTTGTTTTTACTTTAAATTCGTAAAAAACCCAATCCCCTTTACTTTGTTGTGTCAAATTAGTTAGAATCTGTTTAAATTGGTTTCTTTTTAGTGTTTTGAGTCAACATAAGTTAGAATTCGTCCAAATTACTCCTTAGGTCCTGTTTTGTTTTGAGTCTATTTAGCTTGTTCTGAGTTGTTAGAGTCTAGTTTTCTGTTTTTGAGTCTAGTTTAGTGTTTTTGAGTCAGTTTTAAGTAGATTAGCATCCCTTCTAATCCCCGGCCTAGAATGATCCCTACTTACACATACTACAATTATAAGGTTTAATTTGTGTGCTATTATATATCACATCAAAATACACTCCAAATACAAAAATAGTGCACTTTTGACCCCAAATATGCATTTGATCTTTTGAGAACACATTACTAATGTCTTAGTAGCATATTATATGTGTTGATTTGCTTAAGTTCTAATGACTCATATATTTCATGCATTTATACCATCCATTTCTAGCCTCTTCGTGAGGTTTTTGAGTTAAACTAGTTGCATTTTACCTTATTTTGTGTTAGTGTTCCGTTACATGTTCTTTAGGATCAATTTGAAGGCAAAAGAAGTGAAACACATGCCATTTTTGGGGTTAACCCATATTCAACCATGGAAAGAAGTTTAGTGGCCTGTTTTGAAGCCCAAATAAAGAATCCAAGATGAATATGGCTTCTTAGAAGACCAGGAGCAGAATGGGAAAGGAATTGGAATATCTTATTTGGCTCCTCCAAATAAGGAAACACGTTCAAACAAGCCAGAATCATCTTGGATTCTTTACTTGGGCTTCAAAACAGGCCACTAAACTTCCTTCCACATTTGAATAAGGGTCAACCCCAAAAATGGCATGTTTTCACTTCTTTTGCCTACAAATTGATCCTAAAGTACATGTAACTGCACACTAACACAAAATAAGGTAAAATGCAATCAGTTTAACTCAAAAACATCACAAAGAGGCTAGAAATGGATGGCATAAACGCATGAAATATATGAGTCATCAATTATGCTTTAGGGACTGTTTTAGGACAAAGAAATGACAAGAAGCCACGTGTCATTGATAGGAGCATATTTAGGCGACTTAACTAGCTTATTCTTGTGCATTTGTGCTATTATTTCTTAGTTAATGTCGTATTACAACTCAATTTCGTGTGTTTGTAGGTCCTATGGGTTAAAGTATCAAGAAAGTGCATTTTGGAGCTATTTTGGACACTATGTGGATAGCTTGCATATGGGCTAACATGGATGGACGAATTTGGACTTCAAGAGGCTAGAAATGTGATAAGAAGAGGAAGGAACTAAGCTAAGGACAAAGTGGATAAGGAAGTAGCTCAAAAGAGGAAACCCTATCCAAAACCTTAACCAAACTTCATCCAACATTATCCAAAACATTATGCAAACCTTATCTCATCTTATCCTATCCAAACCTTATCATGTCTTAATCCTAATTGCAAGGGGACCTAAATAGATAATCCTAGAACCTATTTCTAGAAGCATCCTATTCTAGAAGGCCCAAATCAGCCACAAAACCCATTCTTTCTAGAAACCCTACAAAAGTGGCGCACCAAACCTTTCTAGAAGGCCTTGCCTTGCCTTGCAAGCCAAGCAACCCTCTCCCCCACTTGTGCCGCACCTTCCTAGGCCCAATTCCCTTTGGATTCTAATTTTCAAGGCCTAATCCCTTTTGGATTTGGGTTACACAAGCCTATTATGAAACTAATTGGGCCAAACCCCTTCCTAGGTGGATTTGATCACCTATGGCCGAATTCTAGGGCCCTAGTCCATAAAATCTGCTAAGCCTAACCCTAATCTACTTAGCCCTAGAACTATATAAACATAAAATCAGCCAAAATTTCGTACACCCCCTTATGCTATTCAGAAACCCTTGTGGCACAACCTCCATTCTCCATTCTCAACCTCCATACACCTCCCTACACATCCATACACATCTGCCGCACCCTTTCCACCATAATCAACCATCCTTCATCCCTCCAAACAAGGAAACACCATCCAAAACCCCCAATTCCACCACACACATCTTGTGCCGCAGCAAGGAGGAGGAGGAGGAGCCAATCCGTGCATCAAATCCATCTTGGAATTGCTGAGCGTTTAGGTGTAATCTTTCTTATGATTTCAATGTTTAATTTCAATACTTTTTGTTGTGCAAGCATGAGGAACTAATCCCCTTTTGGCTAGGGGGAATTTCGAAACCATGGTTATAATTGCATGATGAATTGATTACTTTCAATTGTGATTTCATGAATGATGAATTCAATTTACTTATCTGTTTTAATTAAAACTTGTTTATGTATATGAATTGAGAGTGCACGCTTAATTTGCATGCATAAACATGATGCTAGGGTATGAGGGAACTTCACCTAATTGTTGGGAACTTATATTCATGAGTAGTTAAGATTGTTGGTCGCAATTATGTTAAGTAAATTCTTGGCATAAGTATCATGCGCTTTCATAGTTACGAATGCCTCGTCAACACCTATGATTTCCATAGAACCTAATGATCTTTGATTGTCTTTCTTTTATGCGCTTTCATATAGAAAACTTTTAAGGAATAATTTGATTGCAATGCGCTAATTCCATTCAATTCAATGGCCTAAGGGAAATCTGAGAGTTAATTTAAGCGTACCTAATTAACTTGGGGTGTTGAGGTTCATAAATTCATTGAATAAGCAACTGAAGATTGTGTTATATGCAAGCATGCCATGTGTGGAGAAAAACCTCCTAGCCATCTCACCATCCACTTAATTTTATCAATTTCGTCCAAATCTGCCTAGTTTACATATTTGTTTTGTTTGTTTGATTTTCGTCCAAAACCAAATCCCCAATTGTCTTAGAGTGTCTAATTGGTCCAAATATGTTTTAGATTGTGTTTTTAAGAGTTTTGAGTCAAGTTAGAACCAATTTTCGTCCAAGTTTGTGTTTAGGCTCAAAACTGCCCAGATTGTGTTTTTAAGGCAGTTTGAGTGTTTTTAGCCTATTTTGAGTCTTGTGAACGTGTTTGAGTCATTTTAAGTGAGTTTAAGTGTTTTAAAGGTCAGTTTTATTTATTTGAGTCAGTTTAGAGTGTTTAGCAATCCCTCCTAATCCCCGGTGTAAGAACGATCCCTACTTATTTATATGCTACAATTGTCAAAACAGGGTTAATTTGTGTGTTAAGTTAATTTTCGCATCAAATTTTGGCGCCGTTGCCGGGGATTAGCAACTTTGCTAATCCCTTGTTATTTCTTTTTAGTTATTTTCGTGTGTTATTGGTTTGTTAATTGTTTTAGTTTCTGACTTGTTTGTTTTCTTGTTTTAGGCACTAGTTTATGACTCGGAGTTCTCAACCGGTTCATGCGCATATCTTAGACTTTGACGATGATTTTGAGCGAGCCTTGAGAAGAAAGAAGAATCAACAAGAGCCTCAACCACCTCAACCTGCACCTGAGCTTGAAGAGGACGAAACACAGGAGGGAGAGGAGGCCACGACAAGGATTTTTGAGGAAGAACAAGTTATGGCAGCCAACAACCGAACAATCCAGGAGCTTTCCGCTTCGGGATTGGATAATGCCATGCCTCTATGCATTCAATATCCAAGGGTAGCCCCCGACAAGACTGACGAGTTCGAACTCAAGTCCAGTTTAATGCACCATATTCCTAAGTTCCATGGGTAGTCCATGGAAGATCCTAATAAACACTTGAAGGAGTTCGAGGTTGTTTGCTCAAGTATGACCCCGGTGAATGTTGATGGGAGCATTTTGAAGATGAAGGCTTTTCCCTTTTCTCTTTTGGAAAAGGCTAAAGATTGGTTGTATGAACTAGCTCCCGGAACTGTCACATCATGGGAGAGTATGAAAAGGGCGTTTTTGGAGAAGTTTTTCCCAACTTCTCGAGTCATTCTTTTACGTAAAGAATTAGTGGCATTCAGCAAAATCAAGGTGAATCATTTCCAACTTATTATGAATGTTTTAAAACCCTTGTTGCTTCATGTCCACAGCACCAAATGAAGGAGGAGCTTCTTCTTCAATATTTCTACGAAGGGCTTCTACCAATTGAACGTCAAATGCTAGACGCCTCAGCGGGTGGAGCTTTAGTGGACAAGACACCTATGGCCGCCAAGACTCTCATTACCAACAGAGCTTTGAATGCTCAACAATACAAAGGAGTTGGCCAAAGAGACATGCCACGGCAGCAACAAGTGAATGAGGTAAGTGTTATTTCCGAACTTCAAAATCAAATGGCTAATCTTACTTCTCTTCTTTCGCAGGTGGTTCAAATACCAAAGGTACAAAGTGTGGCTGTTTGTGGCGTATGCACCATGAATGGACATTTCACAGACAAGTGCCCTCAATTGATTGAGAACGGAGGGTGGGAATCTGCCAATGTCGTGGGTTATGGGAACCAAAACCAACCAAGGAGTGATCATTTCTCTAACACATACAATCTCGGTTGGAGAGATCATCCAAATTTCAAATGGAGGGAGCCACAACAACCCCAATAACAAAGCACATTTAGGCAGCAACCTCCGGGGTTCTACCAAAGGCCGTATGCACCCACACCAGCCCAAGCACAACCTACACAACCCAAATCAGGTTCGTCCGTAGATAATGATCAAAATTTTCAATTACTAACTTCTATGGCGCAGGGAATGCAAAACAGGGGAAAAAAGGTTGATGAATTAGAAAAGCAAGTAGGGCAGATTGCGGAGTTCATGGGCCAATTTAGAGACCAAGGTAAGTTGCCTAGTTCAACCGTTGTCAACCCAAAAGGAGGATTCGAATCTGCTAAAGCAATCATGTTGCGAAGTGGAAAACAAGTTGGAACGGCCTCACAACCCTCTAATTCAGCCCCAATGGAGGACGAAAAGTTGCAATTTAAGGAGGGGGAGCAAGAACAAGCCACGACAAGGGTAGGAGACACCATGCCGCAGCCACCCCAATTACACCACTCAGCTTCTAAGGGTAAGGATGTTCCAAATTCGATTATTTCTAATGTCATTCCTGCAAATGTACCATTTCCTCGTAGATTCATGCAAACAAAGAAGGAGGAAGTTGAAAAGGACATTTTAGAGACGTTTAGAAAAGTACAAGTCAATATACCACTTTTGGATACAATTAAGCAAGTTCCAAGGTATGCTAAGTTTTTAAAAGAACTTTGCACTACTAGGAAGAGAATTTCAAACAGAGAGGTTGTAAAGGTAAGTGAGAATGTCTCAGCCATCTTGCAACGTAAATTGCCCCCTAAATGCAAAGATCCGGGTAGTTTTACAATTCCTTGTGTTATTGGCAATAATCGTTTTGAACATGCCATGCTAGACTTAGGTGCATCTATTAATGTTATGCCTTACTCAATTTATGCATCTATGAACCTAGGTGAGTTAAAAAATGATGGTGTGATTATTCAATTGGCCGATAGATCTAATGCCTATCCAAAGGGTATTTTGGAAGATGTTTTAGTGCAGGTTAATCATCTAATCTTTCCGGCGGATTTCTACGTGTTGGAAATGGAAGAATCAAACCATGCCCCATCATTGCCAATTCTTCTTGGCCGCCCCTTTATGAAAACCGCCCGCACGAAGATTGATGTGTTTAATGGGACTTTGACAATGTAATTTGATGAGGAAGTTATTAATTTCAATCTTTCTGAATCTATCTAGTACCTTCTTGATGATCATTCCTGTTTTGCTATTGATGTAATTGATTCGTTGGCGCAGGACCATTTTGAACAATTGAACGAAGATGCACTTGAATTGGTCATTACAAGAGGAATGGAACTCAAAGACAAGGAAGTAGGGCAATTGCATACCTACGGCATGCATTGTGAGCACCATGTCGTGCCCCCTAGTGTTGACATGGTTGAGATAGTGGCTACCCTTGAGTCATTACCACTACAATCTGGTAAGTCTTCGGACCCAATTTCAATTCCAATTTCGACTAATAAGCCTATTCCTTCAGTTGTGCAGCCACCTTCCCTTGAACTTAAACCATTGCCAAGCCATTTGAAGTATGTTTTCTTGGGAGATCAAGAAACCTTGCCCGTCATCATATCCTCCTCACTCACGACACAAGAAGAAGGTAAGTTAGTGAGGGTGTTAAAGAAGTACAAAATTGCAATTGGTTGGACCTTGGCCGACATCAAGGGAATAAGCCCGACCACGTGCATGCATCGTATACTTTTGGAGGAGGGGTCCAAAGCATCTCGAGAGGCTCAACGCCGACTCAACCCTCCAATGATGGAAGTTGTGAAGAAGGAGATAATCAAGCTCTTGGATTGTGGAGTGATCTATCCAATTTTAGATAGTCGGTGGGTGTCTCCGGTGCAATGTGTTCCAAAGAAATCCGGAGTAACTGTGGTGACAAATGCCGAAAATGAGCTTGTTCCTACTCGAATCCAAACAGGTTGGAGGGTTTATATTGACTATAGGAAGCTCAATGCCACTACAAGGAAGGATCACTTTCCCTTGCCATGCTTGAAAGGTTAGCGGGTTATGCTTTTTATTGTTTTCTTGATGGATATTCAGGTTATAATCAAATTGTGATAGCTCCGGAAGATCAAGAGGAAACCACTTTCACATGCCCCTTTGGTACATTTGCTTATCGTCGCATGCCATTTGGTTTATGTAATGCACCTGCCACATTTCAAAGATGCATGATGAGCATATTTTCAGATTATGTTGAGAAAATTATTGAGGTTTTTATGGATGATTTCAGCGTTTTTGGTGATTCATTTGATGGTTGTTTGAATAATCTTAGTTTGATTTTAAAACGATGCATTGAAACTAATCTTGTTTTAAATTGGGAAAAATGTCATTTCATGGTTAAACAAGGCATAGTTTTAGGTCATATTATTTCTGAAAAGGGTATTGAGGTAGATAAGTCAAAGATAGATCTTGTGCGTCACTTACCCTCTCCTACTTCGGTTAGAGAGGTTTGTTCGTTCCTTGGACATGCAGGTTTTTATCGGAGGTTCATCAAGGATTTCTCGAAGGTCTCCCAACCTTTATGCCGCCTCCTACAAAAAGATGCACCTTTCGACTTCACCAAGGAATGCACGGCAGCTTTCCAACTTCTCAAGGACATGCTAACCACGGCACCCATTATTGTGCCACCGGATTGGAGCCTTCCATTTAAGCTAATGTGTGATGCATTCGACTACACGTTAGGAGCTGTTTTGGGCCCAAGGAAGGACAAGAAGCCGCATGTCATCTACTACGCATCCCGGACGTTGAATGACGCTCAATTGAACTATTCGACTTCTGAAAAAGAACTTTTTGCCATTGTCTTTGCTTTAGATAAATTTCGATCATATTTACTTGGTACTAAGGTTATTATTTTCACTGATCATGCAGCTTTAAAGTACTTGTTCACCAATAAGGAAGCCAAACCACGGCTAATTCGATGGATGCTACTTATTCAAGAGTTTGACATCGAAATCAAGGACAAAAAGGGAAGTGAAAATGTGGTGGCTGACCACCTAAGCCGTATAATACATGAGGAGGAACCGTACCCTATTGCAGAAACCTTCCCCGACGAGCAATTGTTATCCATTAAGGTAAGTGAGCCTTGGTATGCAGATTTGGTGAATTATTTGGTGACTAAACAAGTTCCAAACACTTTAAATAGAAACCAACGTGATAAATTGAAAAAAGAGGCTAGGTTTTATGTTTGGGATGATCCATACTTGTGGAAATATTGCTCGGATCAGATTATACGTAAGTGAGTGCATGACATGGAATTCAATTCTATTTTAACATTCTGTCACACTTATGCATGTGGGGGACACTTTGGGACACAACGCACATCCCTTAAGGTTTTAGAATGTGGATTCTATTGGCCAACTTTATTTAAGGATGCTAGAAACTTTTGTATGTCTTGTGATCATTGCCAAAGAATGGGTAACATTAGTGCAAATGATCAAATGCCGCAAAATGTCATACTTCCTGTTGAAATTTTTGATGTTTGGGGCATTGATTTTATGGGTCATTTTCCTTCCTCACATGGTTTCCTTTATATCTTACTTGCTGTGGATTATGTGTCGAAATGGGTGGAAGCAAAAGCCACCCGAACTAATGATTCTCGAGTGGTTGCAGATTTCATTAGAACTAACCTATTTGCAAGGTTTGGAATGCCACGAGTAATCATAAGTGATGGAGGGTCTCACTTTTGCAATCGAACCATTGAGGCTTTGCTCAAGAAGTACAACGTCACGCATAAGGTTTCAACACCTTATCATCCTCAGACTAATGGGCAAGCCGAGGTTTCAAATAGGGAGATTAAGCAGATTCTAGAAAAAACTGTGGGCCCTACAAGGAAGGATTGGAGTGTACGTTTGGAGGATGCGTTGTGGGCATATCGCACGGCATATCAGACCCCCCTGGGCATGTCCCCATTTCGGCTCATCTATGGCAAACCATGCCATCTTCCCGTGGAATTGGAGCACAAGGCGCATTGGGACATCAAGACATTCAACATGGACATTGATGCCGTTGGAATTCACAGGAAGCTCCAATTGAATGAATTAGAAGAGATTAGGAACGAGGCGTATGAAAACGCTCGACTTTACAAGGAGAAGACAAAGGCTTTCCATGATAAGATTATTCGAGGTAAATCATTCTCCATTGGGCAGAAAGTGCTACTTTTTAATTCCCGCCGTCGCTTGTTTCCTGGTAAGTTGCGTTCTAAGTGGGTTGGCCTATTTGTTATTACTAACTTCTTTCCTTATGGTGCAGTCCAAGTTCAAAGCTTAAAAACAGGACAAGAGTTCAAGGTGAATGGCCATCGATTAAAGCCCTACTATGAGAACTTCGAGGAGCATGTTGTAGATGATGTGCCCCTCCATGCAGTGGGTACTAGTGAAGGTTAGCATGGCATATTCATCCGGCTAGAAGACGTTAAAGCAAGTGTTTCTTGGGAGGCAACCCATGCATTCAACAAGGAGAAGATGGAACTTCCACTCCAAACCCAGATTTGCATTTCTAAACCCTTCTTCTTGCTGTTTATTTTATCATGCTTAGTTGTTTATTATTTGTTGGCTTTTATGTGAGTCTTTGTGTGAAACATTGAGGATAATGTTTGTTTTAAGTGTGTGGGGGGGGGGGGGGGGTAAACAAGTGTTTTTATGCAAAAACTCGTGGGATTCTATCACCTATCACTTTTAATGTTGTTTCTCACTGTTTTTAAGTGTTTTTAGTGCGTTTTAAGCTGTTTTAGTGTGTTTTGAAGTAAAACTCCGAAAATTTGAAAAAAAAAAAGTCGAAAAAAGTGTTTTGAAAAAGCCAAAAAGAGTTGTTTTTGTGTGTTTGTGTGTCTTAGGGTACCTTCCAACACAATGATGAGGATTTGGTTTTTAATGCATGACTGTTAAAGAGAGTTACAAACAATGATGGAAGTTTGATATGCTCTTGGGTTTATACTTGGTTGTAGTTATAGTTTACGAATTCACATGTAATCACAAAGGATAAAATCAGTTTTTGTAACATGCTTGAAGGAAGGAACTCAAACAAACACTACATCCCTGAGAGACTTGAGCCTAAACGTTTATTTGGAGAGTTATTAATCTGTGCATTCTTGTTTTCTAAAGTCGTTGCACGATCTCATTATTCTTTGCTTGGTTGCTACTTAGAATGCGTTTCATCACTATAGTTCCAAATACTAGAACTCATACCCGTTTCATTCAAAGCATGAAATTGATTAGCATAACAAATAACAAGATGAAGTTGTGTAGTAGTCACCACCATAGCCAAATAGCCGATTCCAGCCTTATCATTTGTATTGTAGGTTTAAACCCCTTTGAGCCTTATTTAGCCTATTTTCTTGTTAACCACACCACCCTTACCTAGCCTAGAATAGGACTTTCCATACCCTTGTTCTTGAAGTATAGTGGAGCATAACTTAGGAGGAATTCCTTTTGAGTGACAGTTGTGCAGAAAACAAGTGTGGGCGAAGGGATTTTGTGAGTGTGTGTGTGCCTAAGTAAAAAAAGAGGCACGAAACAAAGGAAAGAAAAAAAAAATTATTTGTAAAAAAGAAGAAAAAGAAGAAGAAAAGAAAGAAAAGGAGTTGAAAATAAGTGAGAATGAACTCACAAGTGTGGTTGTTGAAGAAAGGGTCCAAAAAGTTTGAATATGGCCCTAAGTGTTGTGTGACTTCCCCTTGGGTGTTCAAAGTTGACTTCTGCGTTCTAAAGGGAATTCTAAGTGCCTAATTCAATACTTTGCTCACTATTGCTTTAAGAATGTTTGTTTATCCTTCACCTTTCGTTGTTAGCCAATACCCTAGCCTCGTTACAACCCTTTGACTTCTATCTTGATTGTTATGTGTTTCAATATGTGGAGTTTAAAATGGGTTTAAGCATATGGTATCCCTGGTTCTCGCGTCTAAGTAGTGGCATTCCATTCATGAGATCATATATATACATGTTGATAATTCCAGAAAATGCTTTCCTTGTTATAACATATGTGAGTGTTTGCCTACATGCTTACATCAATCTTCTCACATATACCTAGTGTAGGGAGTGTAGTCAGAAAATCTGTGTGAAAATTGAGAGTACATATAGTAAGGAATTGAGAGAATTCTCTAAGGCATGTTACTACATTCAAAATGTCGTTTTAATTGATTAAATGCAAGCTAGTGAATGGTGACTATGATTAAGTATGCTCGAGGGTAAGGATTGCTTAAATCTATGTGAGTAGTGATCTTTCACATGTTATGTTTCATTGGAAATCCCAGAGGCAAACGTTGGAAGGTTTAGAGTATATGTTTTGTTTCTTTTGTTTGTTTGTTTTGCTCGAGGACTAGCAAAAGATAAGTGTGGGGGAATTTGATAGGAGCATATTTAGGCGACTTAACTAGCTTATTCTTGTGCATTTGTGCTATTATTTCTTAGTTAATGTCGTATTACAACTCAATTTCGTGTGTTTGTAGGTCCTATGGGTTAAAGTATCAAGAAAGTGCATTTTGGAGCTATTTTGGACACTATGTGGATAGCTTGCATATGGGCTAACATGGATGGACGAATTTGGACTTCAAGAGGCTAGAAATGTGATAAGAAGAGGAAGGAACTAAGCTAAGGACAAAGTGGATAAGGAAGTAGCTCAAAAGAGGAAACCCTATCCAAAACCTTAACCAAACTTCATCCAACATTATCCAAAACATTATGCAAACCTTATCTCATCTTATCCTATCCAAACCTTATCATGTCTTAATCCTAATTGCAAGGGGACCTAAATAGATAATCCTAGAACCTATTTCTAGAAGCATCCTATTCTAGAAGGCCCAAATCAGCCACAAAACCCATTCTTTCTAGAAACCCTACAAAAGTGGCGCACCAAACCTTTCTAGAAGGCCTTGCCTTGCCTTGCAAGCCAAGCAACCCTCTCCCCCACTTGTGCCGCACCTTCCTAGGCCCAATTCCCTTTGGATTCTGATTTTCAAGGCCTAATCCCTTTTGGATTTGGGTTACACAAGCCTATTATGAAACTAAAAGGGCCAAACCCCTTCCTAGGTGGATTTGATCACCTATGGCCGAATTCTAGGGCCCTAGTCCATAAAATCTGCTAAGCCTAACCCTAATCTACTTAACCCTAGGACTATATAAACATAAAATCAGCCAAAATTTCGTACACCCCCTTATGCTATTCAGAAACCCTTGTGGCGCAACCTCCATTCTCCATTCTCAACCTCCATACACCTCCCTCCACATCCATACACATCTGCCGCACCCTTTCCACCATAATCAACCATCCTCCATCCCTCCAAACAAGGAAACACCATGCAAAACCCCCAATTCCACCACACACATCTTGTGCCGCAGCAAGGAGGCGGAGGAGGAGCCAAACCATGCATCAAATCCATCTTGGAATTGCTGAGCATTTAGGTGTAATCTTTCTTATGATTTCAATGTTTAATTTCAATACTTTTTGTTGTGCAAGCATGAGGAACTAATCCCCTTTTGGCTAGGGGGAATTTCGAAACCATGGTTATAATTGCATGACGAATTGATTACTTTCAGTTGTGATTTCATGAATGATGAATTCAATTTACTTATCTGTTTTAATTAAAACTTGTTTATGTATATGAGTTGAGAGTGCACGCTTAATTTGCATGCATAAACATGATGCTAGGGTATGAGGGAACTTCACCTAATTGTTGGGAACTTATATTCATGAGTAGTTAAGATTGTTGGTCAAAATTATGTTAAGTAAATTCTTGGCATAAGTATCATGCGCTTTCATAGTTACGAATGCCTCGTCAACACCTATGATTTCCATAGAACCTAATGATCTTTGATTGTCTTTCTTTTATGCGCTTTCATATAGAAAACTTTTAAGGAATAATTTGATTGCAATGCGCTAATTCCATTCAATTCCATGGCCTAAGGGAAATCTGAGAGTTAATTTAAGCGTACCTAATTAACTTGGGGTGTTGAGGTTCATAAATTCATTGAATAAGCAACTGAAGATTGTGTTGTATGCAAGCATGCCATGTGTGGAGAAAAACCTCCTAGCCATCTCACCATCCACTTAATTTTATCAATTTCGTCCAAATCTGCCTAGTTTACATATTTGTTTTGTTTGTTTGATTTTCGTCCAAAACCAAATCCCCAATTGTCTTAGAGTGTCTAATTGGTCCAAATATGTTTTAGATTGTGTTTTTAAGAGTTTTGAGTCAAGTTAGAACCAATTTTCGTCCAAGTTTGTGTTTAGGCTCAAAACTGCCCAGATTGTGTTTTTAAGGCAGTTTAAGTGTTTTTAGCCTATTTTGAGTCTTGTGAACGTGTTTGAGTCATTTTAAGTGAGTTTAAGTGTTTTAAAGGTCAGTTTTATTTATTTGAGTCAGTTTAGAGTGTTTAGCAATCCCTCCTAATCCCCGATGTAAGAACGATCCCTACTGATGCGTGGTTTATACGCACACAAATTAAACCCTCTTTTTGACAATTGTAGTATAAGTATAAGTAGGGATCGTTCTGGACCGGGGATTAGGAGGGATTGTTAATCTCTTGGAAACTGACTTAAAAACATAAAAACAATATAAAACACTAAACTAGATTCAAAAGACTCAAAACTCTTAAAAACACAAACTAAATTGATTTCTAACTAATTTGACATTAAAGTAAAGGGGGATTTAGGTTTTGACAAAATTAAACTAAATGAACAAATTGCAATTAAAACAGAATGTAAATATGAATGTGAATAAAATATGGATGATGGAATAGCCAAGGGGTTCTTCTCCACACATGTTACACTTGCATACAAGATTGATTCTCAGTTGGTCTTTCGATAAATTATGAAACTCAACGCCCCGAGTTAATTAGGTCCGCTTAAATTAACTGTCAAGTTTTCCTTAAGTTAATGAATTGGATGGGTTAGCGCAACGCAATTCACCACATTCTCCAAAAGTCCTTTACGTGAAAAGCACAATAAAGATACAATCAAAGATCATTAAGCATTATGAAAACTATAAGTGTTGACGAGGCATTCGTTACTATGGAATACGCATGAAACTTATGCCAAGAATTCATTTAACGCGATTGTTTATAAGCAACCTCCACTACTTGGGAATATAAGTTCATAACGATTAGGTGAAATTCACTTATATTCTAGCGTCATATTTATGCATGAAAATTAAGCGCGCATTCTTAATAAACATTCATAAATAAGTTATCAAACAAACGGTTAAACAAATTGAATCCACAACTTATGAAATTCCAACGAAAGTTAATCAATTCATATTGCAAATATAAACATAGTTTCGAATCACCCCCTAGCTAAAGGGGGTTTAGTTCCTCATAACTTTGAAATCAAAGAAACACCTAAACATTCCAACAACTCAAACTTGAATTGTATGAACGTTTAGGCACTCTTCTCTTCCATTCCTCATACGTACAAAACAAAGAGAATTAAATTTAAACTTTGAAATCAAAGAAACACCTAAACATTCCAACAACTCACACTTGAATTGTATGAACGTTTAGGCCCTCTTATCTTCCTCGTTGTTGTAGCACAAGGTCTAAGGTGAGGTTTGGGGGATTATGGAAATGGATGAGGAGTGGTGTTTGGATTATAAGGGAATGGATGAGAAGCTCACGGCTAGGGAAGGGAGAATGTGGTTGTAATGTGTTGTGTATGAAATGAGATGTCCATGAATGAATGAATGCAAGGGTATTTATAGGAGTAGTGGAGGGAACATATGGCTATGTCATTTGTAGGTGAAGTAGGTGGATGTTGTAGGTGAAGTAGGTGGATGTTGTAGGTGAAGTGGATGTTGTAGGTGAAGTAGGTGGATGTTGTAGGTGAAGTAGGTGGATGTTGTGTTAAGTGATAAGTGATAAGTGATATGATATGTGGTTATGATATGATAAGTGGTTAAGTGGTGATGATAAGTGATAAGTGATTAAGTGATATGATATGTGGTGATGATAAGTGATAAGTGCATGTGGGTTAACTAATGAAGGAAATGCATGTGCAATGACAATGTGTTAGAATGGATGTGTGTTATGCATGGCATGATTGGGATTAGGAAAGGTTTAAATGTCCTAAAACTAAAGAGAACAAGGTTCCAACACTTTGGCTCCAATTAGGTCTTCAATTTCGTCCAACACTTTGGCTTCAAGCATAAGCTATCCGTCCTTAGCCCAAAAGTGCTCCAAAAGTCTCCAAAATGCATCTTTTTGCTCCTTTAGCCCTTTGGACCTACAAACACACGAAAATAGCTTGAAGTACTAAAATAACTAAAGAAACATAACGTAAATGTACGAGAACAAGCCATTTAAGTCGCATAAATATGCTCCTATCAAATACCCCCACACTTAGCTTTTGCTAGTCCTCGAGCAAAACAGAAAAACAAAACAAAAAGAACAAAACACAACCTACACCTTCCAACAATCGTATCAGGGACTTCCAATGCACATGACAAGTTAAAAATCATTATTCTCACAGATTTGAGCCATCTTTACACTTAAGTACATTCTTAATCATAGTCACCACATACTAGTTCACAATTAAGCAATTAAAACACATTTCAAATGTAGTAACATGCCTTTAGAGAATTCCCTCAATTTCTTACTAGATGTACTCTCGTTTTTCACACAGATTTTCTGACTACACACCCTACACTAGGTATATGTGAGAAGATTGATGTAAACATGTAGACGAACACTCACATATGTTATAATAAAGAAAGCATTTTCTGGAGTTAATAAGCATGTTTAGATATGATCTCATGAATGGAATGCTACTACTTAGACGCGAGAACCAGTGACACCATAAGCTCATACCAAGTTCAAACTCCACAATTGAAATACATAACACTCAATATAGAAGTCAAAGGGTAGTAACGGGGCTAGGGTATTGGCTAACAATGAAAGGTGAAGGATAAACAAACATTCTTAAAGCAATAGTGAGCAAAGTATTGAATTAGGCACTTAGAATTCCCTTAAGAACGCAGAAGTCAACTTTGAACACCCAAGGGAAAATCACACAAAACTTAGGGCCATATTCAACTTTTTGGACCCTTTCTTCAACCATCAACGCTCGTGAGTTCATTCTTACTTATTTTCACTCCTTTTTTTTTTTTTTTTTTTTTTTTTTTTTTTTCTTTTCTTCTTTTTCTTTTGAATCTCAAAACATACATATAAACGTAAGAACAAACTTTTACTCCCCCACACTCATTTTCTTGCATAATGTAACTCAAAAGGAATTCATTTAAGTCATGCTCACTAAACTTTAAGAACAAGGGTATAGGAAAGTCCTACTCTAAGCTAGGTAAGGGGTGATGTGGGTAAACAAGGAATAAAGGCAAAACGAGGCTCAACGGGGTTAAAACTTACAACATATACGAAGTATGGGAAGTAAGGCTATTTGGCTATGGTGGTGGTCACTACACAACTTCTTCTTGAATATGTGTTATGCAAATCAATAACATGCTTTGAATGAAATGGGCATGAGTTCTAGCATTTGGAACTATATGATGAAACGCCTTCTAAGTAGTAACCAAGCAAAGAATAATGAGATCATGCAACGACTTTAGAAAACAAGAAATCACAGACTATACTCTCCAAAGAACGTTATAGGCTCAAGTCTCTCAGGGTTGTAGCGTTTGTTTGAGTTCCTTCCTTCAAGCATGTTACAAAAACGAATTTTTTTTTCTTTTATGATTGCATGTGAAGTCATACATTATAACCATAACCAAGCATATACCAAGAGTAAATCAAACTTTTCTCTATGTTTATAACTCTTCCTAACCGTCATGCAATTATAAACCAAATCCTTATCATTATGTTGGAAGGTACCCTAAGACACAAACACACAAAAACGACTCTTCAAACAACTCTTTTTGGGTTTTTCAAAACAATTTTTCAAATTTTTATGGGATTTTCGAATTATAAAACAAAACACACTAAAACACTCTAAAACAACTTAAAAACACCTTAAAACAGCAAGGAACAACATTTGAAGTTATGGGTGATAAAATCCCACGAATTTAAATTAACAACATTAGTTACCCCCCCCCCCCCCCCCACACTTAAATCAAACATTGTCCTCAATGTTTTAAGCATAGATTCACACAAAACATAAGTAAACACACAAAAAGCAATTTAAACATACTAAACATGGCAGAATGTAATTAACAAAGAGAAGAGTTTAGGGACGCAAATCTGGTTATGGAGTGTAAATTCCATCTTCTCCTTGGTAATTGCATTGAGGCTTTGATCATAGTGACTCCACAGGCTTACTCTTGAACTGGTTTCCGCCCATCATTGATTTTCCTTTGTGCTACTCTTGATCTGGGCAGCAGGATGGTTCTTTTGGTTTCCCCCGAAGGTCTGAGCTTCCTCCTGTTATCTGTTTCTTTGTTCAATCTTTGCAGGAGTGGTCCCTTCTCTGGAAGTGTAACAACCGTTGAAGATGACTACTCGAGAGCAACGCTAGGTAAGCAATCAGGAATAGATTCCAGGCAGTTGGCTCCAGATCGGAAGACTGACTCCAAGTGCCGGCTGATTGCTTCTTTTACTTTGCCATGCAAGTAAGAACAAGGACAAAGAAAAAGACAGGGAAAGAGCATGATATGAGATACATTTGCTTTTGACCTTGATGATATGAGATACCTTTGCTTTGAAGAAGCGGTGAATGAATCAGCACATGCTTCAATCCGCCGTTTCCTCCTGGGTCATATGTACTCCAGGCATCTGGTATCATCTTTGGGGAAGAAGAAAGAATTGAGTATTTTGAAAGGCTTTGCTGGGAGTGCGCCCTCAGAGGTGAGGGAGAGTTGGGCATTTTCTTCAGGTTTGCCCTGCCATAAAAGACGAAGGTCGACATATATAGAGATAATATCAAGTGGTGGTACTTTTTACCCTTGTCGACAAACGTTTTGATCCCGCAAATCCGGCTCTTTGAAATAGTAGCGCCTCTTCGATCTTTGAATACGCCTCTTCGATTTCTGAGCAGGCGCCCCTTCGATTTCTGAACGACGCCCCTTCGCTTTCTGAACGACACGTGGTAGTGCAGATGCGGCTCCTTTTGACAAAGCTGCACGCGTCTTCTGAAAAGCAGAGAAAGCGTCGCCGAACTTTGCGCTTGTCGGCTAAAGATGTGTAGATGCGATGATAGCCTCCACGTGTTTTCAGCTTTGTCAGAAATCTTTTGACAAAGTTGAACGCGTTTTCTGAAAAGCCGAGGGAGCGTCGCCTAAATTACGCCGGAAAATCCGGCTCTTTGAATCGGTGGACGCGTCGTCTTGGCTTTTTATAGAGCTATCAATCACCCCAACACACACACTCTGAAGATTTCCCATTCCTGAAACTCGACTCCGGCCCTTTGTGAAATTTTAACTCCATCCACCCCTTCTCTTTGAACATCGTTGAAAAAAATGGCAAACTCATCGAACCTTAGCTTAGATTTGAGTCTCAGCAGCGATCCGGTTGCGCCCCGTCAAGGTAATGTATGGCGCCCTTCTTTTTTATCTTCTAACGGTCCTCTTTCAGGTGAAGACTCTGTGATGCAGGACGCCACAACAGCTACAATAGTAGCTAAAAACCTCCTCACTCCAAAAGATAGTAGGCTGCTGTCAGGACGGTCTGATGAGTTGGCCGTTCAAGAGTCCCTCGCACTTAGTGTTCAGTGTGCGAGTTCTGTGTCCAACATGGGCCAACGCCTGCTTGCTCGGTCCCGCCAAGTGGAATCGTTGATGGCAGAGGTGGAAAGACTTAAGCAAGAGATCCAGCAGCTTAAGTACGAGAATAGAAGTTTGCATGTGCTTGCAAATAACTATTCGTCGGGGATGAAGAGGAAGCTTGATGAGCTGCAAGAATCTGAGGGTCGAATTCACAGTGACCGTCAAAGGCTTGCGTCTTATCTCCAGAGGCACCTTTTTCCTGGGTCATCCAGCGCTTGGCCAAGTATTGAGGCCTGGAATGCTCTAGCTCCGATGCCTCCCGCTCCGATGGCTTCCGCTCCGATGCCTCCCGCTTCTATGCCTCCCGCTTCTATGCCTTCCGCTTCTGCGCCTCGTAGTGGGGCTTCACGCAAACAACCTTTGTGAAGCTCCACCTTTCTCCATGTTTAGTATCTTTCTTTCTCTTTTTTTTTTTTCTTTTTTTATTTTTTTTTATTTTTTATTTTTTTATTAACATAAATAAAATCAAACGGCATGGAATTGGTCCTTGAATGGAAGGTGATACTTGAAGTGAACCGGCAATGGTTTGAATTCTAGTGTAGGTGCCTGATTCATAAAAAACAGCAAGTTAGTATAAAATGTAAAGGAATTTGAAAAAAACTTACTTGTTTTGTCCGACAAGAACTCAATGACAAACACCACTCCTTTGAAAGTTTCAGGGATATTGGACTTGGCCAGATTGCAAGTGATGGTTATGACTTGTCCAATGTCATTAAATTTAACTTCTTTGGATTTTGTGGTTTCAAGAACGTCCTCTTTGATGAATTCATGACATTCCCTACTTGTCACCTTTGAAAGGGCTTCCAAGATGTCTTTTTCACCTTCTTCTTCCTTGGAAGTCATGAATCTGCAAGGAATAGGGATACTTGTTGGAACGGGGTTAAAAATAATGAAATTTGGAACAACCATACCTGTATTAGATGGCATAGGAGCAATAGGTGCCTCCGGTAAAGGTGTTTCCACCCTTTCCGTGGGTTGGGTGTATTCCTCTTCCTTGTGATTTGATTTTGATGGTTGAGGGTCCGTTCCAACCTCCTTGTCACTTCTCAACATGATAGCATTGGTGTTTTCAAATTCTCCCTTCTGATTTGCAATGGTTGAACTAGGGAGTTCGCCTTGGTCTCGAAACTGTCCTACGAACTCCGCGATCTGCCCAATTTGCTTATCCAAGTGGTCCAACCTTTGTGGTGGCTGCATAGGCGTTGAATAGAACTCCTCATATGGCTGCCAATATCCTTCTTGTTGAGCCTCATTGTCTTGATTTTGTGAGCCCTGCACCAAACAAATTAATTCATTAAGCTTTTGATTATAATCTATTGACGAACTTGAGTTTGGTTGGGCATATTGAATATGAGGTTGTGGTGGCTGCCAATATCCTCCTTGTTGAGCATTTTGAGGTTCCCACCACATAGAGTTTGAATGATCACTCCAATCTGAATTGTAAGTATTGGAAAACACGTTATTCCTTGATTGAAGATTAGATATATCAACTCTTTGCATTTGGGACCTTTCCATGAGCTGTGACAAAAGAGAAGCGTTATCAAGTGCCATGTTGTTCTTAACAAACAAAACACAAATAAAAACTAAATCTAAAAGACAATACAGAAACAAACAATCCAAGGGATTAGCAAATTTTCTAATCCCCGGCAACGGCGCCAAATTAGATGCGTGGTTTATACGCACACAAATTAAACCCTCTTTTTGACAATTGTAGTATAAGTATAAGTAGGGATCGTTCTGGACCGGGGATTAGGAGGGATTGTTAATCTCTTGGAAACTGACTTAAAAACGTAAAAACAATATAAAACACTAAACTAGACTCAAAGAATTCAAAAATACTTTAAAACATAAACTAAACAGATTCTAACAAGTTCAAAAGACTCAAAACTCTTAAAAACACAAACTAAATTGATTTCTAACTAATTTGACATTAAAGTAAAGGGGGATTTAGGTTTTGACAAAATTAAACTAAATGAACAAATTGCAATTAAAACAGAATGTAAATATGAATGTGAATAAAATATGGATGATGGAATAGCCAAGGGGTTCTTCTCCACACATGTTACACTTGCATACAAGATTGATTCTCAGTTGGTCTTTCGATAAATTATGAAACTCAACGCCCCGAGTTAATTAGGTCCGCTTAAATTAACCGTCAAGTTTTCCTTAAGTTAATGAATTGGATGGGTTAGCGCAACGCAATTCACCACATTCTCCAAAAGTCCTTTACGTGAACAGCACAATAAAGATACAATCAAAGATCATTAAGCATTATGAAAACTATAAGTGTTGACGAGGCATTCGTTACTATGGAATACGCATGAAACTTATGCCAAGAATTCATTTAACGCGATTGTTTATAAGCAACCTCCACTACTTGTGAATATAAGTTCATAACGATTAGGTGAAATTCACTTATATTCTAGCGTCATATTTATGCATGAAAATTAAGCGCGCATTCTTAATAAACATTCATAAATAAGTTATCAAACAAACGGTTAAACAAATTGAATCCACAACTTATGAAATTCCAACGAAAGTTAATCAATTCATATTGCAAATATAAACATAGTTTCGAATCACCCCCTAGCTAAAGGGGGTTTAGTTCCTCATAACTTTGAAATCAAAGAAACACCTAAACATTCCAACAACTCAAACTTGAATTGTATGAACGTTTAGGCACTCTTCTCTTCCATTCCTCATACGTACAAAACAAAGAGAATTAAATTTAAACTTTGAAATCAAAGAAACACCTAAACATTCCAACAACTCACACTTGAATTGTATGAACGTTTAGGCCCTCTTATCTTCCTCGTTGTTGTAGCACAAGGTCTAAGGTGAGGTTTGGGGGATTATGGAAATGGATGAGGAGTGGTGTTTGGATTATAAGGGAATGGATGAGAAGCTCACGGCTAGGGAAGGGAGAATGTGGTTGTAATGTGTTGTGTATGAAATGAGATGTCCATGAATGAATGAATGCAAGGGTATTTATAGGAGTAGTGGAGGGAACATATGGCTATGTCATTTGTAGGTGAAGTAGGTGGATGTTGTAGGTGAAGTAGGTGGATGTTGTAGGTGAAGTGGATGTTGTAGGTGAAGTAGGTGGATGTTGTAGGTGAAGTAGGTGTTGTAGGTGAAGTAGGTGGATGTTGTGTTAAGTGATAAGTGATAAGTGATATGATATGTGGTTATGATATGATAAGTGGTTAAGTGGTGATGATAAGTGATAAGTGATTAAGTGATATGATATGTGGTGATGATAAGTGATAAGTGCATGTGGGTTAACTAATGAAGGAAATGCATGTGCAATGACAATGTGTTAGAATGGATGTGTGTTATGCATGGCATGATTGGGATTAGGAAAGGTTTAAATGTCCTAAAACTAAAGAGAACAAGGTTCCAACACTTTGGCTCCAATTAGGTCTTCAATTTCGTCCAACACTTTGGCTTCAAGCATAAGCTATCCGTCCTTAGCCCAAAAGTGCTCCAAAAGTCTCCAAAATGCATCTTTTTGCTCCTTTAGCCCTTTGGACCTACAAACACACGAAAATAGTTTAAAGTACTAAAATAACTAAAGAAACATAACGTAAATGTACGAGAACAAGCCATTTAAGTCGCATAAATATGCTCCTATCACCTACTTATTTATATGCTACAATTGTCAAAAGAGGATTAATTTGTGTGTTAAGTTAATTTTCGCATCAGTCATCTATTACATTTCTCGGACCTTGAATGATGCTCAATGGAATTACTTCACTACTAAAAAAGAACTCCTTGCGGTTGTGTTTGCTTTTGATAAGTTTCGTTCTTATTTACTTGGAACTAAAGTTATAATTTACTCTGACCATGCAGCTTTGAAGTACATACTTATGAAGAAAGAAGCCAAGCCAAGGCTTATTCGCTAGATGCTTCTTCTCCAAGAGTTTGATGTGGAAATTCGAGACAAAAAAAGGAAGCGAGAATGTACTAGCTGACCATTTAAGTCGTTTGGTAAATGAAGAATACCTATTACCTATCCTAGAGGCATTTCAAGATGCACAACTGCTGACAATTAAGGTAAGTAAGCCATAGTATGCTGATATTGTGAATTATATTATGTCTAAACAAGTTCCAAACACAATAAACTGACACCAACATGATGAACTTAAAAAAGAAGCACGTTTTTATGTGTGGGATGACCCTTATTTGTGGAAATATTGCCCTGATCAAATTATTCGTAAGTGTGTGCATAATTTTGAATTCAATTCAATTTTAACTTTTTGTCACACTTATGCTTGTGGAGGTCATTTTGGTACTAAAAAAACAGCACTTAAAGTTCTAGAATGTGGATTTTATTGGCCTACTATATTTAAGGATGCTAGAATTTTTTGCATGACCTATGATCATTGTCAAAGAACAGGCAATATAGGGCCAAGAGACCAAATGCCATAGACTCCTATATTTTATGTAGAGATTTTTTATGTTTGGGGCATTTACTTCATGTGTCTTTTTCCTTCCTCTCATGGTTTCATTTATATTTTACTTGCTGTAGATTATGTTTCGAAAGGGGTGGAAGCAAAAGGCACCCGTACTAATGATTCCAAGGTTTGGAATGCCGCAAGTAATTATAAGTGAAGGGGGTTCTCACTTTTGTAATCGGACCACAGAGGCGCTATTCAAAAAGTACAATGTCACACATAAGGTTTCGACACCTTATCATCCTCAAACAAGTGGACAAGCCAAAGTTTCTAACTGGGAAATCAAGCAAATCTTGGAGAAGACAGTTGGACCAACTCGAAGAGATTGGTGCTTGCGTTTGAATGATACATTGTGGGCATATTGTACTGCCTACAAAATACCAATTGGAATGTCTCATTTTCGGCTAATTTTTGGGAAACCATGTCATCTTCCAGTTGAGTTATAGCATCATGCACATTGGGTAGTCAAGACTTTCAACATGGACATTGGTGCTGCTGACCTTCATAGGCCTTCATTGGTGTTGCTGGCCTTCATAGGAAGTTACAATTGAATGAGGCTTATGAGAACGCTCAGATTTACAAGAACAAAGGCTTTTCATGACAAGATGATCCATAGTAAGACATTTTCTGTGGGGGTAGAAATTGTTACTCTTTAACTTCCTCCTTCCATTGTTTCCAAGTAAGTTGCGTTCTAAATGGATTGCTCCTTTTGTTGTTACTAATAATTTTCCTCATGGTGTAGTCCAAATTCAAAGTTTAAAGACTAGAAACAAATTCAAAGTGAATGGACATCGATTGAAGCCTTACTATGAATGTTTTGAGGAACATGTCGTGGATGATGTACCCCTCCATACTGCATGCCATAGTGAAGCTTAAATGGAGGTATCGTTCGGCTGGAAGACATTAAAGCAAGCGCTTCTTGGGAGGCAACCCATGTATTCAAATAAAGAGACAATGGAATTTCAGGCTCATACAGCCAGATTTGTTGTCTTTTACCCTTCTCTTTATTGTTTTTACTTTGCCATGATTATCATGTTTGCTAGTTATCTTTTATTGCTTTCTTGTTTAAGTTTTTTTTTTTTTTGAAACATTAAGGACAATGTTTGGTTTAAGTGTGGGGAGGTAAATATAATGCTTTTCATGATTTCTCTTCGAATTTCACCACCTATCACTACTAATGTGTTATTCACTGTTTCAAAGTGTTTTATTGTGTGTCATTAAAAAATTGAAGGAAAAAAAATCGAAAGAGCTTAAGAAAAAAAAAACAAAAAAAAAGAGTAATTTTTCTTGCTTGTTTGTGTCTTAGGCTACCTTCCAACACAATAATGAGGATTTGGTTTTAAATTGCATGACTGTTAAAGAAGGTTATAAACATGGGTGGAAGTTTGATATTGTGATATGAGGATATTTATGTGACTTTGTTAGCTTATTTCTTTGCATTTACTTAGCTAGTTTCTATTTATTGTAGTGATTTAAGCTATTTTCGTGTGTTTGTAGATCCAATTGGCAAAGGTGACAAAAAAGGGCAAAATGGAGCAATTTGGAGCAGTTTTGGACTTGGATTGGATAGCATGCGTGGGGAGCACTTGAGATGGACGTTTTTGGTGGTCAAATGAGGCTAGGAATTGATGTGATGTATAATCGCACTTGATAGGAGCATATTTATGCAACTTAATTAACTTGTTTCCTTGCATTTACTTAATTAGTTCTTAGTTATTTTAGTATTTTAAATTATTTTCGTGTGTTTGTAGGTCCATAGGCCTTATGAAGCAATAAGGTGCATTTTGGAGCCTTTTGGAGTAAAATTGGGCTGGGAATGGATAGCGTATGCTTGGAGCAAAAGGAATGGACGAAATTGAAGACTTGAAGATGTTAGGATTCCTAGTAAAAGAAGGATTCCTACTCAAATGAGGATTCTTACTTGAAGTAGGAAAGTTAAGCCAAGGTTTCCTATTTTGGTTTGACCTTTCCTAATCCTAAATGTCCCTAAGTTCGAGCAACATTGAAGGTCTCCTATGCATTCTAGGACACAAACCAAAGGTTCCTTGCACCATTCTAGCCCTTGCTGCACCACCTTTCCCTTTCCCTTTCCATTCTCCTTCCTTGCCCTACAAGGGAGACCTTCCCTTCCCTATTTTCTGCACCAAGTCACATTCCCTTTTTAATTTAAGACCTTTCCTCTTTGCTTTTGCTGCACCCTATATTCCCTGGTGGTTTTAGAATAAAAATCCTTTGACATTAATAAAACTTTATTTCCTTTTCTCATTTAATTTCTGCTGCAACTTTACCTTATTTCCCTAGGGTTTTAGATACTTGGCTACTTTAATAAACATTGGCCGCACCCTTTAGGGATCCATCACGCCATACACCATCTCTACACACCCCTAATTCATCCCACTACTCTGCCGCACCCTACACTGATTTTGCACCATTCCTATACATTCATACCTTCAACCACACATCCACACATCGTCCTTCTACTTTGCCGCACCCCCTTACCAACCCAAATCCATTCCTAACCCAGAAACACATCCAAAATCATCCCTTAACCTTTGTGCCGTAGCAAGGAGAAGAAGAGAAAGGAGCTTGAACGTGTAGGGCATTCAAGTTGATTCGCTGGGCGTTTTAGGTGTAATCAATCTTTTGTTTTCAATGTTTAAATTCAATTTTGTTTCTTTTGTTGTGAACATGAGAGGCTAAACTTGTTTTAGCTAGGGGAGACTTTGAAGCAATGATTTTATATGCAATATGAATTGATTAAATCCAGTTATGAATTTGTGAATCGTGAATGCAATTTGCTTAATTGTTTTACTCAGAACTTATTCTTGTATCTCAATTAAGGGAGCACACTTAGTTTGCATGCATGAATTTGATGCTAGAATATAAGGGAATTTCACATAATCGTTAGGAACTTATATTCACAAGTAGTGAAGGTTGCTAGTCACGTTCGCATTAAGTTAAATTCTTGGCATGAGTATCATGATGTCATAGTTACGAATGCTTTGTCAATGCTTATAATTTTCACAGAACAAAATGATCTTTAATTGTATCTCTATTATGATGTCATGTAGGGAACTTTTGAAGAATGCTTTGGGTTGTCGAATGATGTCATCCAATCCAATAACTAAAGGAAATTTTGAGGGTTAATTAGTGATTGACACGGTTAATCTGGGGCATTGTCATTCATAATTCAAAATAAAAAAGTAACTGGAAATCGATTCATGTTCATATACGTGATGTGTGGATGAGGAACCTCTAGCTAAGCCCACAAACCATCCAGAAATCCAAATTCGTACCAAACTTTGTCTAGTTTAGTTTCTGTCTTGTTTTAGTTCAATTTCGTCAAAACCAAAACCTCCCTTTGTTTTAAATGTCAATTAGGTTAGAATCTGTGTTATTTTGTGTTTTTGAGTGTCTTGAGTCATAATCAAATCAATTTTTGTTCAGAGTCATTCCTAGTGTCTAGTTTCAGTCAATTTGATTGTTTGAAGCTGTTTTGAGTCTTTTAAGGTTGTTTGGGTCATATAATCTTAGTTACAGTTTTAGCGTCTAGTTTTTATGTTTTTAGGTCAGTTTAGTTTAGATTAGCAATCCCTCCTAATCCCCGGTTTAGAACGATCCCTACTTATACACATACTACAATTGTCAAAAGACGGTTTTAATTTGTGTGCTTGTTTTACATCGCATCATCACTCAAATTAAACCCTCTTATTGACAAATGTAGTAAAGATGTAAGTTGGGATTGTTCTAGGCCGGGGATTAGGAGAGATTGCTATTCTACTTAAAACTAACTTGAAAACACAAAATTAAACTTATAAACAGAAAAGTAGACTCTAGGACTCTTAACAAGACTTATATGACTCAAAACAAACTAAAAAGACTCAAAACAGCACAAAACAACCAAAAAGACTCAAAACAGACACTAGGACTTACTTTGGACAAAAATTGAATTGATTATAACGCAAAACACTCAAAAACACAAACTGGGATAGATTCTAGCTAATTTGACACCACAAAGTACAGGGGATTGGGTTTTTGACGAATTTAAAGTAAAAACAAACTAATTGCAGAAACTAAGTAAAGGAATGCAAATTGGGTTGAATTGATAGGTGATAAGCTAGCTAGAGGGTCCTTCTCCACACATGACATATATGAACATGAATTGATTTCCAGTTATTCTTTCATTGAACCATGTATGACAATGCCCCATATTAACTGCGTCATCACTAATTAACCCTCAAAATTTTCCTTAAGTCATTGAATTGGACGGATAACGAGTCGGCAACCAAATTATTCTTCCCAAGTTCCCTACATGAACTGCATAACAGAGACACAAGCAAAGATCATTAAGCTTTGAAAAAATCATAAGCATTGACAAGGCATTCGTAACTATGACATCATGATAGTCATGCCAGAAATTTGACTTAACACGATCGTGACCAGCGACCTCCACTACTTATGAATATAAGTTCATAACGATTATGTGAAATTCCCTTATATTCTAGCATCAAATTCATGCATGCAAACTAAGTAGGCCTCCTTAATCTAAACCTTCCAACATTTGCCTCAAGGATTTCCAATGCACATGACATGTTAAAAATCACTACTCCCACAGATTGTAGCTCTCTTTACACTTAAGCAAACACTTAACCACAGTCACCACTCACTAGTTCGCATTTAATCGATTAAAACAATATTTTGAATGTAGTAACATGCCTTAGAGAATTCCCTCAATTCCTCACTAGATATACTCTCTATTTTCACACAGATTTTCTAACTACACTCCCTACACTAAGTATATGTGAGAAGATTGATGTAAACATATAGACTAGCACTCACATATGTTATAAAAAAGAAAACATTTTCTGGAATTATTAATATGACATGTATATGATCTCATGAACGGAATTTCACTGCTTAGAAGCGAGAACCAGGGATTCCATATGCTCATACCAATTTCAAACTCCACATATTGAAACACATAACAATCAAGATAGAAGTCTAAGGGTTGTAACAGGGCTAAGGTATTGGCTAACAAAGAAAGGTAAAGGACAAACAAAGGTTCTTAAAGCAATAGGAAGCAAAGTAATGAAATAAGCACTTAGAATTCACTTTTGATTGCAGAAATCCACTTTAAACACAAAGGGAAGATTCACACAACACTTAGGGTCAAATTCAAACGTTTGGACCCTTTCTTCAACAACCAATACTTGTGAGCTTATTCTCACTTATTTCTCAGCTCTTTTTCTTTTCTTTTTCATGTTTTTTTTTCCTTCTTTTTTCAATGAAAACCCTTCCCCCACACTTGTTTTTCTGCAAAATGTTGATCAAAAGGAATTCCCTTTAAGTCATGCTTCACTATCCTTTAAGAACAAGGGTATGAATAGTCCTATTCTAGGGTAGGTAAGGATAATGTGGCTAACGAAGAAAATAGGCTAAGTAAGGCTCAAAAGGGTTAAACCTACAATACATATGCAAAGGGTAAGGCTTTTTGGCTCTGGTTTAACTAAACAACTTCATCTTATTGTATGTTATGCACTCAATATCATGCTTTGAATGAAACGGGCATAAGTTCTAGTATTTGGAACTATAATGATGAAAACGCATTCTAAGTAGCAACCAAGCAAAGAAACAATGAGATCAAGCAACAACTTTAGAAAACAAGAAATCATAGATTAATAACTCCAAATAACGTTTAGGCTCAAGTCTCTCAGGGTTGTAGCGTTAGTTTGAGTTCCTTCCTTCAAGCATGTTACAAAAACTGATTTTTTTCTTTGTGATTACATGTGAATTCGTAAACGACAACTACAATTAAGCATAAACCAAAGAGCAAATCAAACTTGTATCCATGTTTGTAACTTTCTTTAATAGTCATGCTATTAAAAACCAAATCCTCATCATTGTGTTGGAAGGTACCGTAAGACAAACAAACACATAAAAACAATTCCAAAATGACTCTTTTTGGTGTTTTTCAAAGCTTTTTCGATTTTTTTTTCAAATTTTCGTATTTTCTGTTCAAAACACATTAAAACACTTCAAAACACACTAAAAACACTTAAAAAAGTGAGAGACAAGATTAGAAGTGATAAGTGAATAAATCCCACGAAAATCATGCCAAAACAGCTTGTTTACCCCCTCCCCCCAACACTTAAACTAAACATTGTCCTCAATGTTTCAAATATAGACTCACATGCAAACAATCAAAACAACACAAAACACAAGCATGGCAAAGTAAAAGAAATAAAGAGTAGGGTTTAAGAACGCAAATCTGGTTGTGGATTTGATAGGAGCATATTTATGCGACTTAAATGGCTTGTTCTCGTACATTTACGTTATGTTTCTTTAGTTATTTTAGTACTTTAAGCTATTTTCGTGTGTTTGTAGGTCCAAAGGGCTAAAGGAGCAAAAAGATGCATTTTGGAGACTTTTGGAGCACTTTTGGGCTAAGGACGGATAGCTTATGCTTGAAGCCAAAGTGTTGGACGAAATTGAAGACCTAATTGGAGCCAAAGTGTTGGAACCTTGTTCTCTTTAGTTTTAGGACATTTAAACCTTTCCTAATCCCAATCATGCCATGCATAACACACATCCATTCTAACACATTGTCATTGCACATGCATTTCCTTCATTAGTTAACCCACATGCACTTATCACTTATCATCACCACATATCATATCACTTAATCACTTATCACTTATCATCACCACTTAACCACTTATCATATCATAACCACATATCATATCACTTATCACTTATCACTTAACATAACATCCACCTACTTCACCTACAACATCCACTTCACCTACAACATCCACCTACTTCACCTACAACATCCACCCACTTCACCTACAACATCCACCTACTTCACCTACAACATCCACCTACTTCACCTACAACATCCACTTCACCTACAACATCCACCTACAACATCCACCTACTTCACCTACAAATGACATAGCCATATGTTCCCTCCACTACTCCTATAAATACCCTTGCATTCATTCATTCATGGACATCTCATTTCATACACAACACATTACAAACACATTCTCCCTTCCCTAGCCGTGAGCTTCCCATCTCTCCCCTTATAATCCAAACACCATTTTTCCATTCCCCTTCCACTTCTCAACCACTCCTCTTCCATTCCACACTTCCATCCCCCAAACCAATTATCCCTAGACCTTATGCTACAATAAAGAGGAAGAGAAGAGGGCCTAAATGTTCATACAATTCAAGTTTGAGTTGTTGGAATGTTTAGGCGTTTCTTTGATTTCAATGTTTAATTTCAATTCTCTTTGTTTTGTATGAGGAACTAAACCCCCCTTTAGCTAGGGGGTGATTCGAAATTATGTTTATGTTTGTAATATGATTTGATTACTTTTAATTACGTTTCATAAATTGTGAATTCAATTTGTTTAACTGTTTGATTGATAACCTATTTATGTATGTTTATTAAGAATGAACGCTTAATTTTCATGCATGAATTTGACGCTAGAATATAAGTGAGTTTCACGTAATAGTTATGAACTTATATTCACAAGTAGTGGAGGTTGCTTATAAACAATCGCGTTAAACAAATTCTTGGCATAAGTTTCATGCAATCATAGTAACGAATGCCTCGTCAACACTTATAGTTTTCATGATGCTTAATGATTCTTGCTTGTATCTCTATTATGCAATTCATGTAGGGAACTTGTGAGGAATGCTTTGGGTTGTCGTATGCAATCATCCAATTCATTAACTTAAGGAAAACTTGACGGTTAATTTAAGCGGACCTAATTAACCCGGGGTGTTGAGAATTCATGGTTTATTGAAATACAATTGGAAATCATTTTATTATGCAAGTGTAACATGTATGGAGATGAACCCCTTAGCTAGCCATACCATCCATTCATTTCCGTCAATTTCATATTTACAATTTGTTTTCTTTACAATCTATCCATTTTAGTTTAAATTCGTCCAAAATCAATCCCCCCATATTTCGTTTAAGTCTTAGTCTTAATCTTTCTTATTTTTAGTTTTGAATTCTTCGAGTTTAGTATAGTGTTTTAGTTTGTGTTTTTACGTTTTTGAGTCAAATCCAAGTGATTAACAATCCCTCCTAATCCCCGGTCCAGAACGATCCCTACTTATACTTATACTACAATTGTCAAAAAGAGGGTTTAATTTATGCGCGTATAATTCTCGCATCAAATTTTGGCGCCGTTGCCGGGGATTAGCAACTTTGCTAATCCCTTGGTTCTTTTCTTTTTTTTTTTGGTTTAGTTGTTTTCGTTTTAGTTTCTAACTTAATGTTGTTTTCTTTGTTTGTTGTTACTTTTGATATTTGATTTAGTTCTCTTTCTTTGATTTTAGGTACTAGAGAAGTAAGATATGGATTTTGCTAGCATTCAAGCTCAATTGGCAAATCTTACTTCTAAATTGTCGCCGTATGCCGAAAGGACCACAATGCAGAGTGTCCCTACATTTGGTGCTTCATATAGGCAAGGATTTCAAGCCAATCAATGTCCACAAAGAGATTGGAGGGATCATTCAAACTCTATATGGTGGGAAGATCAACAAGTTCAACGTGAAGCATATTGGCAACCATATGAGGAGTTCTATTCAAGACCTATGCAGCCACCACAACTTCATATGCAATATGCTCAATTAAATTCAAGTTCGCCAATAGATTATAATCAAATTCTTAATGAAATAAATTCTTTGGCGCAGGGGTCACAAAATCAAGCCAAGGAGGCTCAACAAGAAGCATATTGGCAACCATATGAGGAGTTCAATACAACACCTATGCAGCCACCACAACCTCCCCCACAACAATTCCAATCAAGTTCAAGTATGTCCATGGATAATGATAAAAATTTTCAATTACTAACCTCTTTGGCGCAGGGGTCACAAAATCAAGCCAAGGAGTTAGGTAAATTGGACGAGCAATTTGGGCAGATTATGGAGTTCATGAAACAAATTCAAGAGCAAAGTGAACTCTCCAACTCAACTATTGAAAACTCGAAGGAAGATTTTGAAATCCATAATGCTATCACTTTGGGAAGTGCTATGGAGGTTGGAGCTGACCTAAAAATGTCCAAACATAGCCTAGAAGTGGATGAAGAGCTGCTAATTGAGGAGGAGGAAGAAGACATGCACACAGCAAGGGTAGAACAACCCTTGCCGCAGCCCCCTAAGCCCTCTAAACCACCCACCACCAATAAGGACGTCCCAATTCCATGTTATTCTGATGTTATTCCACCCAATGTCCCTTTTCCTAGCAGGTTTTTGATTCCCAACCAAGAAGAGAGTAAAAAGGACATCGTGGAAGCCTTCCCAAATGTGCAAAATGCTATTCAAATTCTTGGTGCAACACAGCAAGTTTCAAAGGACTTTGTACACCAAGAAGAATGATTCAAGAGAAGGTAGTGGCTGGAGAAGATGTAGAAGGCATCAAAGAGGATATATTTGAAACCACAATTCCCAAGGAAGTTGGATTTTATGACACGGGACAAGTCATAACTTTCGAAGGGGTGTTTATTCTGGAGTTCATTTTGGAGCACACAGGTAAGCCGCCTCCCCGAATTTCAATTTTCTTTTATACTAACATGTGGTTAATGATCCAGGCACCCACTTTAGAATTTGAACCAATGCCGGTTCACTTCAAGTATCACCTTCCATTCAAGGACCAATTCCATGCCGTTTGATTTTATTTATGTAAAAAAAAAAAAAAAAAAAAAAAAAAAAAAAAAAAAAAAAAAAAACATGGCAGAATGATGGAGCCTCACAAAGGGCGTTTACTTGAAGCCCCACTACTGGGAAAAACTCTAGAAGCAGGAGGCATAGATGCGGAAGGCATCGGAGCAGAAGGCATCGAGGCGGAAGGCATCGGGGCGGAAGGTATCGGAGCGGGAGGCATCAAAGAAGAGGCCTCAATACTTGGCCAAACGCTGGATGAGCCCGGAAAAATGTGCCTCTGGAAGTAAGCCGCAAGCCTTTGACGGTCAGTTTGACGGTCACTTTGCATCCGACCATTGGATTCTTGTAGCTCATCAAGCTTCCTCTTCATACCCGTCGAATAGTTGTTGGCAAGCACGTGCAAACTTCTATTCTCGTACTTAAGCAGTTTGATCTCCTGCTTGAGACTTTCCACCTCTGCCATCAAAGATTCCACCTGACGGGAGCGGGCAAGCAGGCGTTGGCCCATGTTGGACACAGAACTCGCACACTGAACACTAAGTGCGAGGGATTCTTGAACGGCCAACTCATCGGACCGTCCTGACAGCAGCCTACTATCTTTTGGAGTAAGGAGGTTCCTAGCTACTATTGTAGCTGTTGTGGTGTCCTGCATCACAGAGTCTTCACCTGAAAGAGGACCGTTAGAAGATAAGAAAGAAGGGCGCCATACGTTACCTTGACGCGGCGCGGCCGTATCACTGCTGAGACTCAATTCTAAGCTAAGGTTCGATGGGTTTGCCATTTTTCAAAAGTGTTCAAAGAGATGGGGTGGATGGAGTTAATTCTCAAAGGGCCGGAGTCGATTTTCAAGAATGGGAATTCTTCAGAGTGTGTTTGTTGTGGTGATCGATAGCTCTATAAGAAGCCAAGGCGACGCGTCCACCAATTCGAAAAGCCGGAATTTCCGGCGTAATTTAGGCGACGCGTTCTCTGCTTTTCAGAAGACGCGTTCAACTTTGTCAAAAGATTTCTGACAAAGCTGAAAACACGTGGAGGCCATCATCGCAACTACACATCTTTAGCCGACAAAGCGCAAAGTTCGGCGACGCTTTCTCTGCTTTTCAGAAGACGTGTGCAGCTTTGTCAAAAGGAGCCGCATCTGCACTACCACGTGTCGTTCAGAAAGCGAAGGGGCGTCGTTCAGAAATCGAAGGGGCGCCTGCTCAGAAATCGAAGAGGCGTATTCAAAGATCGAAGAGGCGCCACTATTTCAAAAAGCCGGATTTGCGGGATCAAAACGTTTGTCGACAAAGGTAAAAAGTACCACCACTTGATATTATCTCTATATATGTCGACCTTCGTCTTTTATGGCAGGGCAAACCTGAAGAAAATGCCCAACTCTCCCTCACCTCTGAGGGTGCACTCCCAGCAAAGCCTTTCGAAATACTCAATTCTTTCTTCTTCCCCAAAGATGATACGAGATGCCTGGAGTACATATGACCCAGGAGGAAACGGCGGATTGAAGCATGTGCTGATTCATTCACCGTTTCTTCAAAGCAAAGGTATCTCATATCATCAAGGTCAAAAGCAAAAATATCTCATATCATGCTCTTTCCCTGTCTTTTTCTTTGTCCTTGTTCTTACTTGCATGGCAAAGTAAAAGAAGCAATCAGCCGGCACTTGGAGTCAGTCTACCGATCTGGAGCCAACTGCCCGGAATCTATTCCTGATTGCTTACCTAGCGTTGCTCTCGAGTAGTCATCTTCAACGGTTGATACACTTCCAGAGAAGGGACCACTCCTGCAAAGATTGAACAAAGAAACAGATAACAGGAGGAAGCTCAGACCTTCGGGGGAGACCCTAAAAGGAATCCTGCTGCCCAGTTCAAGAGTAGCACAAAGGAAAATCAACGATGGGCGGAAACCAGTTCAAGAGTAAGCCTGTGGAATCACAAAGATCAAAGCCTCAATGCAATCACCAAGGAGAAGAGGGAATTTACACTCCATAACCAGATTTGCGTCCCTAAACTCTTCTCTTTGTTAATTACATTCTGCCATGTTTAGTATGTTTAAATTGCTTTTTGTGTGTTTACTTATGTTTTGTGTGAATCTATGCTTAAAACATTGAGGACAATGTTTGATTTAAGTGTGGGGGGGGGGGGGGGGGGGGGGGTAACTAATGTTGTTAATTTAAATTCGTGGGATTTTATCACCCATAACTTCAAATGTTGTTCCTTGCTGTTTTAAGGTGTTTTTAAGTTGTTTTAGAGTGTTTTAGTGTGTTTTGTTTTATAATTCGAAAATCCCATAAAAATTTGAAAAAATTGTTTTGAAAAACCCAAAAAGAGTTGTTTTAAGAGTCGTTTTTGTGTGTTTGTGTCTTAGGGTACCTTCCAACACAATGATAAGGATTTGGTTTATAATTGCATGACGGTTAGAAAGAGTTATAAACATAGAGAAAAGTTTGATTTACTCTTGGTATATGCTTGGTTATGGTTATAATGTATGACTTCACATGCAATCATAAAAGAAAAAAATTCGTTTTTGTAACATGCTTGAAGGAAGGAACTCAAACAAACGCTACAACCCTGAGAGACTTGAGCCTATAACGTTCTTTGGAGAGTATAATCTGTGATTTCTTGTTTTCTAAAGTCGTTGCATGATCTCATTATTCTTTGCTTGGTTACTACTTAGAAGGCGTTTCATCATATAGTTCCAAATGCTAGAACTCATGCCCATTTCATTCAAAGCATGTTATTGATTTGCATAACACATATTCAAGAAGAAGTTGTGTAGTGACCACCACCATAGCCAAATAGCCTTACTTCCCATACTTCGTATATGTTGTAAGTTTTAACCCCGTTGAGCCTCGTTTTGCCTTTATTCCTTGTTTACCCACATCACCCCTTACCTAGCTTAGAGTAGGACTTTCCTATACCCTTGTTCTTAAAGTTTAGTGAGCATGACTTAAATGAATTCCTTTTGAGTTACATTATGCAAGAAAATGAGTGTGGGGGAGTAAAAGTTTGTTCTTACGTTTATATGTATGTTTTGAGATTCAAAAGAAAAAGAAGAAAAGAAAAAAAAAAAAAAAAAAAAAAGGAGTGAAAATAAGTAAGAATGAACTCACGAGCGTTGATGGTTGAAGAAAGGGTCCAAAAAGTTGAATATGGCCCTAAGTTTTGTGTGATTTTCCCTTGGGTGTTCAAAGTTGACTTCTGCGTTCTTAAGGGAATTCTAAGTGTCTAATTCAATATTTTGCTCACTATTGCTTTAAGAATGTTTGTTTATCCTTCACCTTTCATTGTTAGCCAATACCCTAGCCCCGTTACTACCCTTTGACTTCTATATTGAGTGTTATGTATTTCAATTGTGGAGTTTGAACTTGGTATGAGCTTATGGTGTCACTGGTTCTCGCGTCTAAGTAGTAGCATTCCATTCATGAGATCATATCTAAACATGCTTATTAACTCCAGAAAATGCTTTCCTTATTATAACATATGTGAGTGTTCGTCTACATGTTTACATCAATCTTCTCACATATACCTAGTGTAGGGTGTGTAGTCAGAAAATCTGTGTGAAAAACGAGAGTACATCTAGTAAGAAATTGAGGGAATTCTCTAAAGGCATGTTACTACATTTGAAATGTGTTTTAATTGCTTAATTGTGAACTAGTATGTGGTGACTATGATTAAGAATGTACTTAAGTGTAAAGATGGCTCAAATCTGTGAGAATAATGATTTTTAACTTGTCATGTGCATTGGAAGTCCCTGATACGATTGTTGGAAGGTGTAGGTTGTGTTTTGTTCTTTTTGTTTTGTTTTTCTGTTTTGCTCGAGGACTAGCAAAAGCTAAGTGTGGGGGTATTTGATAGGAGCATATTTATGCGACTTAAATGGCTTGTTCTCGTACATTTACGTTATGTTTCTTTAGTTATTTTAGTACTTTAAGCTATTTTCGTGTGTTTGTAGGTCCAAAGGGCTAAAGGAGCAAAAAGATGCATTTTGGAGACTTTTGGAGCACTTTTGGGCTAAGGACGGATAGCTTATGCTTGAAGTCAAAGTGTTGGACGAAATTGAAGACCTAATTGGAGCCAAAGTGTTGGAACCTTGTTCTCTTTAGTTTTAGGACATTTAAACCTTTCCTAATCCCAATCATGCCATGCATAACACACATCCATTCTAACACATTGTCATTGCACATGCATTTCCTTCATTAGTTAACCCACATGCACTTATCACTTATCATCACCACATATCATATCACTTAATCACTTATCACTTATCATCACCACTTAACCACTTATCATATCATAACCACATATCATATCACTTATCACTTATCACTTAACATAACATCCACCTACTTCACCTACAACATCCACTTCACCTACAACATCCACCTACTTCACCTACAACATCCACCCACTTCACCTACAACATCCACCTACTTCACCTACAACATCCACCTACTTCACCTACAACATCCACTTCACCTACAACATCCACCTACTTCACCTACAACATCCACCTACTTCACCTACAACATCCACCTACAACATCCACCTACTTCACCTACAAATGACATAGCCATATGTTCCCTCCACTACTCCTATAAATACCCTTGCATTCATTCATTCATGGACATCTCATTCCATACACAACACATTACAAACACATTCTCCCTTCCCTAGCCGTGAGCTTCCCATCTCTCCCCTTATAATCCAAACACCATTTTTCCATTCCCCTTCCACTTCTCAACCACTCCTCTTCCATTCCACACTTCGATCCCCCAAACCAATTATCCCTAGACCTTATGCTACAATAAAGAGGAAGAGAAGAGGGCCTAAACGTTCATACAATTCAAGTTTGAGTTGTTGGAATGTTTAGGCGTTTCTTTGATTTCAATGTTTAATTTCAATTCTCTTTGTTTTGTATGAGGAACTAAACCCCCCTTTAGCTAGGGGGTGATTCGAAATTATGTTTATGTTTGTAATATGATTTGATTACTTTTAATTACGTTTCATAAATTGTGAATTCAATTTGTTTAACTGTTTGATTGATAACCTATTTATGTATGTTTATTAAGAATGAACGCTTAATTTTCATGCATGAATTTGACGCTAGAATATAAGTGAGTTTCACGTAATAGTTATGAACTTATATTCACAAGTAGTGGAGGTTGCTTATAAACAATCGCGTTAAACAAATTCTTGGCATAAGTTTCATGCAATCATAGTAACGAATGCCTCGTCAACACTTATAGTTTTCATGATGCTTAATGATTCTTGCTTGTATCTCTATTATGCAATTCATGTAGGGAACTTGTGAGGAATGCTTTGGGTTGTCGTATGCAATCATCCAATTCATTAACTTAAGGAAAACTTGACGGTTAATTTAAGCGGACCTAATTAACCCGGGGTGTTGAGAATTCATGGTTTATTGAAATACAATTGGAAATCATTTTATTATGCAAGTGTAACATGTATGGAGATGAACCCCTTAGCTAGCCATACCATCCATTCATTTCCGTCAATTTCATATTTACAATTTGTTTTCTTTACAATCTATCCATTTTAGTTTAAATTCGTCCAAAATCAATCCCCCCATATTTCGTTTAAGTCTTAGTCTTAATCTTTCTTATTTTTAGTTTTGAATTCTTCGAGTTTAGTATAGTGTTTTAGTTTGTGTTTTTACGTTTTTGAGTCAAATCCAAGTGATTAACAATCCCTCCTAATCCCCGGTCCAGAACGATCCCTACTTATACTTATACTACAATTGTCAAAAAGAGGGTTTAATTTATGCGCGTATAATTCTCGCATCAGGATTGTTGGAGATTCCTAGGTCTTCTTTATTCGAATGCATGGGTTGCCTCCTAAGAAGCGCTTGCTTTTAACGTCTTCCAACCGGACAATACCTTTCTTTAAGCTTAATTGGAGCCCACGACATGGAGTGGTATTTCCTCCACAACCTGCCCCTCGATATTCTCATAGTATGGCTTCAAACGATGCCCGTTCACCTTGAATTCTTGGCTGTTCCTTAAGCTTTGGATTTGGATTGCACCATAAGGAAAGACACTAGCAATAACAAAAGGACCAATCCACTTAGAACTTAACTCACCGGGAAACAAACGTAGGCAAGAGTTGAGAAGCAAAAATTTTTGGCCTTTTGAGAATGTTTTGCCACGAATCATCTTGTCATGGAATGCCTTGGTTTTCTCCTTGTAAATACAAGCATTCTCATAAGCTTCGTTCCTAATTTCTTCTAGTTTATTCAATTAGAGCTTCTTATGAATTCCAGCCGCATCTAGGTCCAAATTGAATGTCTTGACGGCCCAATGTGCCTTGTGCTCCAATTCCATAGGGAGATGGCATGGTTTCCCATAGATTAGCCGAAATGGAGACATCCCAAGTGGTGTTTTATAGGCTATACGATATGCCCAAAGTGCATTATCCAAACACAAGCTCCAATCTTTCCGAGTTGGTCCAACGGTCTTCTCCAAAATCTACTTGATTTCTCTATTGGAAACCTCTGCTTACGCACTTGTTTGAGGATGGTAAGGTGTCGAAACCTTATGCTTGACATTGTACTTCTTAAACAGCGCCTCAATGGTCCGATTGCAAAAATGGGAGCCTCCATCACTTATGAACACCCTCGGCATCCCAAATCTGGAGAAGATGTTAGTTTTGATGAAATCTGCAACCACTCTAGAATCATTAGTATGGGTGGCTTTTGCTTCCACCCATTTCGAAATATAATCAACCGTAAGCAAACTATAAGTAAAACCATATGAGGAAGGAAAATGACCCATGAAATCAATGCCCCAAACATTAAAAATTTTGACATTGAATATAGGGGCCTGCGGTATTTGATCCTTTGCACCTATGTTTCCAGTTCATTGACAACGATCACACGTCATACAAAAAATTCGAGCATCCTTAAAGATAGTAAGCCAATAAAATCTACATTCTAACACCTTAAGGGCTGTGCGTTGGGTGCCAAAATGATCCCCCCATGCATAAGTGTGACTGAAAGTTAAAATTGAATTAAACTCATAATTATGCACACACCTACAAAGAATCTGATTAGAGCAATATTCCCACAAATATGGGTCATCCCACACATAAAATTGTGCATCTTTTTTGAGTTTATCACGTTGGTGCTTATTTAGAGTGCTTGGAACTTGTTTGGTTACCAAATAATTCACCAAATCAGCATACCATGGCTCACTTACCTCAATAGACAACAATTGCCCATCTGGGAATGCTTCTAGGATAGGTAGAGACTCCTCATTGTGCACCACACGACTCAAGTGGTCAGCCACCACGTTTTCACTTCCTTTCTTGTCTCTAATTTCGATATCGAACTATTGGAGGAGAAGCATCCAGCAAATTAACCTTGGTTTTGCCTCTTTTTTGGTGAGTAAGTACTTCAACGCTGCATGGTCAGTATAAATAATAACTTTAGTACCAAGTAAATAAGAACGAAACTTATCTAAAGTAAACACAATCGCAAGAAGTTATTTTTTAGTGGTAGAGTAGTTCAATTAAGCATCATTCAAGGTCCGGGATGCATAATAGATGAGGCATCGCACATGAGCTCAAAAGGAAGACTACAATCTGCTGGAACTATGATGGGGGCTGAAGTTAGCAACTCCTTAAGGTGCTTGAAGGCCTTCTCACATTCCTTGTTGAACTCAAATGGCACTTCTTTTTTAAGGAGACGGCAAATGGGTTGTTAAATTTTTGAAAAGTCCTTGATGAATCGCCTATAGAATCATGCATGTCCAAGAAAAGAACGAACCCCTCTCATCGAAGTAGGAGAGGGTAAGTGGCGTACAAGATCTATTTTTGACTTATCAACCTCAATTCCCTTTTTTGAAATTATATGACCCAAAACTATGCCTTGTTTTACCATAAAGTGACACTTTTCCCAATTTAAAACAAGGTTAGTTTCAATGCATCGTTTTAAGATTAAAGTGAGATTAGATAAGCAAACATCAAATGAATCACCAAAAATACTAAAATCATCCATAAATACCTCAATGATCTTTTCCACAAAATTTGAGAATATACTTACCATACACCTTTGAAATGTGGCTGGTGCGTTGCACAAACCAAATGGCATGTGATGATAGGCAAAGGTACCAAAGGGACACGTGAATGTGGTCTTTTCTTGGTCATCCGGAGCTATAACAATCTGATTATATCCCGAATAACCATCAAGGAAACAATAAAAAGAATGGCTGGCTAACCTTTCAAGCATTTGATCAATGAACGACAAAGGGAAGTGATTCTTTCTTATGGTGGCGTTTAGCTTCCTATAATCAATGCAAACTCTCCAACCTGTTTGGATACAGGTGATAGGAGCATATTCATGCGACTTAAATGGCTTGTTCTCGTGCATTTACGTTATGTTTCTTTAGTTATTTTAGTACTTTAAGCTATTTTCGTGTGTTTGTAGGTCCAAAGGGCTAAAGGAGCAAAAAGATGCATTTTGGAGAGTTTTGGAGCACTTTTGGGCTAAGGATGGATAGCTCATGCTTGGAGCCAAAGTGTTGAACGAAATTGAAGACCTAATTAAAGACCAAAGTGTTGGAACCTTGTTCCCTTTAGTTTTAGGACATTTAAACCTTTCCTTAGCCGTGTAAATCCATTCCACTTCATTGCACATGCATCTTCATAAATCAACACATGCATTCACTTCATCATTGCAGCCACATTTCCACCCACATCCATTTAATTCACATGCATTTTCACATGCATTCCCATTCACCATAGAAAACTCCTTTTGTGCCGTGCCTAATTTCATGCATTCCATTCATATTTCAGCCATGCACATTTAATCATTCATTTCCATCAATGCCGTGAGTTCCCATCAGATTTCCAACCTAATTCACATGCATTCCATCCTTTAATTCACCCACATGCACTCATAATCATTCACACCTTGCATTCACATGCATTTCCAACCTAATCACTCACCCACACAATCTGCAATCATTCAAACAAACACCATCATTGCCGTGAGTTCCCATCAGATTTCCATCATATTCACATGCATTCCATCCTTTAAAACATTGCACATGCACTCCCTTTAATTAATTAAGCCACATGCACTCCCATCCATTTCATCATTGCAGCCAACACATGCTTTCACATGCATTTTCAGATTGTCCCCTTGCACATGCAGCCACATATTCATTGCACATGCAATTCCAACCGACATGCATCCTTTAATCATTCAAACATGCAGCCACATTCCCTCCTAGCTGTCATGTTCCCCCCATTTCACCTATAGATAAGCATCCATTGCATTCATTCTCATTCATACACATTTCAGTCACAAAACTCTTCCATTTCAGAATGTAGACCATCAAAACTCCCTTGTGCCGTGCCCTCCCTTACAATCCAAACACCATCCTTCCATTTTCACCACTTCCCAAACCATTCACACCATCAAACTATCCTTAGACCTTGTGCTACAACGAAGAGGAAGAGAAGAGTGCCTAAACGTTCATACAATTCAAGTTTGAGTTGTTGGAATGTTTAGGTGTTTCTTTGATTTCAATGTTTAATTTCAATACTCTTTGTTTTGTACGTATGAGGAATGGAAGAGAAGAGTGCCTAAACGTTCATACAATTCAAGTTTGAGTTGTTGGAATGTTTAGGTGTTTCTTTGATTTCAAAGTTATGAGGAAATTCGAAATATATGTTTATGCTTGCATTTTGATTTGATTACTTCTAATTGCGTTTCATAAGTTGTGGATTCAATTCGTTTAACTGTTTGATTGATAACCTATTTATGTATATTTATTGAGAATGCACACTTAATTTTCATGCATGAATATGACGCTAGAATATAAGTGAGTTTCACCTAATAGTTACGAACTTATATTCACAAGTAGTGGAGGTTGCTTATAAACAATCGCGTTAAACGAATTCTTGGCATAAGTTTCATGCGTATTCCATAGTAACGAATGCCTCGTCAACACTTATAATTTTCATAGAGCGTAATGATTCTTGCTTGTATCTCTATTATGCAATCCTGTAGGGGACTTGTGGGGAATGTTTTGGGTTGTCGTATGCAATCATCCAATTCAATAACGTTAGGAAGATTTGAAGGTTAATTTAAGCGGATCTAATTAACTTGGAGTGTTGAGAATTAATGGTTTATTGAAACGCAATTGGAAATCGTTTTATTATGCAAGTATAACATATGTGGAGATGAACCCCGTAGCTAACTTTCCATCCATTCAATTCCATCAATTTGTTCTTTCCTTTCTTGTTTCTGTTTTCATGTTTAATTTAACTTGTTGTTCAATTATGTTAAACATGTGAAACTAATTTCTTTTTAGTTAGAGGCGAATTTGAAGCCATGGACATATGTTGGTTATGATTTGATTTACTCCAGTTATGAATTCATGAACTTTAGATGTGGTTTACTTTTCTGTTTTGATTAAGAACTTGTTTATGTATGTGGGTTGAGGGTCGACACTTAATTTGCATGCCTAAACTTGATGCTAGGATATAAGGGAATTTCACCTAATCGTTATGAACTTATATTCATGAGTAGTAAAAATCGCTAGTCACGATTGTGTTTAGTAAACCCTAGGCTGGATTAACATGCGTATTCCATAGTTATGAATGCCTAGTCGATGTTTATGATTTCCGTTGAACTTAATGATCTTTGTTGAATGTCTCTATCATGCGTATTCCATGGTTAGGGACTTTGATTAGGAATAATTTGGTTGTAATGCGTATTCCATTCAATCCAATGAATCTAGGGAAATCTGAAAGTTAGTTTAAGCGGACCTAATTAACTTGGAGCATTGTCATTCATCGTTCGTTGAAGTCATAACTGGGAATCAAATTATATGCATATGTTCATGTGTGGATAAGGAACCCTCTAACTAGTTTATCATCATTCCATTTCATCAATTTCGTTTTTAGAATCTGTTTTGTTTCCAAGTTTTTGTTTTATTTTCAAATTCATTCAAAACCAATCCCCCATTTCTTTTAAAGTGTTAGATTAGTTAGAAATACATTTAGTTTGTGTTTCTAACAGTTTTGAATCAATTTATTTCCCAAATTCGTCCAAAGTACTCAAGGTGCTCAAAACTGCCCAGAAAGTGTTTTTAAGGCAGTTTTGAGTGTTTTGGTGCTGTTTTGAGTCTTTTAGTTTGTTTTAGTGCTTTACGTGTTTAGTTTTGCATTCTTTGAGTTTAGTTTAGTGTTTTAAACTTTATTTTACGTTTTTGAGTCAGTTTCCAAGTGATTTGCAATCCCTCCTAATCCCCGGTTAAGAACGATCCCTACTTATACATATACTACAATTGACAAAAAGAGGGTTTAATTTGTGCGCGTATAATTCACGCATCAACAGGTAGGCACAAGCTCGTTCTCTTCATTCTTCACCACAATGACTTCGGATTTCTTTGGAACAACTTGGATTGGTGAAACCCAACGACTATCCGAAATTGGATAAATCACTCCACAATCAAGTAACTTGATAATCTCCTTCTTCACAACTTCCATCATTGGAGGGTTAAGTCGACATTGAGCTTCTTTAGTTGGTGTAGCCCCCTCCTCCAAAAGTATTTGATGCATGCAAGTTATAGGACTTATCTCCTTAATGTCAGACAAGGTCCATCCAATGGCTGTTTTGTGTTCCCTCAACGCTCGCACTAATTTTTCCTCCTCTTGTCCCATGAGTGTGGATGAGATTATGACTAGCAACGTCTCGTGGTCTCCCAAGAGAACATACTTCAAATGACTTGGTAGTGGTTTAAATTCAAGGGATGGTGGTTGTATCACTGAAGGAAGTAACTTATTAGTAGAAATGGAATCTGAAATTAGGATTGGAAACTTGCTATATTGTTGCGGCAATGATTCTAGGGCAGCCACCATCTCAGCTACTTCTTCACAAGGGGGCACGACATGGAATTCTTGAAGGATGTCGTGGGTGTGGTTTATTGTTGCCCATTGGTTTTTGAGTCCCATTCCATTTGTAATGACCGTTTCAAGTGCATCCTCATGTAATTGTTCAAGATGTTTCTAGGCCAATGAATCAATAATATCAATAGAAAAACATGAACGATCATCACTAAGGTATCTCATAGTTTCAGAAATTTGAAAGTTAATAATGTCGCCATCAAATTCCATTGTCAACATTCCCGTGAACACATCAATCTTGGTGCGGGCTGTTTTCATGAATGGCCTTCCAAGTAGGATTGGCAAAGGTGTGGAATGGGCCGAATCCTCCATGTCTGATGTGAAAATTAACTTGACACACAAATTAAACCCTACAATTGTAGTATGTGTAAGTAGGGATCATTCTAGGCCGGGGATTAGAAGGGATGATAATCTACTCAAATTAAACTCTAACAAACTAAACTAGACTCAAAAACAGAAAACTAGACTCTAACAACTATTCAAAACAAGCTAAATAGACTCAAAACACAGAAACTAAGTTAAATTGACTCAAAACAGGACCTAAGGAGTAATTTGGACAAATTTTAACTAAAAAGACTCAAAATACTAAATTGGACAGATTTGAACACATTTCTAACTAATCTAACACACTTAATTAAAGGGGGGATTGATGATAGGAGCATATTTATGCGACTTAGTTAGCTTGTTTTCTTGCATTTACATAGCTAATTTCTACTTGTTAGAGTGTTTGAAGCTATTTTTGTGTGTTTTCAGGTTCAAATGACAAAGTTGGCAGGAAAGTGCAATTTGGAGCATTTTAGAGCAGTTTTGGGCTTGGAATGGATTGCACATGCATGGAGCAAGGTGGATGGACGAATTTGAAGATCAAGAGAGGCTAGGAATATGATTAACATCTGGAAGAATTAAATTCAAGACTTGGAAGATAAGGAATCAGCTACAAAGAAGGAATATTATCCAAATTACCTTATCTTATCCAAACCTTATCCAACCTTATCTTATCTTATCCTATCCTAATCTTTTCCTACCTTAATTCTAGCTTCAAAGAGTACTCATTTTCACATTAAATCACCTAAATATTAGGTTCTAGAAGCCCTATTTTCGTGCCCTAAGTTTATGCCACATGTAACCCTTCTAGAAGTTCTAGAATCTGCCACAAGGACCATTCCTTGTCTTCCTTGGAATCTGATTGAAAGTGTCCTTGTTCTTTGGTGATTTGGAGTCCTAATTCCTCTCCTTTTCAGCCCAATTTTGTGCCTTCCCTTCACCCTATAAATACATGATGCCGCAACACTCATAAAGCACCACCCTCTATACAAATTCACACCACACCATCCACCACACCTGGAGCTGTGCTTGCCATTAAAAATGTTGGATTGTTGGAGCATTTCTAGGTGTTACTCTTTGTTTTCAATGTTTAAATTTAAGTTTCTTTGTTTTGTGAACATGAGGAACTAAATTCGTTTTAGTTAGAGGTGAATTCAAAACCATGAACATATATGTGATATGAATTGAGTTCATCCAATTATTGTTTCATAAATCGTGAATGTAATTTGCTGAACTGCTTGATTGATAACTTATTCTTGTATGTTGATTAAGGAGGCCTACTTAGTTTGCATGCATGAATTTGATGCTAAATATAAGGGAATTTCACTTAATTGTTATGAACTTATATTCACAAGTAGTGAAAGTCACTAGTCATGATTGTGTTAAGTGAATCCTTGGCAGGAGTCTCATGCGTTTCATAGTGATGAATGCCTTGTCAATGCTTATGATTTTCATAGAATTTAATGACTTTTGATATGTATCTCTATCATGCGTTTCATATAGGGAACTTGAGAAAGATAATTTGGTTGTAATGCTTATTCATTCAATTCAATGAAATAAGGAAAATCTGATGGTTGGTTGTGTGATGCAATTAACTTGGGGCATTGTCATTCATGGTTTAAAGGAATAATAACTGGAAATCGATTTGTATGCATGTGTGTCATGCATGGAGAAGGACTCTCTAGTTAGCCATTCACCTATATTTCACCCAATTTCATCCAAGTTGTTTAAGTGTCTTTAATCTGCTTGTCTTTACTTTAATTTCGTCCAAAATCCAATCCCCCTTTACCTGGTTGTGTCTTTTAGTTAAAATCTGTCCAAATTTATGTTTTTAAGTGTTTTGAGTCAAAGTTAAGTTAGAATTCGTCCAAATCACCCTTTAGAGTCTAGTTTGAGTCTATTTGATTGTTTTGTGCTGTTTTGAGTCTTTTTAGTTTGTTTTGAGTCATAGAAGTCTAGTTAAGTGTTTTTAAGTTTAGTTTTGTGCTTTTAAGTCAATTTAGATTAGATTAGCATCCCTTCTAATCCCCGGCCTAAAACGATCCCTACTTTCATATACTACAATCATAGGGTTTTAATTTGAATGTTAGAATATTTCACATCAAATTTTGGGGTCGTTGCCGGGGATTAGGAAAATTGCTAATCCCTCTGTTTGTTTGTTTATTTTTCTTTTGATATTTGATTTATCTTAGTTTCTTTGATTTCAGGTACTAGAGAAGCAAGACATGGCAATTGCTAATCTTCAAGCTCAAATAACGAATCTTAATTCTCAGTTGTCACAGTATGCCGAAGGGTCCACAATGCAAAGTGTCCCTACATTTGGTGCTTCTTATAGGCAAGAATATCAAGCAAATCAATGTCCACAAAGAGGTTGGAAGAATGTCAATACCTGGGATTATCAAGATCATAATCAATCAGGGAACTATTTGTTTTCCAACATGTATAATTCAAATTAGAGTGATCATTCAAACTCTATGTGGTGAGAATCTCAACAAGTTCAACACGAAGGATATTGGCAGCCATATGAGGAGTTCTATTCAAGACCTGCGTAGCCACCACAACCTCATAGAAAATATGGCCAACCAAACTCAAGTTCATCAATAGATTGTGATCAAATTCTTGATGAATTAACTTCTTTGGCGTAGGGCTCACAAAATCAAGCTAAGGAGGCTCAACAAGGAGAATATTGGGAGCCATGTGAGGAGTTTTATACAACGCCTATGCAGCCACCACAGTCTGCCCCGTAACAATTCCAATCAAATTCAGGTTCGTCAATAGATTGTGCTCAAATTCTTGATGTACTAACTTCTTTGACGCATGAATTACAAAATCAAGCCCAAGTGATGAGCGAATTGAAGAATGAAATGGGAGAAATCACGGAATTCATGGGGCAAATGCAAGAACAAAGTGAACTATCCGACTCAACTGTTGAAATTGCTGAAGCTATCACCTTGGAAATTGGCACGAAGGTTGGAGATGAACCTAAGACGTCCAAACCAAGCCAAAACATGGATGAATAACTGTTGCTCGATGAAGAGGAGGATAACAAGGCCACGGCAAGTGAAGAACCACCGTTCCTGTAACCCATATGCCTTCTATGCCGTCCATTACAACCAAGGTAAGCCCAAATTCAATTCGCCTTGACCCCATTCCACTAAATGTCCCTATTCCTTGTAGGATCATGCAATCCAAATAAGAAGAGGGTGAGAAATTGTCACATCCCCGCTCGGGCGGGACCACTTCCCAGCCCCGACTCCACCGTAACACGATATTGTCTGCTTTAGGTCCCCAACACACCCTCACGGTTTTGTTTCTGGGAACTCACACGAGAACTTCCCAATGGGTCACCCATCATGGGAGTGATCTCGCGTGCTACTCCCTTAACTTCAGACTTCCTATGGAACCCGAAGCCAGTGAGCTCCCAAAAGGCCTCGTGCTAGGTAGAGATGGGAATATACATATAAGGATCACTCCCCTAGGCGATGTGGGATCTTACAAAAAGGCATCTTCGAAACCTTTCCAAAGAATCAAGAGCAAGAAATGGCTGGGGAATGTCTAGAATTCATCAAAGAGGATATACTTGAGACCACAATTCCCAAAGAAGTTGGATTTTATGACACGGGACAAGTCATAACTCTCAAAACACCAAATCTAGCTGAATTTTCTAGTCCTACAACTTTCAAATGGGTGTTTATTCTTGAGTTCATGTCGAAGTACACAGGTAAGCCACCTCCCCGAATTTCAATTTTGTTTTATACTAATATGTTGTTAATGATTCAGGCACCCACTCTAGAATTTAAACCATTACTGGATCATTTCAAGTATCACCTCATATTCAAAGATCACCTCCATGCCGTGGGCACTAAAAGAGCTTAAAAGGAAGTATCGTCCAGCTAGAAGACGTTAAAGCAAGCTCTTCTTGGGAGGCAACCCATGCATGCAAATAAAGAAAACCTAGGAATCTCCAACACTCCATAACCAGATTTGCATTCCTAAACCCTACTCTTTCTTGCTTTTACTTTGCCATGATTGTCATGTTTGTTAGTTGTGTTATTTGTTTGTTTATTTGTGAGTATATGCTTAAAACATTGAGCACAATGTTTGATTTAACTGTGGGGGGGGCAGGGTGTCACATCCCGCCCCAGGGCGGATCACTTCCCAGGCCCGCTCCAACACTGTAGCACGATATTGTCCGCTTTGGGCTCCGACCACACCCTCACGGTTTTGTTTTTGGGAACTCACGAGCAACTTCTCAGTGGGTCACCCATCATGGGATTGCTCTAGCCCCCTTCTGATAGGAGCATATTCATGCGACTTAAATGGCTTGTTCTCTATTAAATTGCCCCATGAATTCAGCCATTTGTCCCATTTGTCTCTTCAACTCCTTCACCTCTTGAGCTTGATTCTGCACCTCATTGGCGTAATTGTGCATGTCCTTTGTTTGTTTTTCTTGCCCCTGCGCCAATGTAGTTAGCAATTGAATAACTTGAGAATTATCGAAAGACGAACCTGAGTTGTTTTGGGACGATGGTGGTTGGTTGGATTGGTATGGTTGCGGGAATCCAGGTGGGTTTTGTTGAAATCCCCTTTGTGGTGCAGTTTGTTGGGCAGGTTGTTGTGCATCTCTCCATCTGAAATTTGGGTGGTCTCTCCAACCTGGATTATATGTGTTAGAATATGGATCGTTCCTCGGTTGGTTTTGATTCCCATAACCTATGGCATTGGCAGATTCCCATCCCCCATTCTCTATTAATTGAGGGCATGTCTCGGATGGATGCCCTTGCATTGTACACACGCCACACACTTGGTTTTCTTGTGATTTTGACCCCTTGACAACCTGAGACACGAGAGAAGTAAGATTAGCCAATTGTGACTGAATATCAGAAATTGCACTTACCTCATTCACACTTTGTTGTCGTGGCCCTTCTCTTTGTCCAACACCTTCATATTGTTGTGCATTTAGAGCACGGTTTGCAATTAGGGTCTTGGCTGCCATAGGTGTTTTGTCCACCAATGCACCTCCCGCCGAAGCATCGAGCATTTGCCTTTCAATGGGAAGAAGGCCCTCATAGAAGTATTGAAGGAGAAGCTCCTCCTTCATTTGATGTTGAGGACATGATGCAACAAGGGTTTTAAAACGCTCGTAGTATGCCGGAAAAGATTCTCCTTGACTTTGTTGGATTCCGCTAATTTTCTTCCTCAAGAGAATGACTTTTGAAGTAGGGAAGAACTTCTCCAAGAAGGCTCTCTTCATGCTCTCCCAAGAAGTAACGGTCCCGGGTGCCAATTCATAAAGCCAATCCTTAGCCTTTTCCACAAGAGAGAATGGAAAAGCCTTCATCATCAGAATGTTCCCATCGACATTTATGGGTGTCATGCTCGAACAAACAACCTCGAACTCCTTGAGATACTTGTTGGGATCTTCCATGGAAAGCCTATGGTACTTCGGAATGTGGTGCAACAAGCTTGACTTCAATTCGAATTCATCGGTCTTGTCTTGGGCAGCCGCGGGGTATTGAATGCAAAGAGGGGCTGCATTGGCCAAACCTGAGGCAGAAAGCTCTTTAATGGTTCGATTATCCACGGCCATGGTTGGTACTTCCTCTTTAACCCAATCCGTGGCTTCCTCTTCTACTTCAGGTTCGGGACTAGGAGGATTAGACTCTTGCAATTTTTTGTTCCTTCTCAAAGTCCTCTCGAAATCACCGTCAAAGTCGGAGATTTGCTCACGAATAGGTTGTGAGCTACGGGTCATAAACTAGTACCTACACACAAAAGTAAACAAGATAAGTAACCAACTTAATAGACATGGCACAAGTAAGAAAACAAGTTGCCACACACGGCACAAAAATACATACACACGGTGCAAAAAAAAAAAAAATTAAAACAAAACAGAAACTAAACTAAACAATTTAAACAAGACTCAAGACAAGGGATTAGCAACTTTGCCAATCCCCGGCAACGGCGCCAAAATTTGATACGTGAATTATACGCAAACAAACTAAACCCTATTTGTGACAATTGTAGTAATGATGTAAGTAGGGATCGTTCTAATCGGGGATTAACTAGGGGTGCCAATCTATTTTGAATTGACTTGAAAACACAAAAACTAAATGTAAATACTCTTAACAAGACTACTATGACTCAGAATGGCTTTGAAAAACTCAAAGCCATTCTGAGTCATAGTAGTCTTGTTAAGAGTATTTACATTTAGTTTTTGTGTTTTCAAGTCAATTCAAAATAGATTGGCACCCCTAGTTAATCCCCGGTTAGAACGATCCCTACTTATGATAGGAGCATATTTAGGCGACTTACTTAGCTTGTTTTCGTGCATTTATATTGTTAATTCATAGTTGTTTTAGTAGTTTAAGCCATTTTCGTGTGTTTTTAGGTTCATATGGCTAAGGAAGCAAAAAGATGCATTTTGGAGCATTTTGGAGCAAAATTGGACTTGGAATGGATAGCTTATGTTTGGAGCAAAAGGAATGGACGAAATTGAAGGATTCCTAATCCATTGCAGCCACATGCACATTCAATCATTCACACCAAAACCTTGCACATGCTTTCCCATTTCATTATTCATTCACTTTGTAGCCACCATTCACTCTTTAATCCACATGCATTCATCATCATTCACCACACCTTGCAGCCACATGCATTCCCCTTTTATATTTCCAACCCACATGCACTTCGCCCTTTATCATTTCAGCACATGCACTTCCCACTTCATCATTTCAGCCACCAAACATCCACATGCATTCATCCTAGCTGTTTTGCACATGCATTCATTTAACCTAGCTGTCATGTTCCCTCTCCCATCCAAACCTAGCTGTCATGTTCCCTCTCCCATCCATTCATCTCCCTATAAAAACCATACACACCTCAATTCATTCTCATTCACTCTTCCATATTCCAGAAATTCGTCAAAACCTCTCCACACCCTTGCAGCAGCCACCAAAACACTTTTCTCCTCCATTGCAGCCACTCCAACCACTCCCCAAACCATTCACACCATCAAACTATCCTTAGACCTTGTGCTACAACGAAGAGGAAGATAAGAGGGCCTAAACGTTCATACAATTCAAGTTTGAGTTGTTGGAATGTTTAGGTGTTTCTTTGATTTCAATGTTTAATTTCAATACTCTTTGTTTTGTACGAATGAGGAATGGAAGAGAAGAGGGCCTAAACGTTCATACAATTCAAGTTTGAGTTGTTGGAATGTTTAGGTGTTTCTTTGATTCCAATGTTTAAATTCAACTAAACCCCCTTTGGCTAGGGGGGAATTCGAAATATATGTTTATGCTTGCATTTTGATTTGATTACTTCTAATTGCGTTTCATAAGTTGTGGATTCAATTCGTTTAACTGTTTGATTGATAACTTATTTATGTATGTTTATTGAGAGTGCACACTTAATTTTCATGCATGAATATGACGCTAGAATATAAGTGAGTTTCACCTAATAGTTACGAACTTATATTCACAAGTAGTGGAGGTTGCTTATAAACAATCGCGTTAAACGAATTCTTGGCATAAGTTTCATGCGTATTCCATAGTAACGAATGCCTCGTCGATGTTTATGATTTCCGTTGAACTTAATGATCTTTGTTGAATGTCTCTATCATGCGTATTCCATAGTTAGGGACTTTGATTAGGAATAATTTGGTTGTAATGCGTATTCCATTCAATCCAATGAATCTAGGGAAATCTGAAAGTTAATTTAAGCGGACCTAATTAACTTGGAGCGTTGAGAAGTCATGGTTTATTGAAATGCAATTGGAAATCATTTTATTATGCAAGTGTAACATATATGGAGATGAACCCCTTAGCCATTCTATCATCCATTCATTCCATTTCATCAATTTCATATTTACAATCTGTTTTAATTAGAATCTGTGCATTTAGTTTAAATTCGTCCAAAACTCAATCCCCCTTTACTTTATTGTCCAATTTAGTTAGAAAGTGTCTTAGTTTATGTTTTTAAGTGTTTTGATTCAAGTTATTACATAATTTCGTCCAAATTCATCAAAGTGCTCAAAACTGCCCAGAAAGTGTTTTTAAGGCAGTTTTGAGTGTTTTGGGAGATGTTTGAGTCTTTTGGTTTGTTTTAGTGTTTTAAAGTTTAGTTTTGCATTCTTTTAGTCGAGCATAGTGTTTTATATTGTGTTTTTACGTTTTTGAGTCGAATCCAAGTGATTAACAATCCCTCCTAATCCCCGGTCCAGAACGATCCCTACTTACATACTTACTACAATTTGACAAAAAGAGGGTTTAATTTGTGTGCGTATAATTATCGCATCAACTTACATCATTACTACAATTGTCACAAATAGGGTTTAGTTTGTTTGCGTATAATTCACGTATCACCTTCTCGCTTAACTTTGGAGTTCCTACGGAACCCGAAGCCAGTGAGCACCCAAAAGACCTCGTGCTAGGTAGGGATGGGAATATACATATAAGGATCACTCCTCTGGGCGATATGGCCGGATCATTTCTCGGGCCCGCTCTACCACCGTAGCACGATATTGTCCGCTTTGGGCTCCGACCACGCCCTCACAACTTTGTTTTTGGGAACTCACAAGCAACTTCCCAGTGGGTCACCACTCATGGGATTGCTTTAGCCCCCTTCTCGCTTAACTTCGGAGTTCCTATGGAACCTGAAGCCAGTGAGCTCCCAAAAGGCCTCGTGCTAGGTAGGGATGGGAATATACATATAAGGATCACTTCTCTGGGCGATGTGGGATGTCACAATCCACCCCCCTTAGGGGTCCGATGTCCTCGTCAGGACATCCCTGCCAAGGTTAGGCTCTGATACCAAATTGTCACATCTCGACCCGGGACGGATCACTTCCCAGGCCTGCTCCACCACCGTAGCACGATATTGTCCGCTTTGGGCTTACCATTCCCTCACGGTTTTGTTTTTGGGAACTCACACAAGAACTTCCCAATGGGTCACCCATCCTGGGAGTGCTCTCATGCGCTACTTGCTTAACTTTGGAGTTCCCGCGGAACCCGAAGCCAGTGAGCTCCTAAAAGGCCTCGTGCTAGGTAGGGATGGGAATATACATATAAGGATCACTCCTCTGGGCGAAATGGGATGTCACAGGGGGGTAAGCAAGCTGTTGCATAATTTTCGTGGGATTTTATCACCTATTACTTCTAAAGTTGTTACTCATTGTTTTTAAGTGTTTTTAGTGTGTTTTGAAGTGTTTTTATGTGTCCTAAACAAAAAATCCGAAAATTTAAAAAAAAATTGAAAAAGATTTTTAAAAACCCAAAAAGAGTTGTTTTTAGAGTCGTTTTTGTTTTTATGTTTGTTTGTGTCTTAGGATACCTTCCAACACAATGATGATGATTTGGTTTTTATTTGCATGAGTATTAAAGAAAGTTACAAACATGGATGGAAGTTTGAAATTTTTATTTGCATGAGTATTAAAGAAAGTTACAAAGATGGATGGAAGTTTGATATGCTCTTTGGTTTATGCTTAGTTGTAGTTGACATTTACGAATTCACATGTAATCACAAAGGAAAAAAAATCAGTTTTTGTAACATGCTTGAAGGAAGAAACTCAAACTAACGCTACAACCTTGAGAGACTATAGCCTAAACTTTGTTTGGAGAGTTATTAATCTTGATGTTTTTTTTTTCCAAAGTTGTTGCATGATCTCATTATTCTTTGCTTGGTTGCTACTTAGAATGCGTTTTCATCACTATAGTTCCAAATACTAGAACTCATGCCCGTTTCATTCAAAGCATAAAATTGAGTGCATAACATATAACAAGATGAAGTTGTTTAGTTAAAACCAGAGCCAAAAAGTCTTACCCTTTGCATATGAAATTTGACGCGATGTAAAACAAGCACACAAATTAAAACCCTCTTTTGACAATTGTAGTATGTATATAAGTAGGGATCGTTCTAAACCGGGGATTAAGAGGGATTGCTAATCTAAACTAAACTGACTTAAAAACATAAAAACTAGACTCTAAAACTCTAACTAAGGTTATATGACTAAAACAACCTTAAAAGACTCAAAACAGCTTCAAACAATCGAATTGACTCAAACTAGACACTAGGAGTGACTTTGAACGAAAATTGATTTGATTATGACTCAAGACACTCAAAAACACAAAATAACATAGATTCTAACCTAATTGACACTTAAAACAAAGGGGGGGGGGTTTGGTTTTGACGAATTTGAACTAAAACAAGACAGAAGCTAAACTAGACAAAGTTTGATACGAATTTGGATTTTTGGATGGTTTGTGGGCTTATCTAGAGGTTCCTTATCCATATATAACTTATATGAACATGAATCGATTTCCAGTTACTCTTTTGTTGAATTATGAATGACAATGCCCCAGATTAACCGTGTCAATCACTAATTAACCCTCAGAATTTCCTATAGTTATTGGATTGGATGACATCATTCGACAACCCGAAATTAAATGAGAAAAGGAAATAAAGTTTTATTAATGTCAAAGGATTTTGATTCTAAAACCACTAGGAAAAAGACTAAATCAAAGTTAGAAATTAAAAGGAAAGGGAATATAGGGTGCGCCAAAGGCAAAGGGAAAGAGGAAAGGTCTTAAATTAAAAAGGGAATGTGATTTGGTGCATAAAATGGGAAATGGAAGGTCTCCCTTGTGCGACAAGGAAGGAGAATGGAATGGGAAAGGGAAAGGTGGTGCGGCAAGGGCTAGAATGGTGCAAGGAACCTTTGGTTTGTGTCCTAGAATGCATAGGAGACCTTCATTGTTGCTCGAACTTAGAGACAGTTAGGATTAGGAAAGGTCAAACCAAAATAGGAAACCTTGGCTTAACTTTCCTACTTCAAGTAAAAATCCTCATTTGAGTAGGAATCCTTCTATGATTAGGAATCCTTCTTTTATTAGGAATCCTAACATCTTCAACTCTTCAATTTCATCCATTCCTTTTGCTCCAAGCATATGTTATCCATTCCAAGCCCAATTTTGCTCTAAAAGGCTCCAAAATGCACCTTATTGCTTCATAAGGCCTATGGACCTACAAACACACGAAAATAGCTTAAAATACTAAAATAACTAAGAACTAATTAAGTAAATGCAAGGAAACAAGCTAATTAAGTCATATAAATATGCTCCTATCAAATTCCCCCACACTTAGCTTTTGCTAGTCCTCGAGCAAAACGAAACAATCAAAAGAAGCAAAACACAAGTAGACCTTCCACCATTTGCCTCAGGGATTTCCAATGCACATGACATGTTAAAAATCACTACTCACATAGATTTTAATCATCCTTACCCTCAAGCACATACTTAATCACAGTCACCACTTACTAGCTCGCGTTTAACCAATTTAAAACATGGTTTTGAATGTAGTAACATGCCTTAGAGAATTCACTCAATTCCTTACCAGGTGCTCTCTTATTTTCACACAAGAATTTCTAACTACACTCCCTACACTAGGTATATGTGAGAAGATTGATGTAAACATGAAAACTAATACTCACATATGTTATACAAAGAAAGCACTCTTCTGGAATTATTAATGCATGTATATTTATGATCTCATGACTGGAATGCCACTACTTAGATGCGAGAACCAAGGATACCATATGCTCATACCAATTCCAAACTCCACATACTGAAATACACAACACTCAAGATAGAAGTTGAGGGTTGTAACGGGGCTAATGGTATTGGCTAACAAAGAAAGGTAAGGATAAACAAACATTCTTAAAGCAATAGTAAGCAAAGTAATGAAATTGACACTTAGAATTCACTTTTGAATGCAAAAATCAACTTTTAAACATAAGGGAAGATTCATGCAACACTTAGGGTCAAATTCAAACTTTTGGACCCTTTCTTCAACAACCAACACATCTGGGTTTAGTCTCCCTTATTTTTCAACACTTTTTCATTCTTTTCACAACTTTTTTCTTTTCTTTTTCTTTTCCACGAATTTTTTTCTTTATTTATTTATTTTTTTTTTTCACAAACACACAAACTTTGAAAACCCTTCCCCCGCACTTGTTTTGCTGCATAATCAAAAGGAATTCCCTCTAAGTCATGCTTTACTATGCTTCAAGAACAAGGGTATGGAAAGTCCTAATCTAGGCTAGGTCGGGGTAATGTGGGTTAACAAAGAACATAGGCTAAACAATGGCTCAACGGGGTTTAAATCTACAAAACATGTGAATGGGTCGGCTTTTTGGCTTTGGTTCACTAAACAACTTCATCTTGTTATGTGTTATGCAAATCAATGTTATGCTTTGAATGAAACGGATATGAGTCTAGTATTTGGAACTAAGTGATAAAACGCCTTCTAAGTAGCAACCAAGCAAGGAATAATGAGATCATGCAACGACTTTAGAAAATAAAAACATCACAGATTAATAACTCTCCAAAGAACGTTTTAGGCTCAAGTCTCTCAGGGATGTAGCGTTAGTTTGTGTTCCTTCCTTCAAGCATGTTACAAAAACTGATTTTCCCTTTGTGATTACATGTGAATTCGTAAATGTCAACTACAACTAAGCATAAACCAAAGAGCAAATCAAACTTCCATCCATGTTTGCAACTTTCTTTAATAGTCATGCAATTAAAAACCAAATCCTCATCATTGTGTTGGAAGGTATCCTAAGACACAAACAAACATAAAAACGACTCTTTTTTTATTTTTTTTTTCAAATTTTCAGATTTTCTGTTATATGACACAAAAGACACTTCAAAACACACTAAAAACACTTAAACACAGTGAGTAACAACATAGAAGTGATAGGTGAATAAATCCCACGAAAATCATGCAAAAGCAGCTTGTTTACCCCCCCCCCCCAACACTTAAACCAAACATTGTCCTCAATGTTTCAAGCATAGACTCACACAAAAGCAAACAAACAAACAACTAACAAAGCATGGAAAAAGAAAACAGTAAAGAGAAGGGTTTAGGAACGCAAATCTGGTTTTGGAGTGAGAAGTCTATCGTTCTTAATGGAAAGCATGGGTTGCCTCCCAAGAAGTGCTTGCTTTAACGTCTTGTAGACGGATGAAACTTCCTTCTAGGCTTGGATAGGGCCCACAACAGTGAGTGGGATTTCTTCCATAATATGCCCCACGCCATTCTCATAGTATGGCTTCAAATGATGCTCGTTCACCTTGAATTCGTCACTGTTCCTTAAGCTTTTAACTTGGACTGCACCGTGGGGAAAAACATTAGTAACAACAAACGGCCCAATCCACTTAGAACATAACTTACCAGGGAACAAACGTAGACGGGAATCGAAGAGCAACACTTTCTGCCCAATGGTGAATGTCTTGCCACGAATCATCCTATCATGAAATGCCTTGGTTTTCTCCTTGTAGATTTGAGCATTCTCATATGCATCGTTCCGGATTTCCTTAAGTTCATGCAATTGGAGCTTTCTACAAATTCCAACTGCATCAATGTCTATATTGAATGTCTTGATAGCCCAATGTGCCTTGTGCTCTAATTCTATAGGGAGATGGCACGGTTTCCAATAGACGAGCCGGAATGGGGACATCCCAAGTGGTGTTTTCTAGGCTGTCCTATATGCCCACAGTACATCCTCCAAACGTAAGCTCCAGTCCCTCCTTGTTGGCCCAACGGTCATCTCCAAAATTTGTTTGATTTCTCTATTCGAAACTTCGGCTTGGCCACTAGTTTGAGGATGGTAAGGCGTGGAAACCCTATGCTTGACATTGTACTTTTTAAACAGCGCCTCAATGGTCCTATTGCAAAAGTGGGAGCCTCCATCGATTATGAACACCCTCGGCATGCCAAATCTAGAAAAGATGTTAGCCTTGATAAAATCTGCAACCACTCTAGAATCGTTAGTACGGGTGGCTTTGACTTTCACCCATTTCGACACATAATCAACAGCTAGCAAAATATAAGTAAAACCATATGAGGGTGGAAAGGGTCCCATGAAATCTATACCCCATACGTCAAAGATCTCCACATTAAAGATGGGAGACTACGACATTTAATCCTTTGCACTAATGTTTCCTGTTCTTTGACATCTATCACATGTTAAGCAAAACATTTGAGCATTTTTAAACAATGTAGGCCAATAGAAACCACTCTCTAAAACCTTAAGGGCTGTCTTTTGGGTGTCAAATGACCCCCGCATGCATAACTATGGCAGAATGCAAGAATTGAATTAAACTCAGAATTGTGCACACATCTACGAATAATCTGGTCAGGGCAATACTTCCACAAATATGGATCATCCCACACATAAAATTGTACATCATTCCTAAGTTTGTCACGTTGGGGTTTAGTGAAAGTGGTTGGAAATCGTTTAGTAACCAAATAGTTCACCAAATCCAAGGTTCACTTACCTCAATGGACAACAATTGCTCATCCGGGAATGTCTCTAAAATAGGGAGAGAGTCCTCTTCATGCATCATACAGCTTAGGTGGTCAACCACCACGTTTTCACTCCCTTTTTTTTCCTGAATTTCAATGTCGAACTCTTGGAGAAGAAGCATCCAACGGATAAGTCTTGGTTTAGCCTCCTTCTTTGTAAGCAAGTATTTCAATTCTGCATGGTTAGAATAGACAATCACTTTAGTGCCAATTAATATGAACGAAATTTATATAAAGCAAAGACAACAGCAAGAAGTTCTTTTTCCGTTGTGGAATAGTTCAATTGTGTGTCATTTAAGGTGCGGGATGCATAATAAATGACGTGTGGCTATTTGTTCTTCCTTTGGCCCAAAACAGCTTCAATTGCATAATCAGAGGCATCGTACATGAGCTCGAAAGAAAGGCACCAATCTAGTGAAGTGATGATGGAGGCCGAGGTTAGTGATTCCTTGAGAGGTTTGAATGCCGTTTCACATTGCTAATTGAACTCAAAAGCCACTTCCTTTTAAAGCAATCAACATAGGGGTTGTGCAATCTTAGAAAAATCCTTGATGAATCGCCTATAAAACCCTGCGTGGCCAAGAAAATAACGTACCTCTCTAACCGAAGTAGGAGAGGGTAAGTAACGCACAAGATCCATTTTAGACTTATCAACCTCAATGCCTTTTTCAGAGATTATGTGACCCAAAACAATACCTTGTTGAACCATAAAATGACATTTCTCCCAATTTAACACAAGGTTTATTTCAATGCAACGTTTCAAGATTAAAGTGAGATTATCCAAGCAATCATCAAATGAATCACCAAACACACTAAAATCATCCATGAATATCTCAATAATCTTTTCAACATAATCAGAGAATATACTAACCATACACCTTTAAAACGTGGCAAGAGCATTGCATAGACCGAATGGCATGCGTTGATAGGCAAACGTACCAAAGGGGCACGTGATTGTGGTCTTTTCTTGGTCATCTGGCATGATAACAATCTAATTATACCCATAATATCCATCAAGAAAACAATAAAACACATGACCGGCTAACCTTTCTAACATTTGGTCCAGAAACAGCAAAAGAAAGTGATCATTCCTTGTTGTGGAGTTGATCTTCCTATGATTGATGCACACTCGCCAACCGGTTTGGATTCGGGTGGGCACAAGCTCGTTCTCTTCATTTTTCACAACCGTAACTCTAGATTTCTTAGGAACAACTTGGACCGGCGAAACCCAACGATTATCAGAGATGGGATAGATCACTCCACAATTAAGTAACTTGATTATCTCCTTCTTCACAACTTCCATCATAGGAGGGTTGAGTCGGTGTTGAGCCTCTCGAGATGGTTTAGCCCCCTCCTCTAGAAGTATGCGGTGCATGCAAGTGGTAAGACATATTCCCTTAATGTCAGCCAAGGTCCATCCAATTGCAGTTTTGTGCTCCTGTAACACCCTCACCAATCTGTCCTCTTCTTGTGGTGTAAGTATGCTTGAGATGATGACGGGAAATGTCTCATTATCTCCCAAGAAGACATACTTTAAGTGACTTGGTAACGGTTTGAGTTCTAGGGAAAGTGGCTGCACCATTGAGGGAAGTAACTTATTAGTAGAAACTAAATTGGAAATTGGGATTGGAAACTTACCAAATTGTAGTGGTAGTGACTAAAGGGCAGCAACCATCTCGACCACTTCCTCACTAGGATGCACGGCAAGGTCTTCTTCATGGTGGTCATGGATTTGTTTGCTTGTTGCCGTGTAGTTTTTGGACTCCATTCCATTTAGAAAGGCCATTTCAAGTGCATCGCCATGTAATTGTTCAAGATGTGCCTACGCCAATGAACCAACAATATCAATTGAAAAACAGGAATAATCATCACTAGGGTGCCTTATGGCATCTGTAATTTGAAAGTTTATAATGTTGCCATCAAACTCCATGGTCAATGTCCTTGTGAACACGTCAATCTTGGTTCGAGCCGTCTTCATGAATGGTCGGCCAAGTAAGATGGGCAATGGGGAAGAGTGGGCCTAATCCTCCATCTCAAGAACATAAAAATTGATACGTAGATTATACGCACACAAACTAAACCCTATTTGTGACAATTGTACTAATGATGTAAGTAGGGATCGTTCTAACCGGGGATTAACTAGGGGTGCTAAACACTTGATTCAAATAAATAAAACTAATTTTTAAAACACTTAACTTACTTAACAAGAACTCAAAACAAGTACACAAGACTTCAAATACTTGAAAACACAAAAATAAAACAAATACGAATGATTAAGACTTAACAAAAGATGGGGGGGATTGTGTTTGGACGAGATTAAATTAAATGGACAAATTGTAATTAAAGGCAAAACGTAAATATGAATGTGATGAAAATATGGATGATGGAATAGCCAAGGGGTTCTTCTCCACACATGTTACACTTGCATACAAGATTGATTCTCAGTTGGTCTTTCGATAAATTATGAAACTCAACACTTCGGGTTAATTAAGTCCGCTTAAATTAACCGTCAAGTTCTCCTTAAGTTAATGAATTGGATGGGTTAGCGCAACGCAATTCACCACATTCTCCAAAAGTCCTTTACGTGAAAAGCACAATAAAGATACAATCAAAGATCATTAAGCATTATGAAAACTATAAGTGTTGACGAGGCATTCGTTACTATGATGAGCATGAAACTCGTGCCAAGAATTCATTTAACGCGATTGTTTATAAGCAACCTCCACTACTTGTGAATATAAGTTCATAACGATTAGGTGAAATTCACTTATATTCTAGCGTCATATTCATGCATGAAAATTAAGCGCGCATTCTTAATAAACATTCATAAATAAGTTATCAATCAAACGGTTAAACAAATTGAATCCACAACTTATGAAATTCCAACGAAAGTTAATCAATTCATATTGCAAATATAAACATAGTTTCGAATCACCCCCTAGCTAAATGGGGTTTAGTTCCTCATAACTTTGAAATCAAAGAAAACCCTAAACATTCCAACAACTCAAACTTGAATTGTATGAACGTTTAGGCACTCTTCTCTTCCATTCTCATACGTACAAAACAAAGAGAATTAAATTTAAACTTTGAAATCAAAGAAACCCCTAAACATTCCAACAACTCAAACTTGAATTGTATGAACGTTTAGGCACTCTTCTCTTCCTCGTTGTTGTAGCACAAGGTCTAAGGTGAGCTTTGGGGATTATGTGAAGTGTTTGGAGGGATGGGAAGTGGTTGGATAGTGGCTGCAATGGAGGAGAAAAACTGCACAGAAATGGAAGGGGATTTGCGGCACAAGGGTTGTGTTTGTGTTGTGAATGGAAAAATGAGATGTTCTTGAATGAATGAATGCAAGGGTTTTTATAGGGAGAGAAAGGGGTGAATGTGCATGTGAGTGAGATGTGTAGGTGCTGAAAATGCATGTGAATGCATGCTGGAAATGGGAATGAAGGCCACGGCAAAGGAGGAATGTTGTGGTGCAATGATGATGTTTTGTGGCTGAATTGGTGGTGGAATTATGATGGGAATGCTAGATTGGAAAGCATGTGTTTGCTGAAATTGGATTAAAGAATGGGAATGCTATGTTGGAGAAATGATTATGGATGCATTTGTTGAATGATTTGTGGTGCAATGATGAAGAGAAGTTGCTGAAAATGCAAGGGGAAGGCACGGCAAAAAGGATTTCAGGATGCATGTGTGTGTAGGCCACGGCATGGTTGAATGATTATATGTGTTAAATGAATTAAAGGGTGCATGTGTTGATTTATGGTGCAATGATGAAGTGGGAAGGTGGAAATGCAAAGGGGAAATGCTGAAATGAAAGGGAAGTGCTCGGCAAAAGAAAGTGAATGTAGATGGGTGCATGTGTTGGTGGTTTTTGCATGTGAATTAGAGGGGGAAGGTATGTGCAATGAGTGGTGTTTTGTGATGCATGGTTGAATGATTAAATGGCTGAATTGGATTAAAGAATAAAGGGTGCATGAGTGAATGATTGAATGTGCATGTGGGTGAATGTGAAGGGAATGCATGTGTTGAATGAGATTGTGGAAATGCACGGTATTGAATTGTTTGTTTGTGTGAAGTGTGTGTGAATGCATGTGAAGATGCTAATAAATAATACATGTAGGGTTAGGAAATAAAATCATAACTTAAAGGGGAATGATTAAAGGGTGTTGAAAGGTTTTGCATGGCTTTGAAGTGATTGTGGATTGGGCTAGGGTTTAAGTACATGAAATGGACCCAAATTGCCCCCCGTTGCATGGCAAGGAATGGTGTTTGTGTTAAGCCTAAGGCAAGGTGAATGTAATTGGGTTAGGGCCATTGTTTTGTGTCGTCAAGTGCTTACAAGGCCTTCAATTTCATCCAACACTTGGGCTCCAAGCATAAGCTATCCAACCTTAGCCCAATAGTGCTCCAAAACACTCCACAATGCATCCTTTCGTCAAACACGTCTTAATATCCTGAAAACACACAAAAGAAGCATAAAGGACTAAACTAACTAAAGAAACATAATGTAAATGTACGAGAACAAGCCATTTAAGTCGCATGAATATGCTCCTATCAAATACCCCCACACTTAGCTTTTGCTAGTCCTCGAGCAAAACAGAAAAACAAAATAAAACGAAACGAAACAAACCAAACACAATCTAAACCTTCCAACGTAGCCTCAGGGATTTCCAATGCACATGACATGTTAAAAATCATTATTCCCACAGATTTTGGTTATCTTTACACTTAAGTACATACTTAATCATAGTCACCACATACTAATTCACAATTAAGCATTTAAAACTATATTTTGAATGTAGTAACATGCCTTTAGAGAATTTGTTCAATTCCTTATAAGGTATGTACTCAATTTTCACTCAGATTTTCTGACTACACACCCTAATCTAGTTACATGTGAGAAGATTGATGTAAATATGAAAACGAACACTCACATATATGTATCATAAAGAGAGCAATTTCTGGACTTAATAAGCATGTTTAGATATGATCTCATGAATGGAATGCTCCTACTTAGATGCGAGAACCAGTGACACCATATGCTCATACCAAGTTCAAACTCCACAAATTGAAACACATAACACTCAAGATTGAAGTCACGGGTTGTAATGGGGCTTGGGGTAATTGGCTAAAAATGAAAGGTAAGGATAACAAACGTTCTTTAAGCAATAGTGAGCAAAGTATTGAATTAGGCACTTAGAATTCCCTTTAGAATGCAGAAGTCAACTTTGATCACCCAAGGGGGAATTACACAAAACTTAGGGCCATATTCAACTTTTTTGGACCCTTTCTTCAACCATCAACGCTCGTGAGTTCATTCTTACTTATTTTCACTCCTTTTTTTTTTTCTTTTTCTTTTCTTCTTCTTTTTCTTTTGAATCTCAATACATAAATATAAACATAAGAACAAACTTTTACTCCCCCACACTTATTTCCTTGCATAATGTAACTCAAAAGGAATTCATTTAAGTCATGCTCACTATACTTTAAGAACAAGGGTATAGGAAAGTCCTACTCTAGGCTAGGTAAGGGGTGATGTGGTTAGCAAAGAAAATAGGCTAAACGAGGCTCAACGGGGTTAAAACTAATATATACGAAATATGGGAAGTAAGGCTATTTGGCTATGGTGGCAACTACACAACTTCATCTTGATATATGTTATGCAATTCAATGTCATGCTTTGAATGAAATGGATATAAGTTCTAGCATTTAGTTCTATCATGATACAATTGCATTCTAAGTAGCAACCAAGCAAGGAATAATGAGATCATGCAACAACTTTAGAAAACAAAGAATCACAGAATATAACTCTCCAAAGAAGGTGATGGCTCGAGTCTCACAGGGATGTAGCGTTATTATGAGTTCCTTCCTTCAAGCATGTTACAAAAACAAATTTTTCTTTTATGATTGCATGTGAAGTCATACATTATAACCATAACTAAGCATATACCAAGAGTAAATCAAACTTTCATCCATGTTTATAACTCTTTTTAACAGTCATGCAATTACAAACCAAATCCTCATCATAACGTTGGAAGGTTCCCTAAGACACAAAAACAACTCAAAACACTCTTTTTGGGCTTTTCAAAAAATGTTTTTCAAATTTTTATGTGATTTTCGGAGTTATAAAACAAAACACGCTAAAACAGTTTAAAAACACCTTAAAAACATTTAAAACAGCAAGGAACAACACTTGAAGTTATGGGTGATAAAATTCAACGAATTTGCATGAACATACTTAGTTACCCCCCCACACTTAAATCAAACATTGTCCTCAATGTTTTAAGCATAGATTCACACAAAGCATAAGTAAATACACAAAAAGCACTTAAACATACTAAACATGGCAGAATGTAATTAACAAAGAGAAGAGTTTAGGGACGCAAATCTGGTTATGGAGTGTAAATTCCCTCTTCTCCTTGGTGATTGCATTGAGGCTTGATCTTGGTGATTCCACAGGCTTACTCTTGAACTGGTTTCTGCCCATCGTTGATTTTCCTTTGTGCTACTTCTTGAACTGGGCAGCAGGATGGTTCTTTTGGTTTTCCCCGAAGGTCTGAGCTTACCCCTTTGGTCTGTTTCTTTGTTCAATCTTTCCAATTCGTATTGAAAAGGGTTGGAGGATAACTCAGCCTATGTTTGTCTCCACATGCTTCAATGTATCATTTTCACTTGCCTTACTCGCTCCCCTTTGCAGAAGTGGTCCCTTCTCCGTAAGTGTATCAACCGTTGAAGAAAACTACTTTAGAGCAACGCTAGGTAAGCAATCAGGAATAGATTCCAGGCAGTTGGCTCCAGAATGGAAGACTGACTCCAAGTGCCGGCTGATTGCTTCTTTTACTTTGCCATGCGAGTAAGAACAAGGACAAAGAAAAAGACAGGGAAAGAGCATGATATGAGATAGTTTTGATTTTGACCTTGATGATATGAGATACCTTTGCTTTTGAAGAAGCGGTGAATGAATCAGCACATGTATTTGTTGTGCTGTTTCCTCCTGGGTCATCTGTACTCCAGACATCTGGTATCATCTTTGGGGAAGAAGAAAGGATTGAGTATTTCGAAAGGCTTTGCTGGGAGTGCGCCCTTAGAGGTGAGGGAGAGTTGGGCATTTTCTTCAGGTTTGCCCTGCCATAAAAGACGAAGGTCGACATATATAGAGATAATAGCAAGTGGTGGTACTTTTTACCTTTGTCGACAAACGTTTTGATCCCGCAATTCGGCTTTTTGAAATAGTGGCGCCTCTTCGATCTTTGAATACGCCTCTTCGATTTCTGAGCAGGCGCCCCTTCGATTTCTGAACGACGCCCCTTCGCTTTCTGAACGACACGTGGTAGTGCAGATGCGGCTCCTTTTGACAAAGCTGCACGCGTCTTCTGAAAAGCAGAGAAAGCGTCGCCGAACTTTGCGCTTGTCGGCTAAAGATGTGTAGTTGCGATGATGGCGTCCACGTGTTTTCAGCTTTGTCAGAAATCTTTTGACAAAGTTGAACGCGTTTTCTGAAAAGCCGAAGGAGCGTCACCTAACTTACGCCGGAAAATCCGGCTCTTTGAATCGGTGGACGCGTCGCCTTGGCTTTTTATAGAGCTATCGATCACCGCTAACATACACACTCTGAAGATCTCCCATTCTTGAAAATCGTCTCCGGCCCTTCGAAATTTAACTCCATCCACCCCTTCTCTTTGAACACTTTTGAAAGAAAATGGCAAACTCATCGAACCTTAGCTTAGATTTAAGTCTCAGCAGCGATCCGGTTGCGCCCCGTCAAGGTAATGTATGGCGCCCTTCTTTTTTATCTTCTAACGGTCCTCTTTTAGGTGAATACTCGGTGATGCAGGACGCCACAACAGCTACAATAGTAGCTAGGAACCTCCTCACTCCAAAAGATAGTAGGCTGCTGTCAGGACGGTCCGATGAGTTGGCCGTTTAAGAGTCCCTCGCACTTAGTGTTCAGTGTGCGAGCTCTGTGTCCAACATGGGCCAACGCCTGCTTGCTCGGTCCCGCCAAGTGGAATCGTTGATGGCAGAGGTGGAAAGTCTTAAGCAGGAAATCAAACAGCTTAAGTATGAGAATAGAAGTTTGCATGTGCTTGCAAATAACTATTCGTCGGGCATGAAGAGGAAGCTTGATGAGCTGCAAGAATCTGAGGGTCGAATTCACAGTGACCGTCAAAGGCTTGCGTCTTATCTCCAGAGGCACCTTTTTCCTGGGTCATCCAGCGTTTGGGCGAGTATTGAGGCCTGGAATACTCTAGCTCCGATGCCTTCCGCTCCGATGCCTTCCGCTTCTATGCCTTCTGCTTCTATGCCTCCTGCTTCTATGCCTTCTGCTTCGACGCCTTGTAGTGGGGCTTCACGTAAACATCCTCTGTGAAGGCTCCATTTTTCTGCCATTTTTTTTTTTTTTTGAGTAATCAAATCGGAGATCAATGGACAGCTTTATTTTATTCAGTGTATTGGGTTGCCTCCCAAGTAGCGTTTTCTTTTACGTCTTGTAGCCGGACGAAACCTTCATTTCTCACTTAGAGCCCTCGGCATGCAATGGGATCTCCTCCATAACATGATCCTTCATTTCTATGCCATTTGTAATAACCTTTTCAAGTGCATCGCCATGTAATTGATCAATGTGTGCCTGCGCCAAAGAATCAAGAATATCAATAGAGAAACATGAGTGATCATCATTAGGAAATTTCATAGTTTCAGAAATATTAAAATCAATCACTTCCCCATCGAATTCCATTGTTAAAGTGCCTTTAAACACGTCTATCTTAGTTCGGGCCGTCTTCATGAATGGCCTCCCAAGAAGAATCGGCAAGGATGGAGCATGGGTGGTTTCCTCCATTTCAAGGACATAGAAATCCGCCGGGAAGATCAAATTATTCACCTGCACTAAGACATCTTCCAATACGCCCTTTGGATAGGCATTAGATCTATCGGCCAACTGAATAATCACACCATCATTTTTCAATTCACCAAGGTTCATTGAGGCATAAATAGAGTATGGCATGACGTTAATTGAAGCTCCTAAGTCTAACATAGCATGTTCGAACTTAGTTTGACCAATAATACAAGGGATTGTAAAGCTACCTGGATCTTTGCACTTTGGTGGTAACTTTCTTTGTAAAATAGCGGAAACGTTCTCACTTACTCTTACCACCTCCTTGTTTGAAATCCTCTTCCTCGTTGTGCAAAGCTCTTTTAAGAACTTGGCATACTTAGGGACTTGCTTGATTGCATCAAGGAGCGGAATGTTGACTTGAACTTTCCTAAAGGTTTCCAGAATGTCCTTTTCACTCTCCTCCTTCTTTGATTGCCTAAACCTGCTAGGAAAGGGCACGTTTAGTGGAATAGAACTTGACAAAGTCGAATTTGGACTTACCTTAGGCGTGTTGGACGGTTTTGGCACAATAGGGGGCTGCGGCAAAGTTTCTTTCACCCTTGCCGTGGCCTTCTTTGCTTGTTCCTCCTCTTCTTGTAGTAACATGTCCTCTTCTTGACTTGTTTTGGACGGCCTTGAGGTGGTTCCGACCTCCTTACCACTTCTCAACATGATTGCATTGGCAGATTCGAACCCTCCCTTTGGATTGACAATTGTTGAGCTAGGGAGCTTGCCCTGTTCTCGGAATTGTCCTACAAACTCCGCAATTTGCCCAATTTGTCTCTCCAAGTGATCCACCCTTTTGTCTTGGTTTTGCATGGCTTTGGTTTGATTCTCTTGCCCCTGAGACAAATTGGTAAGTAACTTAAGAAGTGTTTCATTGTCCAACGACGTACCTTGATTGTTTTGGGCAGGTTGTGCTTGGTTTGGATTGGGGCCGAATGGCTTGGTGTAGAACCCCGGGGGTTGTTGTCTAAAACCTCCTTGTTGGTGAAGTTGTTGAGGCTCCCTCCACTTGAAGTTTGGATGGTCTCTCCAACCCGGATTGTATGTATTAGAATATGGATCATTCCTTGGTTGATTTTGGCTTGGAAATCCAATGGCGTTTGCACTCTCCCACCCACCATTCTCAATCAATTGAGGGCACTTTTCTGAAGGATGACCTTGAATAGAACATACGCCACATACAATTGGACTTTGGATCTTCATTCCTTCGGCCATCTGAGACACAAGAGAAGTAAGATTAGCTACTTGAGTTTGAAGGTCGGATTGAGAACTTACCTCATTCACTTGTTGTCGTGGGGGGTCCCTTTGCCCAAGTCCTTCATATTCTTGTGCATTTAGAGCACGGTTTGCAATTAGGGTCTTGGCTGCCATAGGTGTTTTGTCCACCAATGCACCTCCCGTCGAAGCATCGAGCATTTGCCTTTCAATGGGAAGAAGGCCCTCACAGAAGTATTGAAGGAGAAGCTCCTCCTTCATTTGATGTTGAGGACATGATGCAACAAGGGCTTTAAAACGCTCGTAGTATGCCGGAAAAGATTCTCCTTGACTTTGTTGGATTCCGCTAATTTTCTTCCTCAAGAGAATGACTTTTGAAGTAGGGAAGAACTTCTCCAAGAAGGCTCTCTTCATGCTCTCCCAAGAAGTAACGGTCCCGGGTGCCAATTCATAAAGCCAATCCTTAGCCTTTTCCACAAGAGAGAATGGAAAAGCCTTCATCGTCAGAATGTTCCCATCGACATTTATGGGTGTCATGCTCGAACAAACAACCTCGAACTCCTTGAGATGCTTGTTGGGATCTTCCATGGAAAGCCCATGGTACTTCGGAATGTGGTGCAACAAGCTTGACTTCAATTCGAATTCATCGGTCTTGTCTTGGGCAGCCGCGGGGTATTGAATGCAAAGAGGGGCTGCATTGGCCAAACCTGAGGCAGAAAGCTCTTTAATGGTTCGATTGTCCACGGCCATGGTTGGTACTTCCTCTTTAACCCAATCCGTGGCTTCCTCTTCTACTTCAGGTTCGGGACTAGGAGGATTAGACTCTTGCAATTTCTTGTTCCTTCTCAAAGTCCTCTCGATATCACCGTCAAAGTCGGAGATATGCTCACGAACAAGTTGTGAGCTACGGGTCATAAACTAGTACCTGCACACAAGTAAAAAAATAAAACACACACACACGGTGCAAAACAAATTAAAACAAAACAGAACTGAACAATTTAAACAAGACTCAAGACAAGGGATTAGCAAGTTTGCCAATCCCTGGCAACGGCGCCAAAATTTGATACGTAGATTATACGCACACAAACTAAACCCTATTTGTGACAATTGTAGTAATGATGTAAGTAGGGATCGTTCTAACCGGGGATTAACTAGGGGTGCTAAACACTTGATTCAAATAAATAAAACTAATTTTTAAAACACTTAACTTACTTAACAAGAACTCAAAACAAGTACACAAGACTTCAAATACTTGAAAACACAAAAATAAAACAAATACGAATGATTAAGACTTAACAAAAGATGGGGGGGATTGTGTTTGGACGAGATTAAATTAAATGGACAAATTGTAATTAACGGCAAAACGTAAATATGAATGTGATGAAAATATGGATGATGGAATAGCCAAGGGGTTCTTCTCCACACATGTTACACTTGCATACAAGATTGATTCTCAGTTGGTCTTTCGATAAATTATGAAACTCAACACTCCGGGTTAATTAAGTCCGCTTAAATTAACCGTCAAGTTCCCCTTAAGTTAATGAATTGGATGGGTTAGCGCAACGCAATTCACCACATTCTCCCAAAGTCCTTTACGTGAAAAGCACAATAAAGATACAATCAAAGATCATTAAGCATTATGAAAACTATTAGTGTTGACGAGGCATTCGTTACTATGATGAGCATGAAACTCGTGCTAAGAATTCATTTAACGCGATTGTTTATAAGCAACCTCCACTACTTATGAATATAAGTTCATAACGATTAGGTGAAATTCACTTATATTCTAGCGTCATATTCATGCATGAAAATTAAGCGCGCATTCTTAATAAACATTCATAAATAAGTTATCAATCAAACGGTTAAACAAATTGAATCCACAACTTATGAAATTCCAACGAAAGTTAATCAATTCATATTGCAAATATAAACATAGTTTCGAATCACCCCCTAGCTAAAGGGGGTTTAGTTCCTCATAACTTTGAAATCAAAGAAACCCCTAAACATTCCAACAACTCAAACTTGAATTGTATGAACGTTTAGGCACTCTTCTCTTCCATTCTCATACGTACAAAACAAAGAGAATTAAATTTAAACTTTGAAATCAAAGAAACCCCTAAACATTCCAACAACTCAAACTTGAATTGTATGAACGTTTAGGCACTCTTCTCTTCCTCGTTGTTGTAGCACAAGGTCTAAGGTGAGCTTTGGGGATTATGTGAAGTGTTTGGAGGGATGGGAAGTGGTTGGATAGTGGCTGCAATGGAGGAGAAAAACTGCACAGAAATGGAAGGGGATTTGCGGCACAAGGGTTGTGTTTGTGTTGTGAATGGAAAAATGAGATGTCCTTGAATGAATGAATGCAAGGGTTTTTATAGGGAGAGAAAGGGGTGAATGTGCATGTGAGTGAGATGTGTAGGTGCTGAAAATGCATGTGAATGCATGCTAGAAATGGGAATGAAGGCCACGGCAAAGGAGGAATGTTGTGGTGCAATGATGATGTTTTGTGGCTGAATTGGTGGTGGAATTATGATGGGAATGCTAGATTGGAAAACATGTGTTTGCTGAAATTGGATTAAAGAATGGGAATGCTATGTTGGAGAAATGATTATGGATGCATTTGTTGAATGATTTGTGGTGCAATGATGAAGAGAAGTTGCTGAAAATGCAAGGGGAAGGCACGGCAAAAAGGATTTCAGGATGCATGTGTGTGTAGGCCACGGCATGGTTGAATGATTATATGTGTTAAATGAATTAAAGGGTGCATGTGTTGATTTGTGGTGCAATGATGAAGTGGGAAGGTGGAAATGCAAAGGGGAAATGCTGAAATGAAAGGGAAGTGCTCGGCAAAAGAAAGTGAATGTAGATGGGTGCATGTGTTGGTGGTTTTTGTGTGAATTAGAGGGGGAAGGTATGTGCAATGAGTGGTGTTTTGTGATGCATGGTTGAATGATTAAATGGCTGAATTGGATTAAAGAATAAAGGGTGCATGAGTGAATGATTGAATGTGCATGTGGGTGAATGAGATTGTGGAAATGCACGGTATTGAATTGTTTGTTTGTGTGAAGTGTGTGTGAATGCATGTGAAGATGCTAATAAATAATACATGTAGGGTTAGGAAATAAAATCATAACTTAAAGGGGAATGATTAAAGGGTGTTGAAAGGTTTTGCATGGCTTTGAAGTGATTGTGGATTGGGCTAGGGTTTAAGTACATGAAATGGACCCAAATTGCCCCCCGTTGCATGGCAAGGAATGGTGTTTGTGTTAAGCCCAAGGCAAGGTGAATGTAATTGGGTTAGGGCCATTGTTTTGTGTCCTCAAGTGCTTACAAGGCCTTCAATTTCATCCAACACTTGGGCTCCAAGCATAAGCTATCCATCCTTAGCCCAATAGTGCTCCAAAACACTCCACAATGCATCCTTTCGTCAAACACGTCTTAATATCCTGAAAACACACAAAAGAAGCATAAAGGACTAAACTAACTAAAGAAACATAACGTAAATGTACGAGAACAAGCCATTTAAGTCGCATGAATATGCTCCTATAAAAAATCAGCCGGGAAGATCAAGTGATTGACTTGCACCAAAACATCCTCCAAAACTCCCTTTGGGTAGGCATTATATCTATCAGCTAATTGAATAATTACGCCATCATTTTTCAGCTCACCTAAGTTCATGGATGCATGAATTGACTAGGGCATGGCATTTATTGATGCACCTAAGTCTAACATGGCATGTTCGAACTTGGTAATTCCAATAACACAAAGGGTAGTAAAGCTACCTGGGTCTTTACACTTAGGTGGCAGTTTGTGTTGCAAAACAGCGAACACATTCTCACTCACTGATAGGAGCATATTCATGCGACTTAAATGGCTTGTTCTCGTACATTTACGTTATGTTTCTTTAGTTAGTTTAGTCTTTTATGCTTCTTTTGTGTGTTTTCAGGATAATAAGACGTGTTTGACGAAAGGATGCATTGTGGAGTGTTTTGGAGCACTATTGGGCTATGGATGGATAGCTTATACTTGGAGCCCAAGTGTTGGATGAAATTGAAGGCCTTGTATGCACTTGAAGACACAAAACAATGGCCCTAACCCAATCACATAACACCTTGCCATGGGCTTAACACAAACACCATTCCTTGCCATGCAAGGGGGAGCAATTTGGGTCCATTTCATGTACTTAAACCCTAGCCCAATCCACAATCACTTCAAAGCCATGCAAAACCTTTCAACACCCTTTAATCATTCCCCTTTAAGTTATGATTTTATTTCCTAACCCTACATGCATTATTTATTAGCATTTTCATCATTGCACCACCATTCACACACACATGCACTTATTCTTTCATCATTGCACCACCATTCACATTTCACACACACATGCACTTACTCTTTCATCATTGCACCACCATTCACACACACATGCACTTACTCTTTCATCATTGCATTCACTCTTCCATACACATTTCAGTCACAAACACCAAGCAACAAACCCCTTGTTGCTGTGTATCTCCCTTACAATCCAAACACCATTCCAACACTTCACAACACCACTCCTCTACCATTTCCATAATCCCCCAAACCTCACCTTAGACCTTGTGCTACAACAACGAGGAAGATAAGAGGGCCTAAACGTTCATACAATTCAAGTTTGAGTTGTTGGAATGTTTAGGTGTTTCTTTGATTTCAAAGTTTAAATTCAATTCTCTTTGTTTTGTACGTATGAGGAATGGAAGAGAAGAGTGCCTAAACGTTCATACAATTCAAGTTTGAGTTGTTGGAATGTTTAGGTGTTTCTTTAATTTCAAAGTTATGAGGAAATAAACCCCCCTTTAGCTAGGGGGTGATTCGAAACTATGTTTATACTTGCATTACGAATTGATTACCTTTCGTTGGAATTTCATAAGTTTTGATTTCAATTTGTTTAACCGTTGGATTGATAACTTATTTATGAATGTTTATTAAGAATGCGCGCTTAATTTTCATGCATGAATATGACGCTAGAATATAAGTGAGTTTCACCTAATCGTTATGAACTTATATTCACAAGTAGTGGAGGTTGCTTATAAACAATCGCGTTAAATGAATTCTTGGCACGAGTTTCATGCTCATCATAGTAACGAATGCCTCGTCAACACTTATAGTTTTCATAATGCTTAATGATCTTTGATTGTATCTTTATTGTGCTTTTCACGTAAAGGACTTTTGGAGAATGTGGTGAATTGCGTTGCGCTAACCCATCCAATTCATTAACTTAAGGAGAACTTGACGGTTAATTTAAGCGGACCTAATTAACCCGGGGCGTTGAGTTTCATAATTTATCGAAAGACCAACTGAGAATCAATCTTGTATGCAAGTGTAACATGTATGGAGATGAACCCCTTAGCTAGCATTCATCCATAAATTTCATCTTTACATTCTGTCTAGTTTATTAACTTGTTTCGTTATTTCAATTTTCGTAAAAACCTCAATCCCCCTTTTGCTTTAATGTTCATTTTAGTTAGAATTCAATTTAGTTTGTGTTTTTAAAGCATTTTGAGTTTTTGGTTTGTCTTAGTGTTTTAAACTTTATTTTACGTTTTTGAGTCAGTTTCCAAGAGATTTGCAATCCCTCCTAATCCCCGGTCCAGAACGATCCCTACTTATACTTATACTACAAATCGACAAAAAGAGGGTTTAATTTGTATGCGTATAAATCACGCATCAAATTTTGGCGCCGTTGCCGGGGATTAGAAAATTTGCTAATCCCTTGGATTGTTTGTTTCTGTATTGTCTTTTAGATTTAGTTTTTTTTTTATTTGTGTTTTGTTTGTTAAGAACAAGATGGCACTTGATAATGCTTCTCTTTTGTCACAACTCATGGAAAGGTCCCAAATGCAAAGGGTCGATATATTTGATCTTCAATCAAGGAATAACGTGTTTTCCAATACTTACAGTTCAGATTGGAGTGATCATTCAAACTCTATGTGGTGGGAACCTCAACATGTTCAAGAAGAAGGATATTGGCAGCCATACGATGAGTTCTATTCAAGACCTATGCACCCACCACAACCTCATATTCAATATGCCCAACCAAATTTAAGTTCGTCAATAAATTATAACCAAAAGCTTGATGAATTAATTTGTTTGGTGCAGGGCTTACAAAATCAAGACAATGAGGCTCAACAAGAAGGATATTGGCAGCCGTATGAGGAGTTCTATTCAACGCCTATGCAGCCACCACAACCTGCCCAAAGTAATGTAGGTAATTCAAATGATAATGATACGATTTTTCAATTACTTACTACTCTGGAAAAGCAAATTGGGCAGATAGCGGAGTTCGAAGGACAATTTTGCGACCAAGGCGAACTCCCTAGTTCAACCATTGCAAATCAGAAGGGAGAATTTGAAACTGCCAAGGAAATCATGTTGAGAAGTGACAAGGAGGTTGGAACGGACCCTCAACCATCAAAATCAAATCACAAGGAAGAGGAATACACCCAACCCACGGAAAGGGTGGAAACACCTTTACCGGAGGCTCCTATTGCTCCTATGCCATCTAATACAGGTATGGTTGTTCCAAATTTCATTATTTTTAACCCTATTCCTTGCAGATTCATGACTTCCAAGGAAGAAGAAGGTGAAAAAGACATCTTGGAAGCCCTTCCAAAGGTGACAAGTAGGGAATGTCATGAATTCATCAAAGAGGACGTTCTTGAAACCACAAAATCCAAAGAAGTTAAATTTGATGACATTGGACAAGTCATAACCATCACATGCAATCTGGCCAAGTCCAATATCCCTGAAACTTTCAAAGGAGTGGTGTTTGTCATTGAGTTCTTGTCGGACAAAACAAGTAAGTTTTTTTACCAAATTCCATTAGATTTTATACTAACTTGCTATTTTTTTTGAATCAGGCACCTACACTAGAATTCAAACCAATGCCGATTCACTTCAAGTATCACCTTCCATTCAAGGACCAATTCCATGCCGTTTGATTTTATTTATGTTAATAAAAAAAAAATAAATAAAAAATAAAAAATAAAAAAAAATTAAAAAAAAAAAGAAAGAAAGATACTAAACATGGAGAAAGGTGGAGCTTCACAAAGGTTGTTTGCGTGAAGCCCCACTACGAGGCGCAGAAGCGGAAGGCGCAGAAGCGGAAGCCATCGGAGCGAAAGCCATCGGAGCGGAAGTCATCGGAGTGGGAGACATCGGAGCTAGAGCATTCCAGGCCTCAATACTTGGCCAAGCGCTGGATGACCCAGGAAAAAGGTGCCTCTGGAGATAAGACGCAAGCCTTTGACGGTCATTGTGAATTCGACCCTCAGATTCTTGCAGCTCATTAAGCTTCCTCTTCATGCCCGCCGAATAGTTATTTGCAAGCACATGCAAACTTCTATTCTCGTACTTAAGCTGTTTGATTTCCTGCTTAAGACTTTCCACCTCTGCCATCAACGATTCCACCTGACGGGAGCGGGCAAGCAGGCGTAGGCCCATGTTGGACACAGAGCTCGCACACTGAACACTAAGTGCGAGGGACTCTTGAACGACCAACTCATCGGACCATCCTGACAGCAGCCTACTATCTTTTGGAGTGAGGAGGTTCCTAGCTACTATTGTAGCTGTTGTGGCGTCCTGCATCACAGAGTCTTCACCTGAAAGAGGACCGTTAGAAGATAAAAAAGAAGGGCGCCATACATTACCTTGACGGGGCGTAACCGGATCGCTGCTGAGACTCAAATCTAAGCTAAGGTTCGATGAGTTTGCCATTTTTTTCAAAAGTGTTCAAAGAGAAGGGGTGGATGGAGTTAAAAATTTCACAAAGGGCCGGAGTCGAGTTTCAGGAATGGGAAATCTTCAGAGTGTGTATGTTGGCGGTGATCGATAGCTCTATAAAATGCCAAGGCGACGCGTCCACCGATTCAAAGAGCTGGATTTTCCAGCGTAAGTTAGGCGACGCTCCCTCTGCTTTTCAGAAAACGCGTTCAACTTTGTCAAAAGATTTCTGACAAAGCTGAAAACATGTGGAGGCCATCATCGCAACTACACATCTTAAGCCGACAAGCGCAAAGTTCGGCGACGCTTTCTCTGCTTTTCAGAAGACGCGTGCAGCTTTGTCAAAAGGAGCCGCATCTGCACTACCACGTGTCGTTCAGAAATCGAAGGGACGCCTGCTCAGAAATCGAAGAGGCGTATTCAAAGATCGAAGAGGCGCCACTATTTCAAAAAGCCGAATTTGCGGGATCAAAACGTTTGTCGACAAGGGTAAAAAGAACCACCACTTGCTATTATCTCTATATATGTCAACATTCGTCTTTTATGGCAAGGCAAACCTGAAGAAAATGCCCAACTCTCCCTCACCTCTGAGGGCGCACTCCCAGCAAAGCCTTTTGAAATACTCAATTCTTTCTTCTTCCCCAAAGATGATACCAGATGCCTGGAGTACAGATGACCCAGGAGGAAACAGCACAACAAATACATGTGCTGATTCATTCACCAAAAACAAAGGTATCTCATATCATCAAGGTCAAAAGCAAAAGTATCTCATATCATGCTCTTTCCCTGTCTTTTTCTTTGTCCTTGTTCTTACTTGCATGGCAAAGTAAAAGAAGCAATCAGCCGGCACTTGGAGTCAGTCTTCCGATCTGGAGCCAACTGCCTGGAATCTATTCCTGATTGCTTACCTGGCGTTGCTCTCGAGTAGTCATCTTCAACAGTTGATACACTTCCAGAGAAGGGACCACTCCTGCACAGATTGAACAAAGAAACAGATAAAAGGGATAAGCTCAGACCTTCGGGGGAGACCAAAAGAACCATCCTGCTGCCCAGTTCAAGAAGTAGCACAAAGGAAAATCAACGACGGGCAGAAACCAGTTCAAGAGTAAGCCTGTGGAATCACAAAGATCAAAGCCTCAATGCAATTACCAAGGAGAAGATGGAATTTACACTCTATAACCAGATTTGCATCTCTAAACTCTTCTCTCTGTTAATTACATTCTACTATGTTTAGTATGTTTAAGTGCTTTTTGTGTAGTTACTTATGCTTTGAGTGAGGACAATGTTTGATTTAAGTGTGGGGGGGGGGGGGTAACTAAGTATGTTGATGCAAATTCGTTGAATTTTATCACCCATAACTTCAAGTGTTGTTCCTTGCTGTTTTAATAATGTTTTTAAACTGTTTTAGTGTGTTTTGACTTAAAAATTCGAAAATCCCATAAAAATTTGAAAAATTGTCTTGAAAAACCCAAAAAGAGTTGTTTTAAAGTTGTTTTTGTGTGTTTGTGTCGTAGGTCACCTTCCAACACAATGATAAGGATTTGGTTTCTAATTGCATGACTGTTAAAAAGAGTTATAAACATAGAGAAAAGTTTGATTTACTCTTGGTATATGCTTGGTTATGGTTATAATGTATGACTTCACATGCAATCATAAAAGAAAAAATTAGTTATGTAACATGCTTGAAGGAAGGAACTCAAACAAACGCTACAACCCTGAGAGACTTGAGCCTATAACGTTCTTTGGAGAGTATAATCTGTGATTTCTTGTTTTCTAAAGTCGTTGCATGATCTCATTATTCTTTGCTTGGTTACTACTTAGAAGGCGTTTCATCATATAGTTCCAAATGCTAGAACTCATGCCCATTTCATTCAAAGCATGTTATTGATTTGCATAACACATATTCAAGAAGAAGTTGTGTAGTGACCACCACCATAGCCAAATAGCCTTACTTCCCATACTTCGTATATGTTGTAAGTTTTAACCCCGTTGAGCCTTGTTTAGCCTTTATTCTTTGTTTACCCACATTTTCCTCACCTAGCCTAGTTTAGGACAATCCCCACCCTTGTTCTTAAAAGATAGTGAGCATGACTTAATTGAATTCCTTTTTAGTTACATTATGAAAGAAAATAAGTGTGGGGGAGAGAATGTTTTGTTCTTAAGTGTTTATGTATGTTTTGAGAGTCAAAAGAAAAGAAAAAAAAAAAAAAAAATTGTTGTGAAAAACATATGAAAAAGAAAAACAGAAAAGAAAATTGAATTCTACGTTAATTCAAATGCTTTGCTCGCTATTTCTTTAAGAACCTTTGTTTTCCATATCCCTTCTTTGTTAGCCAAACACCTTTAGCTCCGTTTCAACCCTTATGCTTCTATCTTGAGTGTTATGTGTTTCAATTTGTGGAGTTTGGAATTGATATGAGCTTATGGTGTCACTGGTTCTCGTGTCTAAGTAGTAGCATTCCATTCATGAGATCATATCTAAACATGCTTATTAACTCCAGAAATTGCTTCCTTTGAAATACATATATGTGAGTGTTCTTTTTTATGTTTACATCAATCTTCTCACATATAACTAGTTTAGGGTGTGTAGTCAGAAAATCTGAGTGAAAATTGAGTACATATCTTGTAAGGAATTGAGCAAATTCTCTAAAGGCATGTTACTACATTCAAAATATAGTTTTAAATGCTTAATTGTGAATTAGTATGTGGTGACTATGATTAAGTATGTACTTAAGTGTAAAGATAACCAAAATCTGTGGGAATAATGATTTTTAACATGTCATGTGCATTGGAAATCCCTGAGGCAACGTTGGAAGGTTTAAGATTGTGTTTGGTTTGTTTCGTTTCGTTTTATTTTGTTTTTCTGTTTTGCTCGAGGACTAGCAAAAGCTAAGTGTGGGGGTATTTGATAGGAGCATATTCATGCGACTTAAATGGCTTGTTCTCGTACATTTACGTTATGTTTCTTTAGTTAGTTTAGTCTTTTATGCTCCTATCAAAAATCAGCCGGGAAGATCAAGTGATTGACTTGCACCAAAACATCCTCCAAAACTCCCTTTGGGTAGGCATTATATCTATCAGCTAATTGAATAATTACGCCATCATTTTTCAGCTCACCTAAGTTCATGGATGCATGAATTGACTAGGGCATGGCATTTATTGATGCACCTAAGTCTAACATGGCATGTTCGAACTTGGTAATTCCAATAACACAAAGGGTAGTAAAGCTACCTGGGTCTTTACACTTAGGTGGCAGTTTGTGTTGCAAAACAGCGAACACATTCTCACTCACTGATAGGAGCATATTCATGCGACTTAAATGGCTTGTTCTCGTACATTTACGTTATGTTTCTTTAGTTAGTTTAGTCTTTTATGCTTCTTTTGTGTGTTTTCAGGATAATAAGACGTGTTTGACGAAAGGATGCATTGTGGAGTGTTTTGGAGCACTATTGGGCTATGGATGGATAGCTTATACTTGGAGCCCAAGTGTTGGATGAAATTGAAGGCCTTGTATGCACTTGAAGACACAAAACAATGGCCCTAACCCAATCACATAACACCTTGCCATGGGCTTAACACAAACACCATTCCTTGCCATGCAAGGGGGAGCAATTTGGGTCCATTTCATGTACTTAAACCCTAGCCCAATCCACAATCACTTCAAAGCCATGCAAAACCTTTCAACACCCTTTAATCATTCCCCTTTAAGTTATGATTTTATTTCCTAACCCTACATGCATTATTTATTAGCATTTTCATCATTGCACCACCATTCACACACACATGCACTTATTCTTTCATCATTGCACCACCATTCACACTTCACACACACATGCACTTACTCTTTCATCATTGCACCACCATTCACACACACATGCACTTACTCTTTCATCATTGCATTCACTCTTCCATACACATTTCAGTCACAAACACCAAGCAACAAACCCCTTGTTGCCGTGTATCTCCCTTACAATCCAAACACCATTCCAACACTTCACAACACCACAACTCTACCATTTCCATAATCCCCCAAACCTCACCTTAGACCTTGTGCTACAACAACGAGGAAGATAAGAGGGCCTAAACGTTCATACAATTCAAGTTTGAGTTGTTGGAATGTTTAGGTGTTTCTTTGATTTCAAAGTTTAAATTCAATTCTCTTTGTTTTGTACGTATGAGGAATGGAAGAGAAGAGTGCCTAAACGTTCATACAATTCAAGTTTGAGTTGTTGGAATGTTTAGGTGTTTCTTTAATTTCAAAGTTATGAGGAAATAAACCCCCCTTTAGCTAGGGGGTGATTCGAAACTATGTTTATACTTGCATTACGAATTGATTACCTTTCGTTGGAATTTCATAAGTTTTTATTTCAATTTGTTTAACCGTTGGATTGATAACTTATTTATGAATGTTTATTAAGAATGCGCGCTTAATTTTCATGCATGAATATGACGCTAGAATATAAGTGAGTTTCACCTAATCGTTATGAACTTATATTCACAAGTAATGGAGGTTGCTTATAAACAATCGCGTTAAATGAATTCTTGGCACGAGTTTCATGCTCATCATAGTAACGAATGCCTCGTCAACACTTATAGTTTTCATAATGCTTAATGATCTTTGATTGTATCTTTATTGTGCTTTTCACGTAAAGGACTTTTGGAGAATGTGGTGAATTGCGTTGCACTAACCCATCCAATTCATTAACTTAAGGAGAACTTGACGGTTAATTTAAGCGGACCTAATTAACCCGGGGCGTTGAGTTTCATAATTTATCGAAAGACCAACTGAGAATCAATCTTTTATGCAAGTGTAACATGTATGGAGATGAACCCCTTAGCTAGCATTCATCCATAAATTTCATCTTTACATTCTGTCTAGTTTATTAACTTGTTTCGTTATTTCAATTTTCGTAAAAACCTCAATCCCCCTTTTGCTTTAATGTTCATTTTAGTTAGAATTCAATTTAGTTTGTGTTTTTAAAGCATTTTGAGTTTTTGGTTTGTCTTAGTGTTTTAAACTTTATTTTACGTTTTTGAGTCAGTTTCCAAGAGATTTGCAATCCCTCCTAATCCCCGGTCCAGAACGATCCTTACTTATACTTATACTACAAATCGACAAAAAGAGGGTTTAATTTGTGTGCGTATAAATCACGCATCACTCACCCTTACTACCTCCTTGTTCGACATTCTCCTTTTGGTTGTGCACAGCTCCTTCAAGAACTTGGCATACTTGGGGGCTTGTTTGATTGCGTTAAGGAGTGAGATGTTCACTTACACTTTCCTAAAAGTGTCCAGAATGTGCTTGTCGTTTTCCTCCTTCTTTGTTTTGCATAAATCTGGGAAAAAAGGGTGCATCAGGTGGAATAGGGTTAAAATTAACACAATTTGAACCCAATTTACCTGTGGTGGACGATTTAGGGGTTCTAGGAGTGCACAGCAAGGTTGTTTCCTTCCTTGTCGTGGGTGTATGTTGGACATCCTTCTCTTATTGCAGCTTCTCGTCTTCCGTTTGGGCAAATTTTGATGCTTAGGGGTCCGTTCCAACTTCTTTTCCATTTCTCAACGTAATGGCCTTGGCGGATTCAAATCCTCCCCTTGGATTCACAATGGTTGTGCTAGGCAGTTTGCCTTGCTCTTTGAATTGCCCCATAAACTCCACCATTTGGCTCATTTGTTTCTTCAACTCATCCACCTCCTTAGCTTGATTGAGCATTGTTTTGTTTTGATTTTGCTGCCCCTGCACCAAAGAGATTAGTAATTGAACAATTTGATCATTATCCATGGATATACCTGAATTGGTTTGGGCAGGTTGTGGTTGAGGTTGAGTTGGTGCATAGGGCTTTGGGTGTATCCCAAGGGGTGAGGGCTGAATTCCTTGAGGTTGTTGAGACTCCTTCCATTTGAAATTTGGGTGATCATGCCATCCCGGATTGTAAGTGTTAGCATATAGATCATATCGGGGCTATTCGGGCCTTGGTAGCCAATGGCGTTTGCACTTTCCCATCCACCATTCTCAATCCATTGAGGACACTTCTCAGATGGGTGGCCTTGAATAGAGCATACGCCACACAAACTTGGGGAAATTCCTTGCGTTTTGCATCCTTCCATAAACTGTGAAAACATAAAAGTAAGGTTAGTTATTTGAGATTGCAAATCGGAAACGAAACTTACCTTATTTACTTGCTGTCGTGGGAGGTCTATCTGCCCAACTCCTTCATTTACTTGGCTGCCATGGGTGTCTTATCAACTAATACACCTCCCGCTAAGGCATCTAACATTTGGCGTTCAATAGGAAGAAGTCCTTCGTAAAAGTATTGAATGAGCAATTCTTCCTTCATTTGGTGTTGAGGACATGAAGCAACAAGACCTTTTAAAACGTTCATAGTACGCAGGGAAGGATTCTCCTTGATTTTGCTGAATACCACTAATCCTTTTGCGTAGAAGAATGACTCGAGAAGTTGGGAAAAACTTCTCCAAGAAGGCCCGTTTCATGCTCTCCTAAGATGTGACAGTTTCGGGAGCTAATTCATATAACCAATCCTTGGCCTTTTCCATGAGAGAAAAGGGAAAAGCCTTCATTTTCAAAATGCTCCCATCAACATTCACAAGGGTCATACTTGAACAAACAACCTCAAACTCCTTCAAATGTTTATTAGGATCTTCCATGGATAGCCCATGGAACTTAGGAATATGGTACAATAGGCTAGACTTTAAGTCGAACTCGTCAGTCTTATCATGGGCTGCCCTTGGATATTGACTGCATAAGGGCACGGCATTATCCAATCCCGAGGCCAAGAGTTCCTTGATTGTTCGATTATCGGCCGCCATGATTGGTTGTTCCACAACAACCCTTTCTACCGTGGGTTCCCCTTCTTCCTCGACTACAACTTCTTCTTCAAACTCGAGCTTAGGGTTAAGTGGATTGGTCTCTTGCTGATTCCTCATCCTTCTCAAAGTCCGCTCAAAATCGTCGTCAAAGTCAAGGATGCTCTCAGGAATGGACTGAGAATTACGAGTCATAAACTACTACCTGAAACAAGAAAATAAAATAGAATCAGAAACTAAAACAAAACAAAACACACGAAAATAAAACAAAAAGAGACAACTGGGATTAGCAAAGGTTCTAATCCCCAGCAACGGTGCCAAAAATTTGATGTGATGTAAAACAAGCAAACAAATAAAAACCCACTTTTGACAATTGTAGTATGTGTATAAGTAGGGATCGTTCTAAATCGGGGATTAAGAGGGATTGCAAATCTAAACTAAACTGACTTAAAAACATAAAAATTAGACTCTAAAACTCTAACTAAGGTTATATAACTCAAACAACCTTAAAAGACTCAAAACAGCTTCAAACAATCAAATTGACTCAAACTAGACACTAGGATTGACTTTGAATGAAAATTGATTTAATTATGACTCAAGACACTCCAAAACACAAAATAACACAGATTCTAACCTAATTGACACTTAAAACAAAGGGGGGTTTTGGTTTTGACAAATTTGAACTAAAAGAAGACAGAAACTGGACAAAGTTTGGTACAAATTTGGATTTCTGGATGGTTTGTGGGCTTAGCTAGAGGTTCCTTATCCACACATAACTTATATGAACATGAATCGATTTCCAGTTACTCTTTTGTTGAATTATGAACAACAATGCCCCAGATTAACCGTGTCAATCATTAATTAACCCTCAGAATTTCCTTTAGTTATTGGATTGGATGACATCATTCGACAACCCAAAGTAATCTTCAAAAGTTCCCTACATGACATCATAATAGAGATACAATTAAAGATCATTACGTTCTGTGAAAATCATAAGTATTGACAAAGCATTCGTAACTATAACATTATGATACTCATGCCAGGAATTTAACTTAACGCGATCATGACTAGCAACCTTCACTACTTGTGAATATAAGTTCCTAACGATTATGTGAAATTCCCTTATATTCTAGCATCAATTCATGCATGCAAACTAAGTGTGCACCCTTAATCGACATACAAGAATAAGTTTTGAATAAAACAGTTAAGCAAATTGCATTCACGATTCCAAATTCATAACTGCATTTAATCAATTCATATTACATATAAAATCATGGCTTCAAAGTCTCCCCTAGCTAAAACAAGTTTAGCCTTTCATGTTCACAGCAAAAGAAACAAAAGATTGATTACACCTAAAACGCCTAGCGAATCAACTTGAATGCCCTGCACGTTCAAGCTCCTCTCTCTTCTTTTCCTTGCTGCGGAACAGAGGTTAAGGGATGGTTTTGGATGTGTTTTTGGGTTAAGAATAGATTTGGGTTGGTAAGGGCGTGCGGCAAAGTAGAGGGATCGTGTGTGTATGTGTGGTTGAAGGTATGAATGTATGGGAATGGTGGAGAATTAGTGTAGGGTGCGGCAGAGTAGTGGGATGAATTAGAAGTGTGTAGAGATGGTGTATGGCATGATGGATCCCCAAAGGGTGCGGCCAAGGTTTATTAAAATAGCCAAGTATCTAAAACCCTAGGGAAATAAGGTAAAGGTGCAGCAGAAATTAAATGAGAAAAGGAAATAAAGTTTTATTAATGTCAAAGGATTTTTATTCTAAAACCACTAGGAAAAAGACTAAATCAAAGTCAGAAATTAAAAGGAAAGGGAATATAGGGTGTGGCAAAGGGAAAGAGGAAAGGTCTTAAATTAAAAAGGGAATGTGATTTGGTGCAGAAAATGGGAAAGGGAAGGTTTCCCTTGTGCGGCAAGGAAGGAGAATGGAAGGGGAAAAGGAAAGGTGGTACGACAAGGGCTAGAATGGTGCAAGGAACCTTTGGTTTGTGTCCTAGAATGCATAGGAGACCTGCAATGTTGCTCGAACTTAGGGACATTTAGGATTAGGAAAGGTCAAACCAAAATAGGAAACCTTGGCTTAGCTTTCCTACTTCAAGTAAGAATTCTCATTTGAGTAGGAATCCTTCTTTGATTTGGAATCCTTCTTTTATTAGGAATCCTAACATTTTCAAGTCTTCAATTTCGTCCATTCCTTTTGTTCCAAGCATATGCTATCCATTCTAAGCCCAATTTTGCTCCCAGAGGCTCCAAAATGCACCTTATTGCGTCATAAGGCCTATGGACCTACAAATACATGAAAATAGCTTAAAATACTAAAATAACTAAGAACTAATTAAGTAAATGCAAGGAAACAAGCTAATTAAGTCACATAAATATGCTCCTATCAATATGTATTGTAGGTTTAACCCCTTTGAGCCTTATTTAGCCTATTTTCTTTGTTAGCCACCTTATCCTTACCTAGCCTAGAACATGACTATCCATACACTTATTCTTAAAGGATAGTAAAGCATGACTTAGAGGGAATTCCTTTTGACCTAAAAATTGCAAAAAAAACAAGTGTGGGGGAAGGATTTTCATGGAAATCTAGGAGGATGTCTGATTTATGTGCCAAAGAAGAAGAATAGGGCACGGAAAAAAAAATGTTAAAAAGAAAAAAAGAAGAAGAAAAATTTGAAGAAAAGAAAGAAAAAAGAGTTGAAAATAAGTGAGAATGAACTCACAAGTATTGGTTGTTGAAGAAAGGGTCCAAAAGTTTGAATCTGGCCCTAAGTGATGTGTGAATCTTCCTTTCGTGTTTCAAGTTGGTTTCTACATTCAAAAGTGAATTCTAAGTGTTTATTTCATTACTTTGCTCACTATCACTTTAAGAACTTGTGTTTATCCTTACCTTTCTTTGTTAGCAAATACCTTAGCCCCGTTACAACCCTTAGACTTCGATCTTGATTGTTATGTGTTTTAATATGTGGAGTTTAAAATTGCTACAAACATATGGTATCCCTAGTTCTCACGTCTAAGTAGTGGCATTCCATTCTTGAGATCATATATATACATGTTAATAATTCCAGAAAGTGCCCTCTTTGATTATACATATGTGAGTATTAGTCTACATGTTTACATCAATCTTCTCACATATACCTAGTGTAGGGAGTGTATTCAGTGAGGAATTGAGGGATTGAGGGATTCTCTAAGGCATGTTACTACATTCAAAATGTTGTTTTAATTGATTAAATGCGAACTAGTAAGTGGTGACTACGGTTAAGTGTATGCTCAAGAATAATGATAGCTAAAATCTATGTGAGTAGTGATTTTTAACATGTCATGTTGCATTGGAAATCCCTAAGGTGAATATTGGAAGGACTAGGATATGTTTTGCTTGTTTTCTTTTGCTCGGGGACTAGCAAAAGCCAAGTGTGGGGGAATTTGATAGGAGCATATTTATGCGACTTAGTTAGCTTGTTTTCTTGCATTTACATAGCTAACTTCTACTTGTTAGAGTATTTTAAGCTATTTTCGTGTGTTTTCAGGTTCGATTGACAAAGTTGGCAAGAAAGTGCAATTTGGAGCATATTAGAGCAGTTTGAGGCTTGGAATGGATTGCACATGCATGGAGCAAGGTGGATTGACGAATTTGGAGATCAAGAGAGGCTAGGAATGTGATTAACATTTGGAAGAATTAAATTGAAGACTTTGAAGATAAGGAATCAGCTACAAAGAAGGAATATTATCCAAATTACCTTATCTTATTGATAGGAGCATATTTATGCGACTTAAATGGCTTGTTCTCGTACATTTACATTATGTTTCTTTAGTTATTTTAGTTCTTTATGCTTCTTTTGTGTGTTTTCAGGTTCTAAGGGCAAAGTATGCAAAAGGATGCCTTTTGGAGCCTTTTGGAGCAAATTAGAGATTGGAATGGATATCATATGCTTGGAGCCAAAAGGATGGACGAAATTGAAGACTTGAAGTAGGAAAGTTAAATCCTAAAAAGACCTCATGTTTGAGCATCATTGAAAACTCCTACGCATTTTAGAACACAAAAACAACATTCCTAGCAACCTTAGGACATTGTCGTGTGTTTCCTTGTGTCTCCCTTCCTTGCCATGCAAGGAAGGGCTTTGTTCCCTATTTTAAATACTTAAACACTACCACTTATCATTCACCACATATCATTCACCACTTATCATATCATACATTCATTTATCACTTATCATAGTCATTCACTTATCACTTAACATATCATACACTTATCACTTATCACTCATAATCATCTACACATTTCAACCATTTAAACACATGTACTTCACCTACAACATCCACCTACTTCACCTACAACATCCACCTACCTCACCTACAACATCCACCTACTTCACCTACAAATGACATAGCCATATGTTCCCTCCACTACTCCTATAAATACCCTTGCATTCATTCATTCATGGACATCTCATTTCATACACAACACACCACAAACACATTCTCCCTTCCCTAGCCGTGAGCTTCCCATCCATTCCCTTATAATCCAAACACCACTCCTCATCCATTTCCATAATCCCCCAAACCTCACCTTAGACCTTGTGCTACAACAACGAGGAAGATAAGAGGGCCTAAACGTTCATACAATTCTAGTGTGAGTTGTTGGAATGTTTAGGTGTTTCTTTGATTTCAAAGTTTAAATTTAATTCTCTTTGTTTTGTACGTATGAGGAATGGAAGAGAAGAGTGCCTAAACGTTCATACAATTCAAGTTTGAGTTGTTGGAATGTTTAGGTGTTTCTTTGATTTCAAAGTTATGAGGAACTAAACCCCCTTTAGCTAGGGGGTGATTCGAAACTATGTTTATATTTGCAATATGAATTGATTAACTTTCGTTGGAATTTCATAAGTTGTGGATTCAATTTGTTTAACCGTTTGATTGATAACTTATTTATGAATGTTTATTAAGAATGCGCGCTTAATTTTCATGCATGAATATGACACTAGAATATAAGTGAATTTCACCTAATCGTTATGAACTTATATTCACAAGTAGTGGAGGTTGCTTATAAACAATCGCGTTAAATGAATTCTTGGCACGAGTTTCATGCTCATCATAGTAACGAATGCCTCGTCAACACTTATAGTTTTCATAATGCTTAATGATCTTTGATTGTATCTTTATTGTGCTTTTCACGTAAAGGACTTTTGGAGAATGTGGTGAATTGCGTTGCGCTAACCCATCCAATTCATTAACTTAAGGAAAACTTGACGGTTAATTTAAGCGGACCTAATTAACCCGGGGCGTTGAGTTTCATAATTTATCGAAAGACCAACTGAGAATCAATCTTGTATGCAAGTGTAACATGTGTGGAGAAGAACCCCTTGGCTATTCCATCATCCATATTTTCATCACATTCATATTTACATTTTGCCTTTAATTACAATTTGTCCATTTAATTTAATCTCGTCCAAACACAATCCCCCCTTTACTTTATTGTTCAATTTAATTAGAAATCAATTTAGTTTATGTTTTAAAGTATTTTTGAATTCTTTGAGTCTAGTATAGTGTTTTATATTGTGTTTTTACGTTTTTGAGTCAAATCCAAGTGATTAACAATCCCTCCTAATCCCCGGTCCAGAACGATCCCTACTTATATCTATACTACAATTGTCAAAAAGAGGGTTTAATTTGTGTGCGTATAAATCACGCATCAAATTTTGGCGCCGTTGCCGGGGATTAGAAAATTTGCTAATCCCTTGGATTGTTTGTTTCTGTATTGTCTTTTAGATTTAGTTTTTATTTGTGTTTTGTTTGTTAAGAACAACATGGCACTTGATAACGCTTCTCTTTTGTCACAGCTCATGGAAAGGTCCCAAATGCAAAGAGTTGATATATCTAATCTTCAATCAAGGAATAACGTGTTTTCCAATACTTACAATTCGGATTGGAGTGATCATTCAAACTCTATGTGGTGGGAACCTCAAAATGCTCAACAAGGAGGATATTGGCAGCCACCACAACCTCATATTCAATATGCCCAACCAAACTCAAGTTCGTCAATAGATTATAATCAAAAGCTTAATGAATTAATTTGTTTGATGCAGGGCTCACAAAATCAAGACAATGAGGCTCAACAAGAAGGATATTGGCAGCCATATGAAGAGTTCTATTCAACGCCTATGCAGCCACCACAAAGGTTGGACCACTTGGATAAGCAAATTGGGCAGATCGCGGAGTTCGTAGGACAGTTTCGAGACCAAGGCGAACTCCCTAGTTCAACCATTGCAAATCAGAAGGGAGAATTTGAAAACACCAATGCTATCATGTTGAGAAGTGACAAGGAGGTTGGAACGGACCCTCAACCATCAAAATCAAATCACAAGGAAGAGGAATACACCCAACCCACGGAAAGGGTGGAAATACCTTTACCGGAGGCACCTATTGCTCCTATGCCATCTAATACAGGTATGGTTGTTCCAAATTTCATTATTTTTAACCCCGTTCCAACAAGTATCCCTATTCCTTGTAGATTCATGACTTCCAAGGAAGAAGAAGGTGAAAAAGACATCTTGGAAGCCCTTTCAAAGGTGACAAGTAGGGAATGTCATGAATTCATCAAAGAGGACGTTCTTGAAACCACAAAATCCAAAGAAGTTAAATTTGATGACATTGGACAAGTCATAACCATCACTTGCAATTTGGCCAAGTCCAATATCCCTGAAACTTTCAAAGGAGTGGTGTTTGTCATTGAGTTCTTGTCGGACAAAAACAAGTAAGTTTTTTTCAAATTCCTTTACATTTTATACTAACTTGCTGTTTTTTATGAATCAGGCACCTACACTAGAATTCAAACCATTGCCGGTTCACTTCAAGTATCACCTTCCATTCAAGGACCAATTCCATGCCGTTTGATTTTATTTATGTTAATAAAAAAATAAAAATAAAAATAAAAATAAAAATAAAAAAAGAGAGAAAGAAAGATACTAAACATGGAGAAAGGTGGAGCTTCACAAAGGTTGTTTGCGTGAAGCCCCACTACGAGGCGTAGAAGCGGAAGGCATAGAAGCGGGAGGCATAGAAGCGGGAGGCATCGGAGCGGAAGCCATCGGAGCGGGAGGCATCGGAGCTAGAGCATTCCAGGCCTCAATACTTGGCCAAGCGCTGGATGACCCAGGAAAAAGGTGCCTCTGGAGATAAGACGCAAGCTTTTGACGGTCACTGTGAATTCGACCCTCAGATTCTTGCAGCTCATCAAGCTTCCTCTTCATCCCCGACGAATAGTTATTTGCAAGCACATGCAAACTTCTATTCTCGTACTTAAGCTGCTGGATCTCTTGCTTAAGTCTTTCCACCTCTGCCATCAACGATTCCACTTGGCGGGACCGAGCAAGCAGGCGTTGGCCCATGTTGGACACAGAACTCGCACACTGAACACTAAGTGCGAGGGACTCTTGAACGGCCAACTCATCGGACCGTCCTGACAGCAGCCTACTATCTTTTGGAGTGAGGAGGTTTTTAGCTACTATTGTAGCTGTTGTGGCGTCCTGCATCACGGAGTCTTCACCAGTGAGAGGACCGTTAGAAGATAAGAAAGAAGGGCGCCATACGTTACCTTGACGCGGCGCGCCCGTATCACTGCTGAGACTCAATTCTAAGCTAAGGTTCGATGGGTTTGCCATTTTTCAAAAGTGTTCAAAGAGATGGGGTGGATGGAGTTAATTCTCAAAGGGCCGGAGTCGATTTTCAAGAATGGGAATTCTTCAGAGTGTGTTTGTTGTGGTGATCGATAGCTCTATAAGAAGCCAAGGCGATGCGTCCACCAATTCAAAAAGCCGGAATTTTCGGCGTAAGTTAGGCGACGCTTTCTCGGCCTTTCAGAAGACGCGTTCAACTTTGTCAAAAGATTTCTTCTTTTCAGACAACACGTGGAGGCCATCATCGCAACTACACATCTTTAGCCGACAAGCGCAAAGTTCGGCGACGCTTTCTCTGCTTTTCAGAAAACGCGTGCAGCTTTGTCAAAAGGAGCCGCATCCGCACTACCACGTGTCATTCAGAAAGCGAAGGGGCGTCGTTCAGAAATCGAAGGGGCGCCTACTCAGAAATCGAAGAGGCGTATTCAAAGATCGAAGAGGCGCCACTATTTCAAAAAGCCGGATTTGCAGGATCAAAACGTTTGTCGACAAGGGTAAAAAGTACCAACACTTGCTATTATCTCTATATATGTCGACCTTCGTCTTTTATGGCAGGGCAAACCTGAAGAAAATGCCCAACTCTCCCTCACCTCTGAGGGCGCACTCCCAGCAAAGCCTTTCGAAATACTCAATTCTTTCTTCTTCCCCAAAGATGATACCAGATGCCTGAAGTACATATGACCCAGGAGGAAACGGCGGATTGAAGCATGTGCTGATTCATTCACCGCTTCTTCAAAGCAAAGGTATCTCATATCATCAAGGTCAAAAGCAAAAATATCTCATATCATGCTCTTTCCCTGTCTTTTTCTTTGTCCTTGTTCTTACTTGCATGGCAAAGTAAAAGAAGCAATCAGCCGGCACTTGGAGTCAGTCTACCGATCTGGAGCCAACTGCCCGGAATCTATTCCTGATTGCTTACCTAGCGTTGCTCTCGAGTAGTCATCTTCAACGGTTGATACACTTCCAGAGAAGGGACCACTCCTGCAAAGATTGAACAAAGAAACAGATAACAGGAGGAAGCTCAGACCTTCGGGGGAGACCCTAAAAGGAATCCTGCTGCCCAGTTCAAGAGTAGCACAAAGGAAAATCAACGATGGGCGGAAACCAGTTCAAGAGTAAGCCTGTGGAATCACAAAGATCAAAGCCTCAATGCAATCACCAAGGAGAAGAGGGAATTTACACTCCATAACCAGATTTGCGTCCCTAAACTCTTCTCTTTGTTAATTACATTCTGCCATGTTTAGTATGTTTAAATGTTTTTTGTGTGTTTACTTATGTTTTGTGTGAACCATATGCTTAAAACATTGAGGACAATGTTTGATTTAAGTGTGGGGGGGGTAACTAAGTTTATTTAATGCAAATTCGTGGGATTTTATCACCCATAACTTCAAATGTTGTTCCTTGCTGTTTTAAGGTGTTTTTAAGTTGTTTTAGAGTGTTTTAGTGTGTTTTGTTTTATAACTCCGAAAATCACATAAAAATTTGAAAAACTTGTTTTAAAAACCCTAAAAAGAGTGTTTTGAGTCGTTTTTGTGTGTTTGTGTCTTAGGGTACCTTCCAACACAATGATAAGGATTTGGTTTATAATTGCATGACGGTTAGAAAGAGTTATAAACATAGAGAAAAGTATGATTTACTCTTGGTATATGCTTGGTTATGGTTATAATGTATGACTTCACATGCAATCATAAAAGAAAAAAAAATTCGTTTTTGTAACATGCTTGAAGGAAGGAACTCAAACAAACGCTACAACCCTGAGAGACTTGAGCCTATAACGTTCTTTGGAGAGTTTAATCTGTGATTTCTTGTTTTCTATAGTCGTTGCATGATCTCATTATTCTTTGCTTGGTTACTACTTAGAAGGCGTTTCATCATATAGTTCCAAATGCTAGAACTCATGTCCATTTCATTCAAAGCATGTTATTGATTTGCATAACACATATTCAAGAAGAAGTTGTGTAGTGACCACCACCATAGCCAAATAGCCTTACTTCCCATACTTCGTATATGTTGTAAGTTTTAACCCCGTTGAGCCTTGTTTAGCCTTTATTCTTTGTTTACCCACATTTTCCTCACCTAGCCTAGTTTAGGACAATCCTCACCCTTGTTCTTAAAAGATAGTGAGCATGACTTAATTGAATTCCTTTTGAGTTACATTATGAAAGAAAATAAGTGTGGGGGAGAGAATGTTTAAGTGTTGATGTTTTGAGATTCAAAAGAAAAAAAAAAAAAAAAAAAAAAAAAAAAGAGAAAAGAAAAAAATGAAAGAATAAGTGATTGAAGAAAGGTTCCAAAACACCAATTCTGGGTGTAAATTGTCTAAACTCTCCCTTTTTGTTCAAAAGTTGAGTTTTCATTCAAAAGTGAATTCTAAGTTGATTCAAATGCTTTGCTCACTATTTCTTTAAAAACCTTTGTTTTCCATATCCCTTCTTTGTTATCCACATACCCCAAGCCCCGTTACAACCCTTGACTTCTATCTTGAGTGTTTTGTATTTCAATTTGTGGAGTTTGAACTTGGTATGAGCTTATGGTATCACTGGTTCTCGCGTCTAAGTAGTAGCATTCCATTCATGAGATCATATCTAAACATGCTTATTAACTCCAGAAAATGCTTTCCTTATTATAACATATGTGAGTGTTCGTCTACATGTTTACATCAATCTTCTCACATATACCTAGTGTAGGGTGTGTAGTCAGAAAATCTGTGTGAAAAACGAGAGTACATCTAGTAAGAAATTGAGGGAATTCTCTAAGGCATGTTACTACATTCAAAACATGGTTTTAAATGCTTAATTGTGAACTAGTATGTGGTGACTATGAGTAAGAATGTACTTAAGTGTAAAGATGGCTCAAATCTGTGAGAATAATGATTTTTAATTTGTCATGTGCATTGGAAGTCCCTGATACAATTGTTGGAAGGTGTAGGTTGTGTTTTGTTCTTTTTGTTTTGTTTTTCTGTTTTGCTCGAGGACTAGCAAAAGCTAAGTGTGGGGGTATTTGATAGGAGCATATTTATGCGACTTAAATGGCTTGTTCTCGTACATTTACGTTATGTTTCTTTAGTTATTTTAGTTCTTTATGCTTCTTTTGTGTGTTTTCAGGTTCTAAGGGCAAAGTATGCAAAAGGATGCCTTTTGGAGCCTTTTGGAGCAAATTAGAGATTGGAATGGATATCATATGCTTGGAGCCAAAAGGATGGACGAAATTGAAGACTTGAAGTAGGAAAGTTAAATCCTAAAAAGACCTCATGTTTGAGCATCATTGAAAACTCCTACGCATTTTAGAACACAAACACAACATTCCTAGCAACCTTAGGACATTGTCGTGTGTTTCCTTGTGTCTCCCTTCCTTGCCATGCAAGGAAGGGCTTTGTTCCCTATTTTAAATACTTAAACACTACCACTTATCATTCACCACTTATCATATCATACATTCATTTATCACTTATCATAATCATTCACTTATCACTTAACATATCATACACTTATCACTTATCACTCATAATCATCTACACATTTCAACCATTTAAACACATGTACTTCACCTACAACATCCACCTACTTCACCTACAACATCCACCTACTTCACCTACAACATCCACCTACCTCACCTACAACATCCACCTACTTCACCTACAAATGACATAGCCATATGTTCCCTCCACTACTCCTATAAATACCCTTGCATTCATTCATTCATGGACATCTCATTTCATACACAACACACCACAAACACATTCTCCCTTCCCTAGCCGTGAGCTTCCCATCCATTCCCTTATAATCCAAACACCACTCCTCATCCATTTCCATAATCCCCCAAACCTCACCTTAGACCTTGTGCTACAACAACGAGGAAGATAAGAGGGCCTAAACGTTCATACAATTCAAGTGTGAGTTGTTGGAATGTTTAGGTGTTTCTTTGATTTCAAAGTTTAAATTTAATTCTTTTTGTTTTGTACGTATGAGGAATGGAAGAGAAGAGTGCCTAAACGTTCATACAATTCAAGTTTGAGTTGTTGGAATGTTTAGGTGTTTCTTTGATTTCAAAGTTATGAGGAACTAAACCCCCTTTAGCTAAGGGGTGATTCGAAACTATGTTTATATTTGCAATATGAATTGATTAACTTTCGTTGGAATTTCATAAGTTGTGGATTCAATTTGTTTAACCGTTTGATTGATAACTTATTTATGAATGTTTATTAAGAATGCGCGCTTAATTTTCATGCATGAATATGACACTAGAATATAAGTGAATTTCACCTAATCGTTATGAACTTATATTCACAAGTAGTGGAGGTTGCTTATAAACAATCGCGTTAAATGAATTCTTGGCACGAGTTTCATGCTCATCATAGTAACGAATGCCTCGTCAACACTTATAGTTTTCATAATGCTTAATGATCTTTGATTGTATCTTTATTGTGCTTTTCACGTAAAGGACTTTTGGAGAATGTGGTGAATTGCGTTGCGCTAACCCATCCAATTCATTAACTTAAGGAAAACTTGACGGTTAATTTAAGCGGACCTAATTAACCCGGGGCGTTGAGTTTCATAATTTATCGAAAGACCAACTGAGAATCAATCTTGTATGCAAGTGTAACATGTGTGGAGAAGAACCCCTTGGCTATTCCATCATCCATATTTTCATCACATTCATATTTACATTTTGCCTTTAATTACAATTTGTCCATTTAATTTAATCTCGTCCAAACACAATCCCCCTTTTACTTTATTGTTCAATTTAATTAGAAATCAATTTAGTTTATGTTTTAAAGTATTTTTGAATTCTTTGAGTCTAGTATAGTGTTTTATATTGTGTTTTTACGTTTTTGAGTCAAATCCAAGTGATTAACAATCCCTCCTAATCCCCGGTCCAGAACGATCCCTACTTATATCTATACTACAATTGTCAAAAAGAGGGTTTAATTTGTGTGCGTATAAATCACGCATCACTTATCCAAACCTTATCCAACCTTATCTTATCTTATCCTATCCTAATCTTTTCCTACCTTAATTGTAGCTTCAAAGATGACTCCTTTTCACATTAAATCACCTAAATATCAGGTTCTAGAAGCCCTATTTTCGTGCCCTAAGTTTATGCCACATGTAACCCTTCTAGAAGTTCTAGAATCTGTCACAAGGACCATTCCTTGTCCTCCTTGGAATCTGATTGAAAGTGTTGTTGTTCTTTGGTGATTTGGAGTCCTAATTTCTCTCATTTTCAGCCCAATTTCATGCCTTCCCTTCACCCTATAAATACATGATGCCGCAACACTCATAATCCACCACCATCTACCACAAATTCACACCACACCATCCGCCACACCGGGTGCCGTGCTTGCCATTAAAAACGTTGGATTGTTGGAGCGTTTCTAGGTGTATTCTATTCTTTGTTTTCAATGTTTAAATTTAATTGTCTTTTTTTTTGCGAATTCAAAGCCATGAACATATATGTGATATGAATTGATTTCATCCAATTATTGTTTCATAAATCGTGAATGCAATTTACTTAATTGCTTGATTGATAACTTATTCTTGTATGTTGATTAAGGAGGCCTACTTAGTTTGCATGCATGAATTTGATGCTAAAATATAAGGGAATTTCACCTGATCACTATGAACTTATATTCACAAGTAGTGGAAGTCACTAGAAATGATTGTGTTAAGTGAATCCTTGGTAGGAGTCTCATGCGTTTCATAGTGATGAATGCCTTGTCAATGCTTATGATTTTCATAGAATATAATGACTTTTGATATGTATCTCTATCATGCGTTTCATATAGGGAACTTGAGAAAGATAATTTGGTTGTAATGCGTATTCATTCAATTCAATGAAATAAGGAAAATCTGACGGTTGGTTGTGCAATGCAGTTAACTTGGGGCATTGTCATTCATGGTTTAAAGGAATAATAACTGGAAATCGATTTGTATGCATGTGTGTAGAAGGACCCTCTAGCTAACCATTCACCCATATTTCATCCAATTTCGTCCAAGCTGTTTAAGAGTCTTTAATCTGCTTGTCTTTACTTTAATTTCGTCCAAAATCCAATCCCCTTTTACTTGGTTGTGTATTTTAGTTAGAATCTGTCCAAATTTACGTTTTTAAGTGTTTTGAGTCAAAGTTAAGTTAGAATTCGTCCAAATCACCCTTTAAAGTCTAGTTTGAGTCTATTTGATTGTTTTGTGCTGTTTTGAGTCTTTTTAGTTTGTTTTGAGTCATATAAGTCCAGTTAAGTGTTTTTAAGTTTAGTTTTGTGTTAGTTTAGAGTAGATTAGCATCCCTTATAACCCCCCGCCTAAAACGATCCCTACTTTCATATACTACAATCATAGGGTTTTAATTTGAATGTTAGAATATTCACATCAATTGATTTGGATGAAATTAAAGTAAAAATTAACAAATTTAAAGACTCTAAACAATTTGGATGAAATTGGGTGTTTAAATGGGTGAATGGCTAGCTAGAGTGTCCTTCTCCACACATGACACATATGCAACACAAATCGATTTCCAGTTATTATTCCTTTAAACAATAAACCTTAACGCCCCAGATTAACTGTGAACAACACTAATTAGGCCTCAGATTTTCCTTAAATCATTGAATTGGATGGAATATGCATCAGCAACCAAATTATTCTTCAATAGTTCCCTACATGAACAGCATAATAGAGATACAATCAAATATCATTAAGCTTTGTGAAAATCATAAGCGTTGACAAGGCATTCGTAACTATGAAAAGCATGATACTCTCTTGCCAGGAATTTACTTAACACAATCGTGACTAGCAACCTCCACTACTTATAAATATAAGTTCATAACGATTAGGTGAAATTCCCTTATATTTTAGCATCAAATTCATGCATGCAAACTAAGTGTGCACCTTTAATCAACATACAAGAAGAAGTTATCAATTAAACAGATAAGTAAATCCCATTCATGTTTTACGAAACAATAACTGGAGGTAATCAATTCATATTGCAAATATAATCATGCTTTCAAAGTCTCCTCTAGCTAAAACGACTTTAGCTCCTCATGTTTGCAATTAAACAAGGATAATTAAATTTAAACATTGAAAACAAAGATAGAATACACCTAGAAACGCTCTAACAATCCAACGTCTTGAAAGGCAAGCACGGCTCTAGGTGGCTCCTCCTTCCTTCCTTGCTGTGACACAATGGGAATTTTTTGAATTTAAGCTCTTGAGGTGTGGTGTGAAATTGTGGTAGAGGGTGGTGCTTATGAGTGCTGCGGCATCATGTATTTATAGGGTGAAGGCAAAGCACAAAATTGGGCTGAAAAAGAGAGGAATTAGGACTCCAAATCACCAAAGAACAAGGACATTTTCAATCAGATTCTAGGGAGGACAAGGAACGGTCCCTGTGGCAGATTCTAAAACTTCTAGAAAGGTTACATGTGGCATAAACTTAGGGCACGAAAATAGGGCTTCTAGAACCTGATATTTAGGTGATTTAATGTAAAAATGAGTCCTCATTGCAGCTGGAATTAAGGTAGGAAAAGATTAGGATAGGATAAGATAAGATAAGGTTGGATAAGGTTTGGATAAGATAAGGTTGTTTGGATAATGTTCCATGTTTCTTGCTCTTTGCTTATCTTCATTGTCTTGAACTTGTTTTTCCGGATTTGTAGCATGTTCCTAACCTCTTTTAACTTCAAATTCATCCATCCACCATGCTCTATATGCAAGCTATCCATTCCAAGCCCAAAACTGCTCTAAAATGCACCACAATGCTCTTTTTTGCCAACTTTGTCAATTGGACCTACAAACACACGAAAATGGCTTAAAACACTACAATAAATAGAAACTAACTATGTCAATGCAAGAAAACAAGCTAACGAAGTTGCATAAATATGCTCCTATCAATGTCAAGCACATAAAAATCCGCCGGAAAGATTAAATGATTAACCTGCACCAAAACATCTTCCAAAACTCCATTTGGATGTGCATTAGAACGATTGGCTAATTGAATAATCACTCCATCATTTTTCAGCTCACCTAAGTTCATAGATGCATAAATTGAATACGGCATGACATTAATGGATGCACCTAAGTCTAACATGGCATGTTCGAATTTGGTAATGCCAATAACACAAGGGATATTAAAGCTTTCTGGGTCCTTGCATTCAGGGGGGAATTTTCATTGCAAAACGGCTGAAACATTCTCACTTACCCTTACTACCTCCTTGTTCAAAATTTTCCTCTTTGTGGTGCAAAGTTCCTTCAAGAATTTAGTATATTTTGGAACTTGTTTGATTGCATCAAGGAGTGGAATGTTGACTTGCACCTTCCTAAAAGTGTCCAGAATGTCCTTTTCACTTTCCTCCTTCTTGGATTGCATGAACCTGTGAGGAAAGGGTGCATTGGGTGTTATAGGGTTAGAATTAATGGAATTGGGACTTACCTTATCTGAGTGGACGGTTTAGGGTCTTTGGAAGGCTACGGCAAGGATTGCCCAATCCTTGCCATGGCCTTATCTTGTTCTTCTTCCTCGAATTCCAGCTTCTCATCTTCTTTTTGACTTGATTTGGATGGTCTTAGGTTAGTTCCAACCTCTTTTCCACTTCTTAGTGTCATGGCTTTGGCAGATTCAAATCCTCCATTCGGGTTGACAATGGTTGAACTAGGCAATCTGCCTTGCTCTCTAAATTGGCCCATGAATTCCGCCATATGCCCCATTTGCTTCTCCAATTCATCCGCCTTTTTGGCTTGATTTTGCATTGCTTGGGTTTTATTTTGGACTCCTTGTGCCAAAGTGGTTAATAATTGAACAATTTGACCATTATCCATTGACGAACCTATTTTTGGTTGGGCAAATTGTGATTGGGGTTGAGTAGGTGCGTATGGCCTTGGAAACATCCCAGGGGGTGGTGGACGGAATCCTCCTTGTTGTTGAGGTTGTTGAGGCTCCATCCACTTCCTGTTTGGATGATCTTTCCACCTTGGATTTTAAGTGTTGGCGTATGGATCATATCTAGGTTGATTTTGGCCTTGAAAACCCACAGCTTTGGCAGATTCCCACCCTCCATTCTCAATCAATTGAAGGCATTGCTCAGATAGGTGTCCTTGCATGGTGCACATGCCACATACACTTGCTTTTTGCACTTTGGATCCATCAACAACATGTGACATGAGAACAGTGAGATTCGCCAATTGAGATTGAATTTCAAAAATTGCACTTACCTCATTCACTTGTGGTTGCTGCCGTGGGATATCCCTTTGTCCAACTCCCTCATATTGTTGTGCATTCCAGGCTCGATTTACAATTAAGGTCTTGGCATCAATTAGTGTTTTGTCAACTAAAGCTCATCCCGCTGATGCATCTAGCATTTGTCTCCCAATTGGAAGAAGTCCTTCATAGAAATATTGAATTAGAAGCTTTTTTTTTCATTTGATATTGAGGGCATGATACAACTAGAGTCTTGAAACGCTCATAATACGCTGGAAAGGATTCTCCTTGGTTTTGTTGAATGCCACTAATTTTCTTCCTCAAAAGAATGACTCTTGAAGTGGGGTAGAATTTCTCTAAGAATGCTCTTTTCATGCTTTCCCAAGAAGTGATAGTTCCAGGTGCTAATTCCCAAGAAGCTTTCATCTTCAAAATGTTGCCATCCACGTTGATTAGGGTCATGCTTGAACACACTACTTCAAATTCCTTCAAGTGCTTGTTTGGATCCTCCATGGACAGCCCATGGTATTTTGGAATGTGATGCAACAAGCTAGACTTCAATTCGAACTCATCGGTCTTGTCTTGAGCTGCCCTAAGATATTGAATGCATAGGGGCGTGGCATTGTCCAATCCCGAGGCTGAAAGTTCCTTGATTGTTCGATTATCCGCTGCCATGACTTGTGCTTCTTCTTCCACCTAAATCGTGGCCTCTTCTTCCTCCTCAAACTCAAATTCTAAGCTAGAACTAGGTGGATTAGGTTCTGGCTCCTTCCTCTTCCTTCTCAAAGTTCGTTCAAAATCGTCGTCAAAGTCAAAGATGTGCCCACGAACCGGTTGAGAACTTCGAGTCATAAACTAGTACCTATAAACAAGAAAACAAAATAAAGTTAGAAACTAAAATAAAAACACACGAAAAAGAAACAAAAAGAAAAAACGGGGGATTAGCAAAGTTGCTAATCCCCAGCAACAGCGCCAAAAATTTGATGTGATGTATAATAGCACTCAAATTAAACCCTCTTATTGACAATTGTAGTAAAGATGTAAGTAGGCATCGTTCTAGGCCGGGAAATAGAAGGGATTGCTAATCTACTTAAAACTAACTTGAAAACACAAAATTAAACTTAAAAACAGAAAACTAGACTCTAGGACGCTTAACTAGACTTTTATGACTCAAAACAAACTAAAAAGACTCAAAATAGCACAAAACAACCAAAAAGACTCAAAGCAGACACTAGGACTTACTTTGGACAAAAATTGAATTAATTATAACTCAAAACACTCAAAAACACAAACTAGGACAGATTCTAGCTAATTTGACACCATAAAGTAAAGGGGAATGGGTTTTTGAAGAATTTAAAGTAAAAACAAACTAATTGTAGAAACTAAGTAAAGGAATGCAAATTGGGGTGAATTGATGAGTGATAAGCTAGCTAGAGGGTCCTGCTCCACACATGACATATATGAACATGAATTGATTTCCAGTTACTTTTTCATTGAACCGTGTATGACAATGCACTAGATTGATCGTATCATCACTAATTAACCCTTATATTTTCCTTAAGTCATTGAATTGGACGGACAACGCGTCGACAACCAAATTATTCTTCCCAAGTTCCCTACATGAACTGCATAATAGAGACACATGCAAAGATCATTAAGCTTTGTGAAAATCATAAGCATTGACAAGGCATTCGTAACTATGACATCATGATACTTATGCCAACAATTTGACTTAACACGATCGTGACCAGCGACCTCCACTACTTGTGAATATAAGTTCGTAACGATTATGTGAAATTCCCTTATATTCTAGCATCAAATTCATGCATGCAAACTAAGTAGGCCTCTTTAATCAACATACAAGAATAAGTTTTGAATCAAACAATTAAGTAAATTGCATTCACGATTCACAAAATTATAACTAGAATTAATCAACTCATGTTGCATATATAATCATGGTTTCAAAGTCTTCTCTAGCTAAAACAAGTTTAGCCTCTCATGTTCACAAAAACAAAAAAAACTTAAATTAAACATTGAGAACTAAGATAGATTACACCTAACAACATTCCAACAATCCTAACTTTGAATGGTAGGCATAACTCCAAGGGATTTTCCCCTCCTTCTTCTTTGCAAGGCTGCGATACAAGGTGGTTGTGTATGAAATTAGGTTGTGGTGTGTTATGGAATGGTGGTGCAGCTGTATGATGGATGATAGCCCCCAGGTTCAATGTAAATCCCCCCTATTTATGCCGCAGAATGTGTAAATTAAAGGAAGAAAGGGTAAGGCATTAATTAAATGTTTTGGGAAAGAATTGCACTCTAAATCCTCAAGGAAAAAGGGTAATTAAATCAGAATCCAAGAGAGAAAAGGATAGGAAAGTTGCGGCAAGGACAAGAGCAAAGGGAAAGAGGATGCCTTGCACGGCAAGGGAAAGGAAAAGGGTAAGGTGGTGCGGCATCCCTCTTTGATTGGGATTAAGGCTTCTAGAACTTATATTTAAGTGTCCTAAATTAATTAGGGACCCTATTTGGCAGCTGGAGCTTAGGTAGGAAAAGATTAGGAAAGCTAAGTCAAAATAAGGAACTTTGACTCATGTTTCCTTCTTTGTAGCTGATTCCTTTTCTTCCAAGTCTTGAATTAATTTCGTCCATCTCTTTAGCAGATTCTTAGCCTTTCTTGAGCTTCAATTTCATCCATCCACCTTGCTCCATGCAGGTGTTATCCATTCCAAGCCCAAAACTGCTCCAAAATGCACTTTCTTGCTACTTTAGCACTTTAGACCTACAAACACACGAAACTAGCTTAAAATACTAAAATAACTAGGAACTAACAACATAAATGCAAGAAAACAAGCTAACTAAGTCACATAAATATGTTCCTATCAGGAATGTGCTACAATCTGGAAGAATTAGGATTGAGGCTTGGAAGACAAGGAATCAGAAATTAAAGGGAAACCTTATCCAATCTTATCTTATCTAACCTTATCCTTAACAAACCTTATCTTATCCTAGATTAATCCTGCTTTACCTTATCTCCAGCTGCAAGGGGGATTCCTTATCACATTAAACCACTTCCTATCTCATTTAATAAGTCCTAAAACAATGCAAAAAACCTAATCCTTTACCTCCACAAATTGGGCCATGCCCCCTACCTATAAATACTACCTATTCTCGCAACTTTCAAGGGGGGAGAGGAGAAAAATACAGAGAGTGCCGCAAGTTTCTGAGAGGAAAAGAGTGATTTGTGCTTACAAGGAAGGAGAGGAGGAGGAGTACTATGCCTACCATTCATCCATTAAAGTTGCTGGAATTTTCAGAGTTCTTTCTCTCTTTGTTTTAATTTTCAATGTTTCTTTTAGATTGTTTTTCAGTTATGATGAACATATGTAACTAAGTTTCTTTTAGCTAGAGGAGAATTCGAAGCCATGATCATATGTTTTATATAAATTGATTACATCCAATTATTGTTTCATAAAACATGAATGCGATTTACTTATCTACTTTATAGAAAACTTATTCTTGTATGTTTATTAAGGGTGCACACTTAGTTTGCATGCAGAGATTTGATGCTAGAATATAAGGGAATTTCACCTAATCGTTATGAACTTATATTTGTAAGTAGTAAAAGTCACTAGTCATGATTGTGTTAAGTAAATTCTTGGCAGGAGTATCATACAGTTCATAGTTACGAATGCCTTGTCAATGCTTATGATTTTCACAGAACTTAATGATCTTTGATATGTATCTCTATCGTGCTGTTCATATAAGGAACTTGATAAGAATAATTTGATTGCGTTGCTAAGTCTAATTCAATGAAATTAGGAAAATCTGAGAGTTAATTAGTGTTGTTCACGATTAATTTGGGCCATTGTCATTCATGGTTTACAGGAATAATAACTGGAAATCGATTTGTGATAGAAGCATATTTAGGCAACTTAGTTAGCTTGTTTTCTTACAGTTATGTTGTTAGTTCATAGTTATTTTAGTATTTTGAGCTATTTTCGTGTGTTTGTAGGTTCATATGGCTAAAGTAGCAAGAAGGTGCATTTTGGAGCAAAATTGGGCTTGGAATGGATAACATATGCTTGGAGCAAAAGGAATGGGCGAAATTGAAGACTTAAAGATGTTAGGATTCCTAATCAAAGAAGGTTTCCTACTTGAAGTAGGAAAGTTAAGCCAAGGTTTCCTATTTTGGGTTGACCTTTCCTAATCCTAAATGTCCCTAAATTCCAGCAACATTGAAGGTCTCTTATGCATTCTAGGACACAAACTAAACCTTCCTTGCACCATTCTAGCCTTTGCCACACTCACCTTACCCTTTCCCTTTCCTTGCCGTGCAAGGAAGTTCCCTTTTCCTTCCCTTTGGATGCTGCCGCAAAACACATTCTTTTTTTCCCTTTTATTCTGACTTTAATTCTCCTTTTCCTTGTGGATTTGGGGTCCAATTCTTTCCTAAACCATTTAATTAAAGTTAAGATCTTTTCCCTCAAATATATAACCCTTTGCCGCACTCATATACAACCCTATTCATTCACATACACAACCAACCATCCTTCCACACTGAGAGCCGCAACCTTCTTCACCTTCCTTACACCATTATGTACTCTTCCCTTCATCATACCTTCCTGCCATACATCTATCCTTGACCCTAACACACCACAAACCACTTTCACACCCTAAAACCTTTGTGCCGCAGCCTAGCAAGGAAGAATGAAAAGAGAAGAAGCCATGGACGTTTTTGCATTCAAGTTGGATTGTTGGAACGTTTTTAGGTGTAATCTATCTTTGTTTTCAATGTTTAATTCAAGTTTTCTTTGTTTTGCTATGAACATGAGAGGCTAAACTTGTTTTAGCTAGGGGAAACTTTGAAACCATGATTATATTTGCGATATGAATTGATTAATTCCAGTTGTGAGTTCATAAATTGTGAATGCAATTTACTTAACTGTTTGATTAAGAACTTATTCTTGTATGTTGATTAAGGAGGCCTACTTAGTTTGCATGCTTGAATTTGATGCTAGAATATAAGGGAGTTTCACATAATCGTTACAAACTTATATTCACAAGTAGTAAAGGTTGATTATCACAATCATGTTAAGTTAAATTCCTGGCATAAGTATCATGATGTCATAGTTACGAATGCCTTGTCAATACTTATGATTTTCATGAAACTTAATGATCTTTACTTGTATCTCTATTATGTAGTTCATGTAGGGGACTTGGGAAGAATAATTTGGTTGTCGATGCGTTATCCATCCAATTCAATGAAATCTGAGGGTTAATTAGTGATGTCACGGTTAATCTGGGGTATTGAGGTTCATGGTTTATTGAAGAAGCAACTGGAAATCAATTTGTGTCCGAATGTATCATGTGTGGAAAAGAATCCTCTAGCTAGCTAATCATCCATCCATTTACCCAAATTCGTCCAAACTTTAGTTAAATCTTTAAGTTACTTGTTTTTACTTTAAATTCGTCCAAAAACCCAATCCCCTTTTCTTTGTTTTGTTTAAATAGCTAGAATATGTCCAATTTGTGTTTTTGAGTGTTTTGAGTCAAAACCAATTCTATTTTCGTCCAAATTAAGTCCTAGAGTCTAGTTTGAGTCTATTTGATTGTTTTGTGTTGTTTTGAGTTTTTTTAGTTTGTTTTGAGTTTTATAAGTCTAATTAAGAGTCTTTGAGTCTATTTAAGTGTTTTTAAGTTTAGTTTTATGTTTTTGAGTTAGTTTTTATTAGATTAGCAATCCCTCCTAATCCCCGGCCTAAAACGATCCCTACTTACATCTTTACTACAATTGTGAATAAGAGGGTTTAATTTGAGTGTTATTATTTATCACACCAATTTGTATGCATATGGTTCATGTGTGGAGAAGAACCCTCTAGCTAGCCTTTCACCCAATTTTCATTCACAATTTACTTTGTTTGATGGAATTTACTTTAGCTTCTTAAAATTCGTCCAAAAATCCCCATATCATTGTTTTAGTGTGTGTTAGTCAATTTTTAGGGTTTTTGTGTCAAAATTATGTTGATTAGCATCCCTTTTAATCCCCAGTTAGAACGATCCCTACTTACTCATACAACAATTGTCTAAAAAGGGTTTAATTTGTGTGTTAGATTCTACCACATCATATTGTTGAAGTTCCCTTCGAGTGCAAATATAAGGATAGTATAGTGGCACAAGTAAGGGTGTTGAACCATAGGGACTGAGAAACAACTTAGTAAAACCTTTGACTCTTACAAATTAGCTTTAGTTAAAGACTCTTATGGCTTAAAATGGGGGGTTTGAGTAATTTTGGAAAAGAAATAAAGACAGAAAGAAAAGGGAAAAATTAGAACTATTTAAAAACAAACCTAAGACATGGAATTGATTAGAAACGTTTTTAGGACATAAATCTGACTTCAAATAAACAATGGCCTTCCCCTCAACATTCCTGAATCGGTGATATGATCTTTCAACTTATCCCTTTCAAATGCACAACTAAGATGTTCACATGTCTAGCATGGCTTATAACTAGATTGTATGAATCCTCTCTTACTTTGCATGTTATATGCATGACATATACATAAAACTTATATTTGTAGGTGCAACCTAGCATGGCATATACTCAAATTCACCTAGAAACTCATTAAGAACGAAGAGGATTATGAACATCACATGAACCCTAGTGATGTGATATAAACTAACACACAAATTAAACCCTATTTTTTTTATAGTTGTAGTATGTGAAAGTAGGGATCGTTCTAGACCGGGGATCAGAAAGGATGCTAATCTACACTTATTTAACTAAAAACAGAAAACTAGACTCAAACAATTCAAAACAAGCTAAATTGACTCAAATAACACAAAACTAAGTTAAATTGACTCAAAACAAGCACTAGAAAGAAGTTTGGACGAAAATTAAACTAAAAAGACTCAGAATACTAATTGGGGGTTGTTTTGACTAATTTAAACTAAAACTAAGTAGTTGCAAAAACAAACTAAAGCTTGCATGAAATTTGGTGAATTAAAGGGTTAAAGGCTAGCTAGAGGGTCCTTCTCCACACATGACACATATGCATACAAATCGATTTCCAGTTATTATTCCTATAAACCATGAATGACAATGCCCCAAATTAATTGTGAACTGCACAAATTAACCATCAGATTTTCCTAATTTCATTGAATTGGACTCAGTGACGCAATCAAATTATTCATTATTCTTATCAAGTTCCCTATATGAACTGCATGATAGAGATACATATCAAAGATCATTAAGTTCTATGAAAATCATAAGCATTGACATGAGATTCGTAACTATGAACTGCATGATACTCCTGTCATGGATTTACTTAACACAATCATGACTAGTGATTTCCACTACTTATAAATATAAGTTCATAACTATTAGGTGAAATTCCCTTATATTTTAGCATCAGATTCATGCATGCAAACTAAGTATGCATCCTTAATCAACATACAAGAATAAGTTATCAATCAAATAGATAAGTAAATCACATTCATGTTTTACGAAACAATAACCGGAGGAAATCAATTCATATCACATATATGTTCATGGCTTTGAATTCATCTCTAACTAAAACGAAATTAGTTCCACATGTTTGCAATTAAACAAAACCAATCTAATTTAAACATTGAACTAAATTTAAGGATAGAAAGAACCCATAAACGCTCCAGCTATCCAATGGTCTTGGATGGCAGGTCATAGCACAAAGTTCTTCTTCTTATTCCTTCCTTGCAAAGCTGCAACACAAATTTTTTTTTTTTTTTATTTTCTCTCTAAAGCTCTCCCCTATTTTGTGCGGCATAAATGTGTATATATAGGGCTAGGGTTCACGGCACGAATCCTTGGAGGACAAGGACTAGGGTATTTCGGCACAAACTTAGGCTTCTAGAAAAGGGGTATTGTGACAGGTTTCTAGAAGGACAAGGGATAAGATATGTGGCAATAATCTAGGGCAGAGTATAGGGTTTCTAGAACCAGATATTTAGGTGATTTCAAGTGAAATTGATTCCCCTTTGCAGCTAGAATTAAGGTAGGAAAAGATTAGGATAGGATAAGATAAGATAAGGTTGCATAAGGTTTGGATAAGATAAGGTAGTTTGGATAATGTCCCTTCCTTTTAGCTGATTCCTTATCTTCCAAGTCTTGAATTAATTTCTCCAGATGTTAAGCACATTCCTAGCCTCTTTTAATCTTCAAAAACGTCCATCCACCTTGCTCCATGTATGTGCTATCCATTCCAAGTCCAAAACTGCTCCAAATTGCTCATTTTAGCCATTTATTGTCATCTTCACCAATTAAACCTATAATAATACGAAAATAAACTAAATCACTATAATAAATAGAAACTAACTCACTAAATGCAAAGAAACAAGCTAACAAAGTTGTATAAATATGCTCCTATAACCTAGAACATGGCATTTATCCTAGAACTTCATGGAATCAATTTACATGATTAGTTATGAACCAAACCACATGTTGCTAATGAATGAAAGAAGATATGGCAATCATCCTTATCATTCTCAACAGAAAGCAAACATAAACAAGGTAGCCAAGCTTAAAAATATGTGTTTGAAATGATTGAAACAGAAAACTGATTCTAGCTTGCATATGAAATTGATAAACTAAATCTGCATCACAGCATTAATTTAATCATGTCTAGGGCTTCAAAGCAGCCCTAAGTATCCATAAAAACAAAATACATAAAAAGTTAGGAAAGTTAGAACCTAGAAACTGCTTAAGGCCGAAGGCTCCTGCTCTCTCTCCAGATTCTCCTCCTTCTGTTGAGTATTTTTCTCCTATTAAAAGGCTTAGGACTTATCTAACATCTGACACATTTACATCCTTGAATTGACTCTCTTTTTTAGCTCATAACAACTAGCTTTTAGTATTGGAGTAACTGAAAACTAGCTGTTATTAGAATTTGTAACTGAACAGCTCCTCTTTATTCTGTGATAACTTCTTGTTGAAACCTCCAAATCACAAGATATAAAGACCATAGAAAGAAGACTTCCAGGGCCTTCCAACCATATATGGCCCATTTTCTAATTCGTTCTGAGCGCTTTAGGGCAAAGCTCACAAGTTGGATGTTCTACAAAGGCCTTTTTTGGCAAATCTTGGGCCACTTGTTACAATATTCAAAATAAGATGATTTTTTCAAGCCCTGACTTTCATACTGAAATACAATAGAAACAAAAAATACCTTGTGATGCATAAAGATTTTAAGTCAAAAACCTAAGTAAAAGAGGGCGTATAAATATAACCTTATGCTCTCAACAATTATGTTCTTAAGTTAATACTTAGTTGTAGTTGTCATTTATGAATTCACATGTAATCACAAGAAAAAATCAGTTTTTGTAACATGCTTAAAGGAAGAAACTCAAACTAACGCTACAACCCTATGAGACTTGAGCTTATTCTTTGTTTGGAGAGTTATTAATCTGTGATATTCTTGTTTTCTAAAGTCGTTGCATGATCTCATTATTTCTTTACTTGGTTGCTGCTTAGAATGCTTTTTCATCATTTTAGTTCCAAATACTAGAACTCATGCCCATTTCATTCAACGCATAAAATTGATTGCATAACAAATAACAAGATGAAGTTGTTTAGTTACCACCAGAGCCAAAAAGCCTTATCCCTTACATATGTATTGTAGGTTTAACCCCTTTGAGCCTTATTTAGCCTATTTTCTTTGTTAGCCTGCATTATCCCTACCCAGCCTAGTATAGGAATATCCATACCCTTTTTCTTAAAGAATAGTGAAGCATGACTTGTTGGGAATTCCTTTTGATCTACGATTTGTAGAAAAACAAGTGTGGGGGAAGCATTTGTTCTTTTGAATCCGGTGAAGTAGTGTTTATGTTTTATGTTTCAAAAAACAAAAAAAAAAAAAAAAAAAAAAAAAAAAGTTGAGAAAAGAAAAAAACAAGATTGAAAAGAAGTGAGAATGAGTTCTTGAGTGTTGGTTGTTGAAGAAGGGTTCAAAAATGTGAGTCTGACCTTAAAGTTGTACGAATCTCCCCTTTGTGTTTATAGTTGGGTGCTACAATCAAAAGTTGAATTCTAAGTGTCGATTTCATTACTTTGCTTACTATCACTTTAAGAACCTTTGTTTATCCTTCACCTTTCTTTGTTAGCCAATACCGTAGCCATGTTAACCTTTAGACTTTTATCTTGATTATTATGTATTTTAATATGTGGAGTTTGAAATTGGTATAAGCATATGGAATCCCTGGTTCTTGCTTCTAAGTAAGGGCATTCCATTCATGAGATCATATACATGCTTGTATTAATAATTCTAGAAAGTGCCTTCTTTGTTATGACATATGTGAGTGCTAATCTGCATGTTTACATCAATCTTTTCACATGTACTTAATGTAGGGAGTGTAGTCAGAAAATCTGTGTGAAAATAGAGAGTATATTGGGTGAGGAATTGAGTGAATTCTCTAAGGCATGTTACTACTTTCAAATGTTGTTTTAATTGATCAAATGCAAGCTAGTGTGGGTGGTTACTATGGTTAAGTATAAGCTCAAGATTAAGGATGGCTAAAATCTATGTGAGTAGTGATTTTTAACATGTCATGTTTCATTGGAAATCCCTAAGGCAATTGTTGGAACGTTTAGATTTGTTTTGTTTTCTTTGTTTTGCTCGGGGACTAGCAAAAGCTAAGTGTGAGGGAATTTGATAGGAGCATATTTATGCGACTTTGTTATCTTATTTCTTTTCATTTACTTAGTTAATTTCCATTTATTATAGTAATTTAATTTATTTTCGTATTATTGTAGGTCCAGTTGGTAAAGAGGACAATAAATGGTCAAATGGAGCAATTTGGAGCAGTTTTGGACTTGGATTGGATAGCAAGCATGGATAGCATATGGGATGGTTTTTGAAAGGTGCTAAACATGTGCTAAAATCTGGATAAATTAAAGTTGAGGCTTGGAAGGGAAGGAATTACACAAGAAAGAGGAATCTTAGTTGGAGAGAAGTTCTTACTTGTTTTGAAGTCAAAATAAAGAATCAAAGATGAATCTGGCTTGTTAGAAGGCCAGGAACATAATAGGAAAGGAATTGGGATATCTAGCCTGATTTGGAGGTGCAAAATAAGGCAAAAACATGAAAAATAAAGGCTACGTTGTTGGAATCACTTTGGAATATCTTGCAGCCTCTTTTACCCCATAAAAACTTGCCTTTTTGCCATTTTACATGCCTTTTTATTCTAGGTGAATTACCCAATTCTGATTGCCTATTTTTACTCTCTTTTCATTCACTCTAAAGAAAACCCTAGCCATGTCCTATATATATATATATATATATATATGAAGTGTTCTGCAGCGTTGAACAGGTGTGCTGTGACATCCCGTCCCGGGATTTTTAAAATGCACACGTGAAATGACACTTTTACCCCTAGCCCATCTCTTTTACGTTGATAGGAGCATATTCATGCGACTTAAATGGCTTGTTCTTGTACATTTACGTTATGTTTCTTTAGTTATTTTATTTCTTTATGCTTCTTTTGTGTGTTTTCAGGTTCTAAGGGCTTAGGGAGCAAGAAAGTGCATTTTGAGGCTATTTGGAGCATTTTTGGGCATGGATTGGATAGCTTATCCATGGAGCCAAAGTTTGGACGAATTTGAAGGCCTTATTTTCACTTTGGACATAAAACAAAGGGCCTAGCCCATTCTCTCTTAAACCAACCCCAAGGCCATGCATTTCCTTCCAATTCCAAAACCCACAATCACTTCAAAGGCCATGCAAATCCATATTCAACACCTTAAACTACAACCATGCATCATTACACCACCTTCTCCATCTTTATTCCACATATAATTCACCTTAGCTATCACATTCACACACATGCAATTACAAAACACCATCAAAGTCGTGCTTCCCCCTTTGTTCCCACCAAACACATGCACTCAAACAAAGCCAACCTAGCTAACCCTACATGCATTTTTTATTCACTCTTCATCATTGCATACATCACCAAACACTTCCATTGTTGCCGTGCCTTTCCCTTCCATTTTCTGCACCTTTCCTCCTTGCAATTCCACATGCTTTCATCATCATAACCCACCTACAATCCACCTAATTCACAAAGCTTTTCCCAACAAACAATTTCACCAAACACATGCACCAAAACCTTCATTGTCGTGGGTTCCCTTGCCTTTCCAACATTCCCCTTGTGCAATTCCAGCTTTCCACCCACTTTCCTAGCTATTTTTCACATGCATTGCAGCCACATTCTCACCCACTCTCTCCCTATATAAACCACACACACTTCATTCATTTGTCATTCATTCACTCCCCATTCAATTCACATCTCTCCATTTCTCACATCACAACACAAACACACACCATCTTCACATCCTGAAATTCCCTTCCTTGCCGTGGGTTTCTTTCCATTTTCTATCTTTCCTCATCCATTTCCATAAGTCCCCAATCCATTCAACACACCAACAACATCCCTTAGACCTTGTGCCATAATAACGAAGAAGAGAAGAGTGCCTAAACGTTCATACAATTCAAGTTTGAGTTGTTGGAATGTTTAGGTGTTTCTTTGATTTCAATGTTTAAATTCAATTTTCTTTGTTTTGTAATGGAAGAGAAGAGTGCCTAAACGTTCATACAATTCAAGTTTGAGTTGTTGGAATGTTTAGGTGTTTCTTTGATTTCAAAGTTATGAGGAACTAAACCCCCTTTAGCTAGGGGGTGATTCAAAATACATGTTTATGCTTGCATTATGAATTGATTACTTTTGGTTGGAATTTCATAAGTTGTGGATTCAATTTGTTTAACCGTTTGATTGATAACTTATTTATGAATGTTTATTAAGAATGCGCGCTTAATTTTCATGCATAAATATGACGCTATAATATAAGTGAATTTCACCAAATCGTAATGAACTTATATACACAAGTAGTGGAGGTTGCTTATAAACAATCGCGTTAAACGAATTCTTGGCATAAGTTTCATGCGTATTCCATAGTAACGAATGCCTCGTCGATGTTTATGATTTCCGTTGAACTTAATGATCTTTGTTGAATGTCTCTATCATGCGTATTCCATAGTTAGGGACTTTGATTAAGAATAGTTTGGTTGTAATGCGTATTCCATTCAATCCAATGAATCTAAGGAAATCTGAAAGTTAATTTAAGCGGACCTAATTAACTTGGAGCATTGAGTTTCATAATTTATCGAAAGACCAACCGAAAATCAATCTTGTATGCAAGTGTAACATGTGTGGAGAAGAACCCCTTAGCTATTCCATCATCCATATTTTCATCACATTCATCTTTACTATCTGTTTTAAATTATAATCTGTCCGTTTAATTTAATCTCGTCCAACCACAATCACCCCCCTTATTTTGTTAAGTCTTATTCATTTGATTTGTCTTATTTTATGTTTTTGAGTATTTGGAGTCTTTTAAACTTGTTTTGAGTCTTTTAGTTTGTCTTAGTGTTTTAAAAGTTAGTTTTATTTATTTGAGTCAAGTATTTAGCATCCCTAGTTAATCCCCGGTTAGAACGATCCCTACTTACATCATTACTACAATTGTCACAAATAGGGTTTAGTTTGTGTGCGTATAAATCACGCATCAAATTTTGGCGCCGTTGCCGGGGATTAAGCAAATTTGCTAATCCCTTGTCTTTATTTTTATATTTTGTTTTTCGTGCATTCTTATTTCAGATTCTTAGTTTGTTTGTTTCCTTGTTTTTTAGGTACTGTGTATGACTCGTAGCTCTCGGCCTATTATAGAGAACATCTCCGACTTTGACGGTGATTTTGAACGCACTTTGAGGAGAACAAGGAGTCAACAAGAGCCACCACAACCTCCACCACAACCTGGGCTTGAAGAAGACGAAGTAGGTGTAGAAGAAAAGCCCACGGATCAGATTTTTGAAGAAGAACAAGCCATGGCAGCAGATAATAGAACCATCAAGGAGCTTTCGGCCTCGGGTTTGGATAATGCATTGCCTCTTTGTATCCAATACCCCACGGCTGCCCAAGGAAAAACCGATGAATTTGAACTCAAATCCAGTTTGTTACACCATATTTCGAAGTTCCATGGCTTGTCTATGGAAGACCCCAACAAACACTTGAAGGAGTTCGAGGTGGTTTGTTCGAGCATGACCCCCGTCAATGTGGATGGGAGTATATTGAAGATGAAGGCCTTTCCATTTTCACTTATGGACAAGGCCAAAGATTGGCTCTACGAACTAGCCCCGGGAACTGTGACTTCGTGGGAGAGTATGAAGCGTGCTTTCTTGGAGAAATTCTTCCCTACTTCGAGAGTGATTCTCCTACGGAAGAAAATTAGTGGTATTCAACAGAATCATGGTGAGACATTCCCGGCTTATTATGAGCGCTTCAAGGGCCTTGTAGCTTCATGTCCTCAACATCAAATGAAGGAGGAACTTCTCCTTCAATATTTCTATGAGGGCCTCCTTCCTATCGAACGTCAAATGCTTGATGCATCAGCGGGAGGAGCATTGGTGGACAAAACACCAAGGGATGCCAAGATTCTCATAGCCAACCGAGCACTCAACGCTCAACAATATGAAGGAGTGGGCCAAAGGGAAGCCCCACGGCAACAAAGTGTAAATGAGGTGAGTGCTATTTCTGAAATTCAATCACAACTTGCTAATCTTACTTCTCTTGTTTCTCAGGTTGTGATTGGTCCAAAAGCACAAGAACACCAAGTTTGTGGCGTGTGCTCAATTCAAGGGCATCCATCCGACAAGTGCCCTCAACTAATCGAGAATGGTGGGTGGGAATCTGCCAATGCAATTGGTTTCCAAGGACAAAATCAAAACAACCCATACTCGAACACTTACAATGCCGGATGGAGGGACCATCCAAACTTCAAATGGAGGGAGCCACAACAAGCTGCCCAACAAGGAGGATTTAGGCCAAACCCCCCTGGTTTTTATTCCAAGCCGTATGCACCCCAACAACCCCAACAATGATGCGAGTTTTACTTGACACTCAAATTAAACCCTCGTTTGACAATTGTAGTAGAATGGATAAGTGAGGGATCGTTCTAGACCGGGGATTAGGAGGGCTTGCTAAAACCTTCTAAATTGACTTAAAAACATAAAAACTAAATTAAAATACTCTTAACAAGACTACTATGATTCAGAATGGCTTTGAAAAACTCAAATTGTCTAAAATAATCAAATTGACTCAAATAGAAGCTAGAACTTGATTTAGACGAATTTGCAAGTGTTTATGACTCCAAAAGCTTAAAGATACAAAAATAAAACAAATACGAATGATTAAGACTCAACGAAATATGAGGGAAATGTGTTTGGACGATATTAAATTAAAAAGACAGAATATAATTAAAGGCAAAATGTAAATATGAATGTGATGAAAATATGGATGATGGAATAGCCAAGGGGTTCTTCTCCACACATGTTACACTTGCAAACAAAATTGATTCTCAGTTGGTCTTTCGATAAGTTGTGAAACTCAATGCTCCAAGTTAATTAGATCCGCTTAGATTAACTTTCAGATTTCCCTAAATTCGTTGGATTGAATGGAATACGCATTACAACCAAATTATTCTTAATCAAAGTCCCTAACTATGGAATACGCATGATAGAGACATTCAACAAAGATCATTAAGTTCAACGGAAATCATAAACATCGACGAGGCATTCGTTACTATGGAATACGCATGAAACTTATGCCAAGAATTCGTTTAACGCGATTGTTTATAAGCAACCTCCACTACTTGTGAATATAAGTTCATAACGATTAGGTGAAATTCACTTATATTCTAGCGTCATATTTATGCATGAAAATTAAGCTTGCAATCTCAATGAACATACATAAATAAGTTATCAATCAAACAGTTAAACGAATTGAATCCACAACTTATGAAATTCCAACCAAACGTAATCAATTCAAATTGCAAATATAAACATAGTTTCGAATCACCCCCTAGCTAAAGGGGGTTTAGTTCCTCATAACTTTGAAATCAAAGAAACACCTAAACATTCCAACAACTCAAACTTGAATTGTATGAACGTTTAGGCACTCTTCTCTTCTTCGTTGTTGTAGCACAAGGTCTAAGGTGAGTTTTTGGGGGATGAGGAGTGGTTGGAGTGGTTGGAATGAAGAGAAAATATGCAGAAAATGAAGTGGGACTCACGGCAATGGAATGGGTTTGTTGCTTGGTGTTTGTAACTGAAAATGTGTATGGAAGAGTGAATGAATTGTGGAAGAATGGATGCTTATTTATAGGTGAAATGGGGGAACATGGCAGCTAGGAGGGAATGTGGCTGCATGTTTGAATGATTAAAGGATGCATGTGGGTTGAAATGAAAGGGAAATGCATGTGCAAAGCTGGAAATGCATGTGAAGATGTTGGAAATGGAATGAAACTCACGGCAATAGTGTAATGGTGCATGTGTTGGCTGTTTTGTTTGTTGGTTAAAGCTTGTGTTTGCATGTGAATGTTGTTTGTGTGAAGTGTGTGTGAATGCATGTGGATTAAAGAGTGAATGCATGTGTTGAATGATTTCTTGGTGAGGGAATGCATGTGCAAATGCATGTGGAATGTGGCTGAAAATGAAAGGAGGAGTGCAATGGAATGTGCACGGCAATAATGTGTGTTTGTGCATGTGGGTGAATGTGCATGTGTTTTAGGTTGTAATGTGTAGATAATTATGAGTATGATAAATGATAAGTGTATGATATGTTGAGTGATATGTTGAGTGGTAAATGAATGATAAGATAAGTGATAAGTGAATGATATGTTGAGTGATAAATGAATGATATGTTGAGTGATAAGATAAGTGGTTATTGATATGTAGATGAATGAATGATATGATAAGTAATAAATGAATGATATGTGGTGATGATAAGATAAGTGTATGATATGATAAGTGGTGAATGAAGGAGTGGAATGTTGGAATGTTATGCACGACTAAGGATATAGGAAAGGTTTAAATATCCTAAAACTAAAGGGAACAAGGTTCCAACACTTTGGTCTTCAATTAGGTTTTCAATTTCGTCCAACACTTTGGCTCCAAGCATAAGCTATCCATCCTTAGCCCAAAAGTGCTCCAAAAGTCTCCAAAATGCATCTTTTTGCTCCTTTAGCCCTTTCGGCCTACAAACACACGAAAATAGCTTAAAGTACTAAAATAACTAAAGAAACATAACGTAAATGCACGAGAACAAGCCATTTAAGTCGCATGAATATGCTCCTATCAAATACCCCCACACTTATCTTTTGCTAGTCCTCGAGCAAAACAAAACAAAAGAAACCAGAAACAAAACAAAACGAACAAGTAAAACACAACCTAAACCTTCCAACAAACGTCTCAGGGATTTCCAAAGCACATGACAAGTTAAAAATCATTATTCCCACAGATTTTAGCCATCTTTATGATGTGAGAATTTACTTGACACTCAAATTAAACCCTCGTTTGACAATTGTAGTAGAATGGATAAGTGAGGGATCGTTCTAGACCGGGGATTAGGAGGGCTTGCTAAAACCTTCTAAATTGACTTAAAAACATAAAAACACAATATAAAACACTATTTAATGCTCGAAGAAAGCAAAACTAAAAATAAGAAAGATTAAGACGAAATAGGGGGGAATTGGATTTGGACGAATTTAAACTAAAATGAATACTTGGAAACAAAACAAAACGTAAATATAAATGTGATGAAAATATGGATGATGGAATAGCCAAGGGGTTCTTCTCCACACATGTTACACTTGCATACAAGATTGATTCTCAGTTGGTCTTTCGATAAATTATGAAACTCAACGCCCCGGGTTAATTAGGTCCGCTTAAATTAACCGTCAAGTTTTCCTTAAGTTAATGAATTGGATGGGTTAGCGCAACGCAATTCACCACATTCTCCAAAAGTCCTTTACGTGAACAGCACAATAAAGACACCATCAAAGATCATTAAGTATTATGAAAACTATAAGTGTTGACGAGGCATTCGTTACTATGATGAGCATGAAACTCGTGCCAAGAATTCATTTAACGCGATTGTTTATAAGCAACCTCCACTACTTGTGAATATAAGTTCATAACGATTAGGTGAAACTCACTTATATTCTAGCGTCATATTCATGCATGAAAATTAAGCGCGCATTCTCAATAAACATACATAAATAAGTTATCAATCAAACGGTTAAACAAATTGAATCCACAACTTATGAAATTCCAACGAAAGTTAATCAATTCATATTGCAAGTATAAACATAGTTTCGAATCACCCCCTAGCTAAAGGGGGATTAGTTCCTCATTACTTTGAAATCAAAGAAACACCTAAACATTCCAACAACTCAAACTTGAATTGTATGAACGTTAGGCATTATTCTCTTCCATTCCTCATACGTACAAAACAAAGAGAATTGAATTTAAACTTTGAAATCAAAGAAACACCTAAACATTCCAACAACTCAAACTTGAATTGTATGAACGTTTAGGCCCTCTTATCTTCCTCGTTGTTGTAGCACAAGGTCTAAGGTGAGGTTTGGGGAATTATGGAAATGGATGAGGAATGGTGGAATGGGGACTCACGGTTTTGGATTCTAAAGGGAAGTGTTTGTGTTAGTTGTGGTGTGAGAAATGGAGAGATGTCCATGAATGAATGAATGCAAGGGTATTTATAGGAGTAGTGGAGGGAACATATGGCTATGTCATTTGTAGGTGAAGTAGGTGGATGTTGTAGGTGAAGTAGGTGGATATTGTAGGTGAAGTAGGTGGATGTTGTAGGTGAGTAGGTGGATGTTGTAGGTGAAGTAGGTGGATGTTGTAGGTGAAGTAGGTGGATGTTGTAGGTGAAGTACATGTGTTTAAATGGTTGAAATGTGTAGATGATTATGAGTGATAAGTGATAAGTGTATGATATGTTAAGTGATAAGTGAATGATTATGATAAGTGATAAATGAATGTATGATATGATAAGTGGTGAATGATATGTGGTGAATGATAAGTGGTAGTGTTTAAGTATTTAAAATAGGGAACAAAGCCCTTCCTTGCATGGCAAGGAAGGGTGGTGCGAGATTTACTTGACACTCAAATTAAACCCTCGTTTGACAATTGTAGTAGAATGGATAAGTGAGGGATCGTTCTGGACCGGGGATTAGGAGGGATTGCTAAAACCTTCTAAATTGACTTAAAAACATAAAAACTAAATCAAAATACTCTTAACAAGACTACTATGACTCAGAATGGCTTTGAAAAACTCAAATTGTCTAAAACAATCAAATTGACTCAAATAGAAGCTAGAACTTGATTTAGACGAATTTGCAAGTGTTTATGACTCCAAAAGCTTAATGATACAAAAATAAAACAAATACGAATGATTAAGACTCAACGAAATATGGGGGGAATGTGTTTGGACGATATTAAATTAAAAAGACAGAATATAATTAAAGGCAAAATGTAAATATGAATGTGATGAAAATATGGATGATGGAATAGCCAAGGGGTTCTTCTCCACACATGTTACACTTGCAAACAAAATTGATTCTCAGTTGGTCTTTCGATAAGTTGTGAAACTCCATGCTCCAAGTTAATTAGATCCGCTTAGATTAACTTTCAGATTTCCCTAAATTCGTTGGATTGAATGGAATACGCATTACAACCAAATTATTCTTAATCAAAGTCCCTAACTATGGAATACGCATGATAGAGACATTCAACAAAGATCATTAAGTTCAACGGAAATCATAAACATCGACGAGGCATTCGTTACTATGGAATACGCATGAAACTTATGCCAAGAATTCGTTTAACGCGATTGTTTATAAGCAATCTCAAATAACTACTTGTGAATATAAGTTCATAACGATTAGGTGAAATTCACTTATATTCTAGCGTCATATTTATGCATGAAAATTAAGCTTGCAATCTCAATGAACATACATAAATAAGTTATCAATCAAACAGTTAAACGAATTGAATCCACAACTTATGAAATTCCAACCAAACGTAATCAATTCAAATTGCAAATATAAACATAGTTTCGAATCACCCCCTAGCTAAAGGGGGTTTAGTTCCTCATAACTTTGAAATCAAAGAAACACCTAAACATTCCAACAACTCAAAATGAATTGTATGAACGTTTAGGCACTCTTCTCTTCCATTACAAAACAAAGAAAATTGAATTTAAACATTGAAATCAAAGAAACACCTAAACATTCCAACAACTCAAACTTGAATTGTATGAACGTTTAGGCACTCTTCTCTTCTTCGTTGTTGTAGCACAAGGTCTAAGGTGAGTTTTTGGGGGATGAGGAGTGGTTGGAGTGGTTGGAATGAAGAGAAAATATGCAGAAAATGAAGGGATATGCACGGCAAGAATGGAGGTATTTGTGGTGTGTTGTGTATGAAAATGAGATGTGAATTGAATGGGGAGTGAATGAATGCCAAATGAATGAGAATGCAAGGGTTTTTATAGGAGGAATGGAGATGTATATGGCTGTTTGTTTAAGATGCAAGTGGCTAATTAATGATGGAAAATAGTTAGGAAAGCATGTGAAAGCTGAAAATGCATATGGGGTACACGGCAATGATGCTTGTTGGTGCTGAAATTGCATGTGTGTGAGGTGTGTAGGTGCTGAAAATGCATGTGAATGCATGGCATTTGAAATGATTGTTGTTTGGAATTGAATGTGAAGACATGTGAAAGTGGAAATGCATGTGAAGATGTTGGAAATGGGAATGAAGGGGATACACGGCAATGTTTGGAATGTGGAGAAAAGGGTGCATGTGGTTGTAATGTTTGTTGGTTAAAGATGCATGTGGATGTATTATACAATGGGAAAGTATGTGATTGAATTAAAGGATGCAAAGTGAATGAATCATGAATCATTATGGATGAAAGGTGGAAGTGCATGTGTTGATGACTAGGTTAGTGGGTGGAAATCTGAAAATGGCATATAGGAATGGGAGCTCACGGTTTGAATGTGTAAAGTGTGTGTGAATGCATGTGAAGATGCAATAAATAATGCATGTAGGGTTAAAGAGGGAGAATGTGGTGAAATGATGAAGTAGGAAGGTGGAAATGCATGTGAGATGTTTGGAAAGGAATAAAGAATGAATGGTGGAAATGTGAGTGAATGATGTGCATGTGTGAGAATGCATGTGGAATTAAGAGGAGTATGGAAGTGAAATAAATGAATGATATGTTAAGTGATAAGTGAATGATATGTGGTGAGTGATAAGTGAATGGTTTGATAAGTGATAAATGAACTAGTTTAAAGGGCTAGGGTTTAAGTACATAGAATGGGCCTAAAATAGGTTGGTTTGTATGGCATAATGTGTTTGATTGGGCTAGACGTTTTCCATGGCTCAAAGGATTTGTTTGATTGGGCTAGGCCCTTTGTTTGATGTCCCCAAAGAGCATACAAGGCTTCAATTTCGTCCATCCTCTTTGCTCCATGATTAAGCTATCCAAATCATGCCCAAAAATGCTCCAAATGGCCTCAAAATGCACTTTCTTGCTCCCTAGGCCCTTAGAACCTGAAAACACACAAAAGAAGCATAAAGGACTAAAATAACGAGAGAAACATAACGTAAATGCACGAGAACAAGCCATTTAAGTCGCATGAATATGCTCCTATCAAATACCCCCACACTTAGCTTTTGCTAGTCCTCGAGCAAAACAGAATAAAAACAAATAAACAAAACGACACTAAACACGTAAAACACAACCTAAACCTTCCAACAACCGTCTTAGGGATTTCCAATGCACATGACATGTTAAAAATCATCATTCTCACAGATTTTAATCATCTTCACACTTAAGTACATTCTTAATCATAGTCACCATATACTAGTTCACAATTAAGCATTTAAAACCATGTTTTGAATGTAGTAACATGCCTTAGAGAATTTGCTCAATTCCTTACAAGATATGCACTCGATTTTCACTCAGAATTTCTAACTACACACCCTAATCTAGTCATATGTGAGAAGATTGATGTAACATGAAAACGAACACTCACATATAATTATCACAAAGAACGCAATTTCTGGAGTTAATAAGCATGTTTAGATATGATCTCATGAATGGAATTCTACTACTTAGACGCGAGAACCAGTGACACCATAAGCTCATACCAAGTTCAAACTCCACAAATTGAAATACACAACACTCAAGATAGAAGTCAAGGGTTGTAACGGGGCTTGGGGTATGTGGATAACAAAGAAGGGATATGGAAAACAAAGGTTCTTAAAGAAATAGTGAGCAAAGCATTTGAATCAACTTAGAATTCACTTTTGAATGAAAACTCAACTTTTGAACAAAAAGGGAGAATTTAGACAATTTACGCCCAGAATTGGTGTTTTGGAACCTTTCTTCAATCACTTATTCTGATCTAATATTCTTTTTTTTTTTTTTTTTTTTTTTTTTTTTTTTTTTTTTTGAATCTCAAAACATAAACACTTAAACATTCTCTCCCCCACACTTATTTTCTTTCATAATGTAACTCAAAAGGAATTCAATTAAGTCATGCTCACTATATTTTAAGAACAAGGGTGGGGATTGTCCTAAACTAGGCTAGGTGAGGAAAATGTGGGTAAACAAAGAATAAAGGCTAAACAAGGATCAACGGGGTTAAAACTTACACATATACGAAGTATGGGAAGTAAGGCTATTTGGCTATGGTGGTGGTCACTACACAACTTCTTCTTGAATATGTGTTATGCAAATCAATAACATGCTTTGAATGAAATGGGCATGAGTTCTAGCATTTGGAACTATATGATGAAACGCCTTCTAAGTAGTAACCAAGCAGAGAATAATGAGATCATGCAACGACTTTAGAAAACAAGAAATCACAGATTATACTCTCCAAAGAACGTTATAGGCTCAAGTCTCTCAGGGTTGTAGCGTTTGTTTGAGTTCCTTCCTTCAAGCATGTTACAAAAACGAATTTTTCTTTTATGATTGCATGTGAAGTCATACATTATAACCATAACTAAACATATACCAAGGGTAAATCAAACTTTCCTCTATGTTTATAACTCTTTTTAACAGTCATGCGATTACAAACCAAATCCTTATCAATGTGTTGGAAGGTATCCTAAGACACAAACACACACACAAAAACAACTTTAAAACAACTCTTTTTGGGTTTTTCAAAACAATTTTTCAAATTTTTATGGGATCTTCGAATTTTTAAGACAAAACACACTAAAACAGTTTTAAAACAGTGAGAAACAACATGTGAAGTGAAAGGTGATAAAATCCAATGAATTTGCATCAAATATACTTAGTTACCCCCCCACACTTAAATCAAACATTGTCCTCAATGTTTTAAGCATAGATTCACACAAAGCATAAGTAAATACACAAAAAGCACTTAAACATACTAAACATGGCATAATGTAATTAACAAAGAGAAGAGTTTAGAGACGCAAATCTGGTTATAGAGTGTAAATTCCATCTTCTCCTTGGTAATTGCATTGAGGCTTTGATCTTTGTGATTCCACAGGCTTACTCTTGAACTGGTTTCTGCCCATCGCTGATTTTCCTTTGTGCTACTTCTTGAACTGGGCAGCAGGAATCTTTTGGTCTCCTCTACTTGTTGATTTTCCTTTGTGCTACTGGGCTGGAGGATTCTTTTGGTCTTCCCCGAAGGTCTGAGCTTACCCCTTTGGTCTGTTTCTTTGTTCAATCTTTCCAATTCGTATTGAAAAGGTTTGGAGGATAACTCAGCCTATGTTTGTCTCCACATGCTTCAATGTATCATTTTCACTTGCCTTACTCGCTCCCCTTTGCAGAAGTGGTCCCTTCTCCGGAAGTGTATCAACCGTTGAAGATGACTACTCGAGAGCAACGCTAGGTAAGCAATCAGGAATAGATTCCTGGCAGTTGGCTCCAGAACGGAAGACTGACTCCAAGTGCCGGCTGATTGCTTGTTTTACTTTGCCATGCGAGTAAGAACAAGGACAAAGAAAAAGACAGGGAAAGAGCATGATATGAGATACTTTTGCTTTTGACCTTGATGATATGAGATACCTTTGCTTTTGAAGAAGCGGTTGGTTGAATCAGCACATGTATTTGTTGTGCTGTTTCCTCCTGGGTCATCTGTACTCCAGGCATCTGGTATCATCTTTGGGGAAGAAGAAAGAATTGAGTATTTCGAAAGGCTTGGCTGGGAGTGCACCCTCAGAGGTGAGGGAGAGTTGGGCATTTTCTTCAGGTTTGCCCTGCCATAAAAGACGAAGGTCGACATATATAGAGATAATAGCAAGTGGTGGTACTTTTTACCTTTGTCGACAAACGTTTTGATCCCGCAACTCTGGCTTTTTGAAATAGTGGCGCCTCTTCGATCTCTGAACACGCCTCTTCGATTTCTGAGCAGGCGCCCCTTCGATTTCTGAACGACGCCCCTTCGCTTTCTGAACGACACGTGGTAGTGCAGATGTGGCTCCTTTTGACAAAGCTGCACGCGTCTTCAGAAAAGCAGAGAAAGCGTCGCCGAACTTTGCGCTTGTCGGCTAAAGAGGTGTAGTTGCGATGATGGCCTCCACGTGTTTCTGAAAAGCCGAGAAAGCGTCGCCTAAATTACGCCGGAAAATCTGGCTCTTTGAATTGGGGGACGCGTCGCCTTGGCTTTTTATAGAGCTATCAAACACCCCAACACACACACTCTGAAGAATTCCCATTCTTGAAAATCGACTCCGGCCCTTTGAAATTTAACTCCATCCCATTTCTTTGAACACTTTTGAAAAAAATGGCAAACTCATCGAACCTTAGCTTGGAATTGAGCCTTAGCAGTGATACGGGCGCGCCGCGTCAAGGTAACGTATGGCGCCCTTCTTTCTTTTCTTCTAACGGTCCTCTCACAGGTGAAGACTCCGTGATGCAGGACGCCACAACAGCTACAATAGTAGCTAGGAACCTCTTCACTCCAAAAGATAGTAGGCTGCTGTCAGGACGGTCCGATGAGTTGGCCGTTCAAGAGTCCCTCGTACTTAGTGTTCAGTGTGCGAGTTCTGTGTCCAACATGGGCCAACGCCTGCTTGCCCGCTCCCGTCAGGTGGAATCATTGATGGCAGAGGTGGAAAGTCTCAAGCAGGAGATCCAGCAGCTGAAGTATGAGAATAGAAGTTTGCACGTGCTTGCAAACAACTATTCGACGGGCATGAAGAGGAAGCTTGATGAGCTGCAAGAGTCTGAAGGTCGGATTCACAGTGACCGTCAAAGGTTTTCGTCTTTCCTCCAGAGGCACCTTTTTCCTGGCTCATCCAGCGCTTGGCCAAGTATTGAGGCCTGGAATGCTCTATCTTCGATGCCTCCCGCTCTGATGCCTTCTGTTCCTACGCCTTCCGCTCCGATGCCTTCCGCTCCGATGCCTTCCGCTTCTACGCCTTCCGCTCCAATAGTAAAGCCACGTAGTGGGGCCTCAAGCAAACAACCTTTATGAAGCATCATCTTTCTTTGTTTAGCAGTGCCTATCAATAAATCAAACATTTTCTCAATGTTACAATCATAGACTCACACAATTAATAAACAAACAAACAATAACAACTAAACAACCTAACAAGGCAGAAACGAAATAGCAACAAAGAAAAGAATTATTTTTTTTTTTTTTTTTTTTTTTTTTTTAAATTTTTATCAAATTTTCGGAGTTTTATACCAAGACACTATAAAACACACTAAAACACTCTAAAAACGCTTAAAACAGCAAGAAACAACATTCTAAGTGATAGGTGAATAAATCCCACAAAATTCATGCAAATACAAATTGTTTACCCCCCCACACTTAAATCAAACTTTGTCCTCAATGTTTTAAGCAGAAAGTCAAAACAGAGCAAGCAAATAAACAAATACGAGAAAGAAAGCAAAGTAAAGGCAGTAAAGAAAAAGAAAGGAATAAAAATAAGTCTCTTAAAGGGGTTTCCAAGTTCTTCTCTATTCGGATGCATGGGTTGCCTCCCACGAAGCGCTTTCTTTTACGTGTTGCAGCCGGACGGTACCTCCGTTTAAGCTTGACTAGGTTCCACGGCATGGAGGGGTACCTCCTCCACGACATGCTCCTCAAACATCTCGTAATAGGGCTTCAATCGATGCCCATTCACTTTGAATTCTTGCTGTGTCCTTGAACTTTTGATTTGCACTGCACCATGAGGGAAAACATTAGTAACAACAAACGGGCCAATCCATTTAGAACGCAACTTACCAGGAAACAAACGTAGGCGAGAGTTGAAAAGTAACACTTTCTGCCCAACTGTGAAGGTCTTGGTTCGAATCATTTTATCATGGAATGCTTTGGTCTTAGCTTTGTACATCCGGGCATTCTCATAGGCTTTATTCCGAATCTCCTCAAGTTCATTCAATTGGAGCTTCCTATGAACTCCCGCTGCATCTATGTCCATGTTGAAAGTCTTCACGGCCCAATGTGCCTTGTGCTCTAACTCTACGGGCAAATGACATGGCTTACCATAGACGAGCCGAAAAGGTGACATCCCAATGGGTGTTTTGTATGCCGTACGATATGCCCACAGTGCATCCTCTAAATGTAAGCTCCAATCCCTCCTTGTTGGTCCAACGGTCTTCTCCAAAATTTGTTTGATTTCTCGGTTAGACACCTCGACTTGGCCATTTGTTTGAGGATGGTAAGGTGTGGAGACCTTATGGTTGACATGGTACTTTCTTAGCAATGCCTCAATGGTCCGATTGCAAAAGTGAGACCCTCCATCACTTATGATTACTCTCGGCATTCCAAACCTAGCAAAAATGTTAGTTTTCCCGAAATCTGCAACCACCTTAGAATCGTTAGTACGGGTGGCTTTTGCTTCCACCCATTTAGAAACATAATCAACGGCTAGCAAGATATAAGTGAAACCATAAGATGGAGGGAAAGGGCCCATGAAATCAATGCCCCAAACATCAAAAATTTCAACATTAAAGACAGGGGTTTGCGGCATTTGGTCCTTGGTACCTATGTTACCCATTCGTTGGCAACGATCACAAGACATACAAAAGGTTCTAGCATCCCTAAATATAGTCGGCCAATAAAAACCACACTCTAGAACCTTGAGGGCAGTGCGTTGTGTGCCAAAATGACCACCACATGCATATGTGTGACAAAAGCTTAGAATTGAGTGAAATTCAGAATCATGCACACATCTACGTACAATTTGATCTGAGCAATACTTCCACAAATAAGGGTCATCCCAAACATAGAAACGTGCATCATTTTAAGCTTATCACGTTGGTGCTTGTTTAGTTCATTAGGAATTTGTTTAGCCACCAAGTAATTCACTAAATCTGCATACCATGGTTCACTTACCTCAATGGATAGCAGCTGCTCATCGGGAAAAGTTTCAGGGATAGGTACGACATGTTCATGCTCCTCGTGGATCATTCGGCTTAAATGGTCAGCCACTACATTCTCGCTTCCTTTCTTATCCCGGATTTCAATATCAAATTCTTGAAGAAGAAGAATCCAACGGATAAGCCTCGGCTTTGCTTCCTTTTTCGTGAGCAAGTACCTCAAAGCTGCATGATCAGAATAAACGATTACTTTAGTACCAATTAAATATGAACGGAATTTATCTAAAGCAAAAACCACAGCTAGAAGTTCTTTTTCCGTCGTGGAGTAGTTCAATTGGGCATCATTGAGAGTCCGAGAGGCATAGTATATGACATGCGGCCGCTTGTCTCTTCTTTGTCCTAGAACAGCTCCTAATGCATAGTCGGATGCATCGCACATGAGCTCGAACGGAAGGCTCCAATCTGGAGGTACAATAATGGGGGCCGAGACTAGCTTCTCCTTGAGTTGGTTAAATGCCGAATTACACTCTTCATCAAACTTGAATGGCACATCTTTTTGAAGCAATCGGGAAAGAGGGTTGGACATCTTGGAGAAGTCCTTGATAAAACGCCTATAGAACCCTGCATGGCCAAGAAACGAACGTACCTCTCTAACCGAAGGAGGAGAGGGTAAGTGACGTACAAGGTCTATTTTCGATTTATCTACTTCAATTCCTTTTTCTGAAACAATATGTCCTAAAACTATACCTTGTTTCACCATAAAGTGACATTTCTCCCAATTCAAGACAAGGTTAGTTTCAACACATCGTTTCAAAATTAAGGTCAGATTATCCAAGCAATTATCAAATGAACTCCCAAATACACTGAAATCATCCATGAAAACCTCAATGATCTTTTCAACAAAATCGGAAAATATACTTACCATACACCTTTGGAAAGTGGCCGGTGCGTTGCATAAGCCAAATGGCATGCGACGATAAGCAAATGTTCCAAAGGGACATGTGAATGTGGTCTTCTCTTGATCATCCGGGGCTATCACAATTTGGTTATATCCAGAGTATCCATCAAGAAAACAGTAAAAAGCATGACCGGCTAACCTTTCGAGCATCTGGTCGATGAATGGCAAAGGAAAGTGATCTTTCCTAGTCATGGCATTTAGCTTCCGGTAATCGATACATACTCGCCATCCAGTCTGAATGCGTGTAGGCACGAGCTCATTCTCATCATTCTTGATAACAGTTACTCCGGACTTCTTGGGAACGACTTGAACTGGAGAGACCCAACGGCTATCGGAGATAGGGTAGATCACTCCGCAATCCAAAAGCTTGATTATTTCCTTCTTCACCACTTCCATCATCGGAGGGTTAAGACGGCGTTGAGCTTCTCGAGTTGGTTTAGCCCCCTCCTCAAGAAGTATACGGTGCATGCATGTGGTAGGGCTTATTCCTTTAATGTCGGCCAAAGTCCACCCTATGGCCGTTTTGTGCTCTCGCAGCACCCTCACAAGCTTCTCTTCCTCCATTGCCGTGAGACTTGATGAAATGATGACGGGCAATGTTTTGCCTTTTCCCAAAAACACATACTTCAAATGGTCCGGCAACGGCTTAAGTTCAAGCGATGGTGCCTGAACAACAGAAGGTAGCATCTTAGTGGAAACTGAATTTGAAAGTGAGAGTGGAACCTTACCATATTGTTGTGGCAATGACTCAAGGGCTGCCACAACCTCAATTATTTCTTCACTAGAACCCATTGCAAAGAATTCCTCCTCCTTGCCGTGGCCTTGCATTGGCCCAAATCCTTCATTTTTGCGCTCTATGGCCTTAGTGATGGTTGTTTCCAGGGCGTCCTCGTTCAATTCTTCAAGGTATACCTGCGCCAAAGAATCGATAACATCAATGGAAAAACAAGAATGGTCATCAACGGGATATCTCATAGTTTTAGCAATATTAAAATCAATCACTTCCCCATCGAATTCCATTGTCAAGGTGCCTTTGTATACATCAATCTTCGTTCGGGCCGTCTTCATGAATGGCCTACCAAGGAGAATCGACAAAGATGTAGAATGGGTTGAATCCTCCATGTCTAGGACGTAGAAATCAGCCGGAAAAATTAAATGGTTCACCTGCACAAGCACATCTTCCAAAACTCCTTTTGGATACGCGTTAGAACGATCGGCCAATTGTATAATTACACCATCTTGTTTTAATTCACCCAAATTCATAGATGCATAAATAGAATAAGGCATGACATTTATGGATGCACCTAAATCAAGCATGGCATGTTCAAATCGTGAAACTACCGGGGTCTTTGCACTTGGTAGGCAATTTACGTTGCAAAACAGCGGACACATTCTCGCTTACCTTCACTACCTCTTTGTTTGCCCTTCTTCTCTTTGTATTGCATAGGTCCTTGAGGAATTTAGCATACTTTGGAACCTGTTTGATTGCATCGAGAAGCGGTATGTTCACTTGCACCTTCCGGAACGTTTCAAGAATGTCCTTCTCGCTTTCTTCCTTTTTTTCTTGCATGAACCTGCGAGGAAAAGGTACATTGGGCAGATTAGGACGTGAAGTATATGAATTTGAACTTAAATTACCTGATTTGGCCGAGTTAGGGTGATCTGCCTCAGGTTGTGTCGTCTCTTCATCTACTTTCTGGGCAGATTTGGGATTGTTTGGCTCGGTCCTAACTTCTTTTCCACCCCTTAGGGTGATGGCCTTGGCGGATTCGAATCCTCCCTTTGGATTGACTGTGGTTGAGCTAGGAAGCTTTCCTTGCTCTCTAATCTGTCCAAGGAACTCAGAAATCTGCCCTATTTGTTTCTTCATCTCCGTCATCTCCTTCTCGTTATTTGCTATCCGGTTGTTTTGATTTTGCAACTCCTGCGAAATAGAGGTTAGTAATTGCATAGCTTGATCACTTTCCAAGGACGTACCTGAATGAGATGATGCCGAAGGTTGTTGGGGTGCATACGGCTTGGAATAAAAACCAGGGGGGTTTGGCCTAAATCCTCCTTGTTGGGCAGCTTGTTGTGGCTCCCTCCATTTGAAGTTTGGATGGTCCCTCCATTCGGCATTGTAAGTGTTCGAGTATGGGTTGTTTTGATTTTGTCCTTGGAAACCAATTGCATTGGCAGATTCCCACCCACCATTCTCGATTAGTTGAGGGCACTTGTCGGATGGATGCCCTTGAATTGAGCACACGCCACAAACTTGGTGTTCTTGTGCTTTTGGACCAATCACAACCTGAGAAACAAGAGAAGTAAGATTAGCAAGTTGTGATTGAATTTCAGAAATAGCACTCACCTCATTTACACTTTGTTGTCGTGGGGCTTCCCTTTGACCCACTCCTTCATATTGTTGAGCGTTGAGCGCTCGGTTGGCTATGAGAATCTTGGCATCCCTTGGTGTTTTGTCCACCAATGCTCCTCCCGCTGATGCATCAAGCATTTGACGTTCGATAGGAAGGAGGCCCTCATAGAAATATTGAAGGAGAAGTTCCTCCTTCATTTGATGTTGAGGACATGAAGCTACAAGGCCCTTGAAGCGCTCATAATAAGCCGGGAATGTCTCACCATGATTCTGTTGAATACCACTAATTTTCTTCCGTAGGAGAATCACTCTCGAAGTAGGGAAGAATTTCTCCAAGAAAGCACGCTTCATACTCTCCCACGAAGTCACAGTTCCCGGGGCTAGTTCGTAGAGCCAATCTTTGGCCTTGTCCATAAGTGAAAATGGAAAGGTCTTCATCTTCAATATACTCCCATCCACATTGACGGGGGTCATGCTCGAACAAACCACCTCGAACTCCTTCAAGTGTTTGTTGGGGTCTTCCATAGACAAGCCATGGAACTTCGGAATATGGTGTAACAAACTGGATTTGAGTTCAAATTCCTCAGTCTTCCCCTCTGCAGCCGTGGGGTATTGGATACAAAGAGGCAATGCATTATCCAAACCCGAGGCCGAAAGCTCCTTGATGGTTCTATTATCTGCTGCCATGGCTTGTTCTTCTTCAAAAATCTGATCCGTGGGCTTTTCTTCTACACCTACTTCGTCTTCTTCAAGCCCAGGTTGTGGTGGCTCTTGTTGACTCCTCGTTCTCCTCAAAGTGCGTTCAAAATCACCGTCAAAGTCGGAGATGTTCTCTATAATAGGCCGAGAGCTACGAGTCATACACAGTACCTAAAAAAACAAGGAAACAAACAAACTAAGAATCTGAAATAAGAATGCACGAAAAACAAAAAAAATATAAAAATAAAGACAAGGGATTAGCAAAGTTGCTAAATCCCCGGCAACGGCGCCAAAATTTGATGTGAGTTTTACTTGACACTTAAATTAAACCCTCGTTTGACAATTGTAGTAGAATGGATAAGTGAGGGATCGTTCTAGACCGGGGATTAGGAGGGCTTGCTAAAACCTTCTAAATTGACTTAAAAACATAAAAACTAAATTAAAATACTCTTAACAAGACTACTATGATTCAGAATGGCTTTGAAAAACTCAAATTGTCTAAAATAATCAAATTGACTCAAATAGAAGTTAGAACTTGATTTAGACGAATTTGCAAGTGTTTATGACTCCAAAAGCTTAAAGATACAAAAATAAAACAAATACGAATGATTAAGACTCAACGAAATATGGGGGAAATGTGTTTGGACGATATTAAATTAAAAAGACAGAATATAATTAAAGGCAAAATGTAAATATGAATGTGATGAAAATATGGATGATGGAATAGCCAAGGGGTTCTTCTCCACACATGTTACACTTGCAAACAAAATTGATTCTCAGTTGGTCTTTCGATAAGTTGTGAAACTCAATGCTCCAAGTTAATTAGATCCGCTTAGATTAACTTTCAGATTTCCCTAAATTCGTTGGATTGAATGGAATACGCATTACAACCAAATTATTCTTAATCAAAGTCCCTAACTATGGAATACGCATGATAGAGACATTCAACAAAGATCATTAAGTTCAACGGAAATCATAAACATCGACGAGGCATTCGTTACTATGGAATACGCATGAAACTTATGCCAAGAATTTGTTTAACGCGATTGTTTATAAGCAACCTCCACTACTTGTGAATATAAGTTCATAACGATTAGGTGAAATTCACTTATATTCTAGCGTCATATTTATGCATGAAAATTAAGCTTGCAATCTCAATGAACATACATAAATAAGTTATCAATCAAACAGTTAAACGAATTGAATCCACAACTTATGAAATTCCAACCAAACGTAATCAATTCAAATTGCAAATATAAACATAGTTTCGAATCACCCCCTAGCTAAAGGGGGTTTAGTTCCTCATAACTTTGAAATCAAAGAAACACCTAAACTTTCCAACAACTCAAACTTGAATTGTATGAACGTTTAGGCACTCTTCTCTTCTTCGTTGTTGTAGCACAAGGTCTAAGGTGAGTTTTTGGGGGATGAGGAGTGGTTGGAGTGGTTGGAATGAAGAGAAAATATGCAGAAAATGAAGTGGGACTCACGGCAATGGAATGGGTTTGTTGCTTGGTGTTTGTAACTGAAAATGTGTATGGAAGAGTGAATGAATTGTGGAAGAATGGATGCTTATTTATAGGTGAAATGGGGGAACATGGCAGCTAGGAGGGAATGTGGCTGCATGTTTGAATGATTAAAGGATGCATGTGGGTTGAAATGAAAGGGAAATGCATGTGCAAAGCTGGAAATGCATGTGAAGATGTTGGAAATGGAATGAAACTCATGGCAATAGTGTAATGGTGCATGTGTTGGCTGTTTTGTTTGTTGGTTAAAGCTTGTGTTTGCATGTGAATGTTGTTTGTGTGAAGTGTGTGTGAATGCATGTGGATTAAAGAGTGAATGCATGTGTTGAATGATTTCTTGGTGAGGGAATGCATGTGCAAATGCATGTGGAATGTGGCTGAAAATGAAAGGAGGAGTGCAATGGAATGTGCACGACAATAATGTGTGTTTGTGCATGTGGGTGAATGTGCATGTGTTTTAGGTTGTAATGTGTAGATAATTATGAGTATGATAAATGATAAGTGTATGATATGTTGAGTGATATGTTGAGTGGTAAATGAATGATAAGATAAGTGATAAGTGAATGATATGTTGAGTGATAAGATAAGTGGTTATTGATATGTAGATGAATGAATGATATGATAAGTAATAAATGAATGATATGTGGTGATGATAAGATAAGTGTATGATATGATAAGTGGTGAATGAAGGAGTGGAATGTTGGAATGTTATGCACGACTAAGGATATAGGAAAGGTTTAAATATCCTAAAACTAAAGGGAACAAGGTTCCAACACTTTGGTCTTCAATTAGGTTTTCAATTTCGTCCAACACTTTGGCTCCAAGCATAAGCTATCCATCCTTAGCCCAAAAGTGCTCCAAAAGTCTCCAAAATGCATCTTTTTGCTCCTTTAGCCCTTTCGGCCTACAAACACACGAAAATAGCTTAAAGTACTAAAATAACTAAAGAAACATAACGTAAATGCACGAGAACAAGCCATTTAAGTCGCATGAATATGCTCCTATCAAACAACCTTCGGCATCATCTCATTCAGGTACGTCCTTGGAAAGTGATCAAGCTATGCAATTACTAACCTCTATTTCGCAGGGGTTGCAAAATCAAAACAACCGGATAGCAAATAACGAGAAGGAGATGATGGATATGAAGAAACAAATAGGGCAGATTTCTGAGTTCATTGGACAGATTAGAGAGCAAGGAAAGCTTCCTAGCTCAACCACAGTCAATCCAAAGGGAGGATTCGAATCCGCCAAGGCCATCACCCTAAGGGGTGGAAAAGAAGTTGGGACCGAGCCAAACAATCCCAAATCTGCCCAGATTGTAGATGAAGAGACGACACAACCTGAGGCAGATCACCCTAACTCGGCCAAATCAGGTAATTTAAGTTCAAATTCATGTACTTCACGTCCTAATCTGCCCAATGTACCTTTTCCTAGCAGGTTCATGCAAGAAAAAAAGGAAGAAAGCGAGAAGGACATTCTTGAAACGTTCCGGAAGGTGCAAGTGAACATACCGCTTCTTGATGCAATCAAACAGGTTCCAAAGTATGCTAAATTCCTCAAGGACCTATGCAATACAAAGAGAAGAAGGGCAAACAAAGAGGTAGTGAAGGTAAGCGAGAATGTGTCCGCTGTTTTGCAACGTAAACTGCTTACCAAGTGCAAAGATCCCGGTAGTTTCACGATTCCTTGTGTGATTGGACATAATCGTTTTGAACATGCCATGCTTGATTTAGGTGCATCCATAAATGTCATGCCTTATTCTATTTATGCATCTATGAATTTGGGTGAATTAAAACAAGATGGTGTAATTATACAATTGGCCGATCGTTCTAACGCTTATCCAAAAGGAGTTTTGGAAGATGTGCTTGTGCAGGTGAACCATTTAATTTTTCTGGCTGATTTCTACGTCCTAGACATGGAGGATTCAGCCCATTCTACATCTTTGCCGATTCTCCTTGGTAGGCCATTCATGAAGACGGCCCGAACGAAGATTGATGTATACAAAGGCACCTTGACAATGGAATTCGATGGGGAAGTGATTGATTTTAATATTTCTGAAACTATGAGATATCCCGTTGATGACCATTCTTGTTTTTCCATTGATGTTATCGATTCTTTGGCGCAGGTATACCTTGAAGAATTGAACGAGGACGCCCTGGAAACAACCATCACTAAGGCCATAGAGCGCAAAAATGAAGGATTTGGGCCAATGCAAGGCCACGGCAAGGAGGAGGAATTCTTTGCAATGGGTTCTAGTGAAGAAATAATTGAGGTTGTGGCAGCCCTTGAGTCATTGCCACAACAATATGGTAAGGTTCCACTCTCACTTTCAAATTCAGTTTCCACTAAGATGCTACCTTCTGTTGTTCAGGCACCATCGCTTGAACTTAAGCCATTGCCGGACCATTTGAAGTATGTGTTTTTGGGAAAAGGCAAAACATTGCCCGTCATCATTTCATCAAGTCTCACGGAAATGGAGGAGGAGAAGCTTGTGAGGGTGCTGCGAGAGCACAAAACGGCCATAGGGTGGACTTTGGCCGACATTAAAGGAATAAGCCCTACCACATGCATGCATCGTATACTTCTTGAGGAGGGGACTAAGCCATCCCGAGAAGCTCAACGCCGTCTCAACCCTCCGATGATGAAAGTGGTGAAGAAGGAAATAATCAAGCTTTTGGATTGCGGAGTGATCTACCCTATCTCCGATAGCCGTTGGGTCTCTCCAGTTCAAGTCGTTCCTAAGAAGTCCGGAGTAACTGTTATCAAGAATGATGAGAATGAGCTCGTGCCTACACGCATTCAGACTGGATGACGAGTATGTATCGATTACCGGAAGCTAAATGCCATGACTAGGAAAGATCACTTTCCTTTGCCATTCATCGACCAGATGCTCGAAAAGTTAGCCGGTCATGCTTTTTACTGTTTTCTTGATGGATACTCTGGATATAACCAAATTGTGATAGCCCCGGATGATCAAGAGAAGACCACATTCACATGTCCCTTTGGAACATTTGCTTATCGTCGCATGCCATTTGGCTTATGCAACGCACCGGCCACTTTCCAAAGGTGTATGGTAAGTATATTTTCCGATTTTGTTGAAAAGATCATTTAGGTTTTCATGGATGATTTCAGTGTATTTGGGAGTTCATTTGATAATTGCTTGGATAATCTGACCTTAATTTTGAAACGATGTGTTGAAACTAACCTTGTCTTGAATTGGGAGAAATGTCACTTTATGGTGAAACAAGGTATAGTTTTAGGACATATTGTTTCAGAAAAAGGAATTGAAGTAGATAAATCGAAAATAGACCTTGTACGTCACTTACCCTCTCCTACTTCGGTTAGAGAGGTACGTTCGTTTCTTGGCCATGCAGGGTTCTATAGGCGTTTTATCAAGGACTTCTCCAAGATGTCCAACCCTCTTTGCCAATTGCTTCAAGAAGATGTGCCATTCAAGTTTGATGAAGAGTGTAATTCGGCATTTAACCAACTCAAGGAGAAGCTAGTCTCGGCCCCCATTATTGTACCTCCAGATTGGAGCCTTCCGTTCGAGCTCATGTGCGATGCATCCAACTATGCATTAGGAGCTGTTCTAGGACAAAGAAGAGACAAGCGGCCGCATGTCATATACTATGCCTCTCGGACTCTCAATGATGCCCAATTGAACTACTCCACGACGGAAAAAGAACTTCTAGCTGTGGTTTTTGCTTTAGATAAATTCCGTTCATATTTAATTGGTACTAAAGTAATCGTTTATTCTGATCATGCAGCTTTGAGGTACTTGCTCACGAAAAAGGAAGCAAAGCCGAGGCTTATCCGTTGGATTCTTCTTCTTCAAGAATTTGATATTGAAATCCGGGATAAGAAAGGAAGCGAGAATGTAGTGGCTGACCATTTAAGCCGAATGATCCACGAGGAGCATGAACATGCCGTACCTATCCCTGAAACTTTTCCCGATGAGCAGCTGCTATCCATTGAGGTAAGTGAACCATGGTATGCAGATTTAGTGAATTACTTGGTGGCTAAACAATTTCCAAATGAACTAAACAAGCACCAATGTGATAAGCTTAAAAATGATGCACGTTTTTATGTGTGGGATGACCCGTATTTATGGAAATATTGCCCTGACCAAGTTATACGTAGGTGTGTGCACAATTCTGAGTTTAATGCTATTCTAACCTTTTGTCACACTTATGCTTGTGGGGGACACTTTGGCACTCAAAGAACGGCACTTAAGGTGTTAGAATGTGGTTTCTATTGGCCTACCATCTTTAGGGATGCTAGAACATTTTGCATGTCTTGTGATAGATGCCAAAGAACGAGCAATATTGGTCCTAAACAACAAATGCCGCAAACCCCCATTTTTAGTGTTGAAATCTTTGATGTTTGGGGTATTGATTTTATGGGTCCCTTTCCTTCGTCACATGGGTTTCTTTATATATTGCTTGCTGTGGACTATGTGTCGAAATGGGTGGAAGCAAAAGCCACCCGAACTAATGATTCTCGAGTGGTTGCAGATTTTGTGAAAACTAACATTTTTGCAAGGTTTGGAATGCCACGAGTGCTAATCAGTGATGGAGGTTCCCATTTTTGTAATCGAACCATCGAGGCGTTGCTCAAGAAATACAATGTCACGCATAAGGTGGCCACACCTTATCATCCTCAAACGAGCGGGCAAGCCGAGGTTTCGAATAGGGAAATCAAGCAAATTCTTGAGAAGACCGTGGGGCCTACAAGGAAGGATTGGAGTTTGCGCTTAAACGATGCATTGTGGGCGTATCGCACTGCCTACAAAACTCCCATTGGGATGTCACCTTTTCGGCTCATCTATGGGAAACCATGCCATCTTCCCATCGAACTAGAGCATCGTGCACATTGGGCCGTCAAAACATTCAATATGGACCTTGATGCCGCAGGTTTACATAGGAAGCTTCAATTGTGTGAGCTTGATGAAATCCGAAATGAAGCATATGAGAATGCACGGATTTACAAGGAGAAAACGAAGGCATTCCATGACAAGATGATTCGTGCCAAGACGTTCTCTATTGGGCAGAAAGTGTTGTTGTTCAATTCTCGCCTTCGGTTGTTTCCGGGTAAGTTGCGTTCCAAATGGGTTGGTCCTTTTATTGTCACTAATGTTTTCCCTCATGGTGCAGTACAAATCAAAAGTTCAAGGACGCAGCAAGAATTCAAAGTGAATGGGCATCGATTAAAGCCCTATTACGAGACGTTTGAGGAGCATGTCGTGGAGGAGGTACCCCTCCATGCCGTGGAACCTAATCAAGCTTAAACGGAGGTACCGTCCGGCTGCAAGACGTAAAAGAAAGCGCTACTTGGGAGGCAACCCATGCATTCAACAAAGGAAGACTTAGAAAGCACTACAATTCCAGATTCCTAAAAACTCTTCTCTTTGTTGCTATTTCATTTCTGCCTTGTTAGGTTGTTTAGTTGTTATTGTTTGTTTGTTTATTAATTGTGTGAGTCTATGATTGTAACATTGAGAAAATGTTTGGTTTATTGATAGGCACTGCTAAACAAAGAAAAATGGAGCCTTCACAAAGGGCGTTTACTTGAAGCCCCACTACTGGGCAAAACTCTAGAAGCAGGAGGCATAGATGCGGAAGGCATCGGAGCAGAAGGCATCGGAGCAGAAGGCATCGGGGCGGAAGGTATCGGAGCGGGAGGCATCAAAGAAGAGGCCTCAATACTTGGCCAAACGCTGGATGAGCCCGGAAAAATGTGCCTCTGGAAGTAAGCCGCAAGCCTTTGACGGTCACTTTGCATTCGATCATTGGATTCTTGCAGCTCATCAAGCTTCCTCTTCATGCCCGTCGAATAGTTGTTTGCAAGCACATGCAAACTTCTATTCTCATACTTCAGCTGCTTGATCTCCTGCTTGAGACTTTCTACCTCTGCCATCAATGATTCCACCTGACGGGAGCGGGCCAGCAGGCGTTGGCCCATGTTGGACACAGAACTCGCACACTGAACACTAAGTGCGAGGGACTCTTGAACGGCCAACTCATCGGACCGTCCTGGCAGCAGCCTACTATCTTTTGGAGTGAGGAGGTTCCTAGCTAGTATTGTAGCTGTTGTGGCGTCCTGCATCACGGAGTCTTCACCTGTGAGAGGACCGTTAGAAGATAAGAAAGAAGGGCGCCATACGTTACCTTGACGCGGCGCGCCCGTATCACTGCTAAGGCTCAATTCCAAGCTAATGTTCGATGGGTTTGCCATTTTTCAAAAGTGTTCAAAGAGAGGGGCGGATGGAGTTAATTCTCAAAGGGCCGGAGTCGATTTTCAAGAATGGGAATTCTTTAGAGTGTGTTTGTTGTGGTGATCGATAGCTCTATAAAAGCCAAGGCGACGCTTTCTCGGCTTTTCTGAAGGCGCGTTCAACTTTGTCAAAAGATTTCTTCTTTTCAGACAACACGTGGAGGCCATCATCGCAACTACACATCTTTCGGCGACGCTTTCTCTGCTTTTCAGAAAACGCGTGCAGCTTTGTCAAAAGGAGCCGCATCCGCACTACTACGTGTCGTTCAGAAAGAAAAAGGGGCGTCGTTCAGAAATCGAAAGGGCGCCTGCTCAGAAATCGAAGAGGCGTCGTTCTGATATCGAAGAGACATTTGTCGACAAGGGTAAAAGAACAATACCACCACTTGATATTATCTCTATATATGTCGACCTTCGTCTTTTATGGCAGGGCAAACCTGAAGAAAATGCCCAACTCTCCCTCACCTCTGAGGGCGCACTCCCAGCAAAGCCTTTCAAAATACTCAATTTTTTCTTCTTCCCCAAAGATGATACCAGATGCCTGGAGTACATATGACCCAGGAGGAAACGGCGGATTGAAGCATGTGCTGATTCATTCACCGCTTCTTCAAAGCAAAGGTATCTCATATCATCAAGGTCAAAAGCAAAAGTATCTCATATCATGCTCTTTCCCTGTCTTTTTCTTTGTCCTTGTTCTTACTTGCATGGCAAAGTAAAAGAAGCAATCAGCCGGCACTTGGAGTCAGTCTTCCGATCTGGAGCCCACTGCCTGGAATCTATTCCTGATTGCTTACCTAGCGTTGCTCTCGAGTAGCCATCTTCAACGGTTGTTACACTTCCAGAGAAGGGACCACTCCTGCAAAGATTGAACAAAGAAACAGATAACAGGAGGAAGCTCAGACCTTCGGGGGAAACCAAAAGAACCATCTTGCTGCCCAGTTCAAGAAGTAGCACAAAGGAAAATCAACGATGGGCAGAAACCAGTTCAAGAGTAAGCCTGTGGAGTCACTATGATCAAAGCCTCAATGCAATTACCAAGGAGAAGAGGGAATTTACACTCCATAACCAGATTTGCGTCCCTAAACTCTTCTCTTTGTTAATTACATTTTGCCATGTTTAGTATGTTTAAGTTCTTTTTATGTGTTTACTTATGTTTTGTGTGAATCTATGCTTAGAACATTGAGGACAATGTTTGATTTAAGTGTGGGGGGGGGGTAACTAATGTTATTAATGCAAATTCGTGGGATTTTATCACCCATAACTTCAAATGTTGTTCCTTGCTGTTTTAAGGTGTTTTTAAATTGTTTTAGAGTGTTTTAGTGTGTTTTGTTTTATAACTCCGAAAATCACATAAAAATTTGAAGAAAATGTTTTGAAAAGCCTAAAAAGAGTGTTTTGAGTCGTTTTTGTGTGTTTGTGTCTTAGGGTACCTTCCAACACAATGATAAGGATTTGGTTTATAATTGCATGACGGTTAGAAAGAGTTATGAACATAGAGAAAATTTTGATTTACTCTTGGTAAATGCTTGGTTATGGTTATAATATATGACTTCACATGCAATCATAAAAGAAAAAAAAAATTCGTTTTTGTAACATGCTTGAAGGAAGGAACTCAAACAAACACTACAACCCTGAGAGACTTGAGCCTATAACGTTCTTTGGAGAGTATAATCTGTGATTTCTTGTTTTCTAAAGTCGTTGCATGATCTCATTATTCTTTGCTTGGTTACTGCTTAGAAAGCGTTTCATCATATAGTTCCAAATGCTAGAACTCATGCCCATTTCATTCAAAGCATGTTATTGATTTGCATAACACATATTCAAGAAGAAGTTGTGTAGTGACCACCACCCTAGCCAAATAGCCTTACTTCCCATACTTCGTATTGTTGTAAGTTTTAATCCCGTTGAGCCTTGTTTAGCCTTTATTCTTTGTTTACCCACATTTTCCTCACCTAGCCTAGTTTAGGACAATCCCCACCCTTGTTCTTAAAAGATAGTGAGCATGACTTAATTGAATTCCTTTTGAGTTACATTATGAAAGAAAATAAGTGTGGGGGAGAGAATGTTTAAGTGTTTATGTTTTGAGATTCAAAAGAAAAAAAAAAAAAAAAAAAAAAAAAAAAAAAAAAAATTGGAAGAATAAGTGATTGAAGAAAGGTTCCAAAACACCAATTCTGGGCGTAAATTGTCTAGATTCTCCCTTTTTGTTCAAAAGTTGAGTTTTCATTCAAAAAGTGAATTCTAAGTTGATTCAAATGCTTTGCTCACTATTTCTTTAAGAACCTTTGTTTTCCATATCCCTTCTTTGTTATCCACATACCCCAAGCCCCGTTACAACCCTTGACTTCTATCTTGAGTGTTGTGTATTTCAATTTGTGGAGTTTGAACTTGGTATGAGCATATGGCGTCACTGGTTCTCGCGTCTAAGTAGTAGCATTCCATTCATGAGATCATATCTAAACATGCTTATTAACTCCAGAAAATGCTTTCTTTGTTATAACATATGTGAGATACTAGTCTGTTATGTTTACATCAATCTCTCACATATAACTAGTGTAGGGTGTGTAGTCAGAAAATCTGTGTGAAAAACGAGTGCATATCTTGTAAGGATTTGAGCAAATTCTCTAAGGCATGTTACTACATTCAAAACATGGTTTTAAATGCTTATTTGTGAAATAATATGTGGTGACTATGAGTAAGAATGTACTTAAGTGTGAAGATGACAAAAATCTATGGGACTAATGATTTTTAACTTGTCATGTGCATTGGAAATCCATTAGACGATTGTTGGAAGGTGTAGGTTGTGTTTTGTTTGTTTTGTCTAGTTTCGTGTTCTTTTGTTGTTTTGTTTTGCTCGAGGACTAGCAAAAGATAAGTGTGGGGGTATTTGATAGGAGCATATTCATGCGACTTAAATGGCTTGTTCTCGTACATTTACGTTATGTTTCTTTAGTTATTTTAGTTCTTTATGCTTCTTTTGTGTGTTTTCAGGTTCTAAGGGCTTAGGGAGCAAGAAAGTGCATTTTGAGGCTATTTGGAGCATTTTTGGGCATGGATTGGATAGCTTATCCATGGAGCCAAAGTTTGGACGAATTTGAAGGCCTTATTTTCACTTTGGACATAAAACAAAGGGCCTAGCCCATTCTCTCTTAAACCAACCCCAAGGCCATGCATTTCCTTCCAATTCCAAAACCCACAATCACTTCAAAGGCCATGCAAATCCATATTCAACACCTTAAACTACAACCATGCATCATTACACCACCTTCTCCATCTTTATTCCACATATAATTCACCTTAGCTATCACATTCACACACATGCAATTACAAAACACCATCAAAGCCGTGCTTCCCCCTTTGTTCCCACCAAACACATGCACTCAAACAAAGCCAACCTAGCTAACCCTACATGCATTTTTTATTCACTCTTCATCATTGCATACATCACCAAACACTTCCATTGTTGCCGTGCCTTTCCCTTCCATTTTCTGCACCTTTCCTCCTTGCAATTCCACATGTTTTCATCATCATAACCCACCTACAATCCACCTAATTCACAAAGCTTTTCCCAACAAACAATTTCACCAAACACATGCACCAAAACCTTCATTGCCGTGGGTTCCCTTGCCTTTCCAGCATTCCCCTTGTGCAATTCCAGCTTTCCACCCACTTTCCTAGCTATTTTTCACATGCATTGCAGCCACATTCTCACCCACTCTCTCCCTATATAAACCACACACACTTCATTCATTTGTCATTCATTCACTCCCCATTCAATTCACATCTCTCCATTTCTCACACCACAACACAAACACACACCATCTTCACTTCCTGAAATTCCCTTCCTTGCCGTGGGTTTCTTTCCATTTTCTATCTTTCCTCATCCATTTCCATAAGTCCCCAATCCATTCAACACACCAACAACATCCCTTAGACCTTGTGCCATAATAACGAAGAAGAGAAGAGTGCCTAAACGTTCATACAATTCAAGTTTGAGTTGTTGGAATGTTTAGGTGTTTCTTTGATTTCAATGTTTAAATTCAATTTTCTTTGTTTTGTAATGGAAGAGAAGAGTGCCTAAACGTTCATACAATTCAAGTTTGAGTTGTTGGAATGTTTAGGTATTTCTTTGATTTCAAAGTTATGAGGAACTAAACCCCCTTTAGCTAGGGGGTGATTCAAAATACATGTTTATGCTTGCATTATGAATTGATTACTTTTGGTTGGAATTTCATAAGTTGTGGATTCAATTTGTTTAACCGTTTGATTGATAACTTATTTATGAATGTTTATTAAGAATGCGCGCTTAATTTTCTTGCATAAATATGACGCTAGAATATAAGTGAATTTCACCTAATCGTAATGAACTTATATACACAAGTAGTGGAGGTTGCTTATAAACAATCGCGTTAAACGAATTCTTGGCATAAGTTTCATGCGTATTCCATAGTAACGAATGCCTCGTCGATGTTTATGATTTCCGTTGAACTTAATGATCTTTGTTGAATGTCTCTATCATGCGTATTCCATAGTTAGGGACTTTGATTAAGAATAGTTTGGTTGTAATGCGTATTCCATTCAATCCAATGAATCTAGGGAAATCTGAAAGTTAATTTAAGCGGACCTAATTAACTTGGAGCATTAAGTTTCATAATTTATCGAAAGACCAACCGAAAATCAATCTTGTATGCAAGTGTAACATGTGTGGAGAAGAACCCCTTAGCTATTCCATCATCCATATTTTCATCACATTCATCTTTACTATCTGTTTTAAATTATAATCTGTACGTTTAATTTAATCTCGTCCAACCACAATCACCCCCCTTATTTTGTTAAGTCTTATTCATTTGATTTGTCTTATTTTATGTTTTTGAGTATTTGGACTCTTTTAAACTTGTTTTGAGTCTTTTAGTTTGTCTTAGTGTTTTAAAAGTTAGTTTTATTTATTTGAGTCAAGTATTTAGCATCCCTAGTTAATCCCCGGTTAGAACGATCCCCACTTACATCATTACTACAATTGTCACAAATAGGGTTTAGTTTGTGTGCGTATAAATCACGCATCATACGTTTAATCGTTATTTGGAGCCTGGTTGGCATGTTTGGAACCATACACGTACTCCCTTTCTCTCTGTCTCTTTTTCCCTGTTTCTCTCTCTCTCTTCCCCGAGCTCCTTTCTTTCTTCTTCTTCTTCCTTTAAACGTACGGACACACACCAAGAACCATTATACCGTAGCAGATCGAGGAAACCAAGGGTGCAGTCGTGATCGTGAGGTCGAGGGGAGCACGAATATACCATTTTCAGGTAGGAACTTCGACGTTTTCACGTCGATTTCACAAGCTTCGATTTGTGTACTGTTCATGCAAAAATTATTCATTGAGTTTTTTGGATTTCTAAGCTCGTAGGTAGCTTGGTGGTGTCACGAGGAGCCCAGGAGTGTTTCGTTGGAAGTGTTTTGACGTCGGGGAAGCTTGGTTCGAAGTTGGCCGAGTTTTAAGTTTTGAGACAGGTACGATCGCGTGGTTTTTAGCTTTTAAAAGTTGTATAACATGATTCTACTAGTCTAGGGCTTTCTTTTGGTCCAAGAATCATAGAAAATGGTTGAAAAACGAAGGAGAATAGTGAGTTTAAAGTTTTCCCAGTTTTCCGATGACCAGAGTCCGGCGAGGGTAGGCCGGAGAAGAAACAGGAATATTTCGTTAATTTTAACGGAATATTCCTAACGGCAGTAACGGTATCCGGTTAAGTTTAACGGAATATTTCAGAATTTTAACGGAATATTCCTGACGGTGTCAATTGACACCGTCAGTGTGCATGGCACGTGGCCGCGCGTGGGGGCGCGTAGGTCCGTGCCTATTTTGGCGCGTGGGGGCGCGTGAGAGGTCCAAAAATTATTTTAAAAATATGGTTGTGATCCTGAGGTTGTGTAGAGCACGTTGGTATATTCATTTGTCCAATTTGAGCAATGTATGAGAAGTTATTACGAGAAGTTGGTTATGTGCTTTAAAGTTAACGTTTTTATAGCTATTTCGCATATAGGTGACACGTACCCCGAGGACGAGCATGCACACGCGAGGCAGGAGGGCTACGACCCTTCTACATACCAGTGAGTGGGCTTTTAGTTTTCCGTATATACCTATGTACTATATTTTCCCAGAACTTGAATAAATGTTTATTCATTATGCCATGCATTACATTATCGTTTTTCGTGCATCGTTGGGTACGTTATTAGTTGCATATATTTATACATATGCATATTGGGTGCTGTGGACGCACAGGTAAGTGCCAGGTAAGCGTTATTCACGTTTATGTTTCAGTAATGGTTTGAGATAGTTAGAGAGCTCATAACCTGCACCCCCGGTGTTTGTGCTCCCGCCCGTGGCCAGGGCACAGTCCTTCACGTGATGTTCACCTCCCGCACCTTATGCTCACCTTGGATTCAAGGTAGGTGCACAGGCCTGTCGTACAGACCACTTTAGGTGGTTCCGACTCGTAGGTGACCCGCGATTATTCGCCCATTCTCCACGTGATCGTAGCACTTGTTTACACCCAGGCCTGTCGTACAGACCACTTTAGGTGGTTCCGACTCGTGGGCAGGTTTAGATATTGAGATTGAGATTGGAGCTCTAGATGCAGCCGTATAGGTCACGTTAGGTGACTCCGGCTGCCAGATTACATGATATTGATATGGTTATACCTGGGCACTTGCATATCACTATGAGATTTCGGCATGGCATACTATTTGAGCATGTTTGGCATATGTATTATGTGTATATATTTTCTGGGAAGTATACAGGTTTTACGGCGAGGGGTTAGAAAGTATTTTATAAATGGTTTTCGAAAGCTTTGTTTTTGCCCACTCACACTTTTGTTTTGCGCCCCTCCAGGTTCTAGTTAAGTAGCAGTTCCGGTGGTTTCCCAGAGGGCTTGTTCGGCATTTCTGACAGACACCTATCATTGTAGGGTCACCTTCGGGTGAACTATTGTCGCATATTTTTCTTTTGGACTACTGTTGTCTGGCTCTGAATTTGTGACTCACACGCTAGCACTTGTTTTAGTACATTGTATGCTAGTTGGTTTTTTTTTTTTATTTACTCGTACTTTATATTACTACTTTATTAGCTTCCGCACGTGCACATGGCTACGTCACCTTAGTGTGACGGCCAGCACGCTCCGATCTCAGTCGGGGTATGTCATGTGCCACGCCTACCGTCCATTGAAGTTGCTAAAATTTTCAGAGTTCATTCTCTCTTTGTTTTAAGTTTCAATGTTTATTTTAGATTATTTTTCAGTTTTGATGAACAAGTGTAACTAAGTTTCTTTTTAGTTAGAGGTGAATTTGAAGCCATGATCATAAATTTTATATAAATTGATTACATCCAGTTATTGTTTCATGAAACATGAATGCGATTTACTTATCTGCTTCATAGAAAACTTATTCTTGTATGTTTATTAAGCATGCATACTTGGTTTGCATGCAGGGATTTGATGCTAGAATATAAGGGAATTTCACCCAGTCGTTATGAAGTTATATTTGCAAGTAGTAAAAGTCACTAGTCATGATTGAGTTAAGCAAATCCTTGGAAGGAGTATCATGCATTTCATAGTTACGAATGCTTTGTCAATGCTTATGATTTTGACAGAACTTAATGATCTTCGAGATGTATCTCTATCATGCTTTTCATAGTTAGGGAACTTCAGAAGAATAATTTGGTTGCGTCGCTGAGTCCAATTCAATGAATTTAGGAAAATCTGAGAGTTAATTAGTGTTCTTCACAGTTAGTTTGGGGTATTGTCAATCATGGTTTATAGGAAGAATAACTGAAAATTGATTTGTATGCATATGATTCATGTGTGGAGAAGAATCCTTTAGCTATCCTTTCATCCATATTTCATTCACAACTTAATTTACTTGCTGCCATTTACTTTTGGTTTTATTAAATTCGTCCAAAATCCCCCCATTCATTGTTTTGTTGTTAGTTTAACTTAGTTTTCAGTTTTATAAGTTTAATTTGTGTTGATTAGAATCTCTTCTAATTGATGCGTGATTTATACGCACACAAATTAAACCCTCTTTTCGTCAAATTGTAGTAAGTATATAAGTAGGGATCGTTCTGGACCGGGGATTAGGAGGGATTGTTAATCACTTGGATTTGACTCAAAAACGTAAAAACGTAATAATAAACACTAAACTAGACTCAAAGAATGTAAAACTAAACTTTAAAACACTAAGACAAACCAAAGACTCAAAATGCTTTTAAAAACACAAACTAAAATGATTTCTAACTAAATTGACATTAAAGTAAAGGGGGATTTAAGTTTATACGAAATTAAATTAAATGAACAAATTAAAACAGAATGTAAATATGAAATTGATGAAATAGAATGGATGAATGCTAGCTAAGGGGTTCATCTCCACATATGTTACACTTGCATAATAAAAAGATTTCCAATTACATTTCAATAAATTATGAAACTCATCACCCCGGGTTAATTAGGTCCGCTTAAATTAACCGTCAAGTTTTCCTTAAGTTAATGAATTGGATGGGTTAGCGCAACGCAATTCACAACATTCTCCAAAAGTCCTTTACGTGAACAGCACAATAAAGATACAATCAAAGATCATTAAGCATTATGAAAACTATAAGTGTTGACGAGGCATTCGTTACTATGATGAGCATGAAACTCGTGCCAAGAATTCATTTAACGCGATTGTTTATAAGCAACCTCCACTACTTGTGAATATAAGTTCATAACGATTAGGTGAAAATCACTTATATTCTAGCGTCATATTCATGCATGAAAATTAAGCGCGCATTCTTAATAAACATACATAAATAAGTTATCAATCAAACGGTTAAACAAATTGAATCAACAACTTATGAAATGCAATTAGAAGTAATCAAATCAAAATGCAAGCATAAACATATATTTCGAATCACCCCCTAGCTAAGGGGGGGTTTAGTTCCTCATACAAAACAAAGAGAATTAAAATTAAACATTGAAATCAAAGAAACACCTAAACATTCCAACAACTCAAACTTGAATTGTATGAACGTTTAGGCCCTCTTCTCTTCCTCTTTATTGTAGCATAAGGTCTAAGGATAGTTGGTTTGGGGGAATGGAAGTGTGGAATGGAGTGAGGAGTGATGGAAATGGAAAGATGGTTTTTGGATTCTAAGGGAGACTCAAGGCTAAGAGAGAAAGGGATGTGTTTGTGGTGAGTTGTGTATGAAATGAGATGTCCATGAATGAATGAATGCAAGGGTATTTATAGGAGTAGTGGAGGGAACATATGGCTATGTCATTTGTAGGTGAAGTAGGTGGATGTTGTAGGTGAAGTAGGTGGATGTTGTAGGTGAAGTAGGTGAAGTAGGTGGATGTTGTAGGTGAAGTAGGTTGTGAAAACATGTGAATGCATGTGTTGATGAATGATAAGTGATATGATATGTGATGAGTGATATGTGGTGTGTGATAAGTGATATGTGATAAGTGATTGAGTGTATGATATGATAAGTGGTGAATGATATGTGATAAGTGATATGTGGTGTATGATAAGTGGTAAGTGATATGTGGTGTGTGATAAGTGGGAGTGTGGAATGTTGGAATGTTATGCACGGCTAAGGATAAAGGAAAGGTTTAAATGTCCTAAAACTAAAGGGAACAAGGTTCCAACACTTTGGTCTTCAATTAGGTCTTCAATTTCGTCCAACACTTTGGCTTCAAGCATAAGCTATCCGTCCTTAGCCCAAAAGTGCTCCAAAAGTCTCCAAAATGCATCTTTTTGCTCCTTTAGCCCTTTGGACCTACAAACACACGAAAATAGCTTAAAGTACTAAAATAACTAAAGAAACATAACGTAAATGCACGAGAACAAGCTATTTAAGTTGCATGAATATGCTCCTATCACTAATCCCCGGAATAGAACGATCCCTACTTACTCGTCCTACGATTGTATAATTTATAGTGTTTAATTTGTGTGTTAGTTTCTACCACATCAATATGAGGGCTATCTTTACAAACAAAACTACAATGTTGTCATGAAAAAGTTTCGTATCTTATTTTCTTTTACAAATCGATTTCCAGTTATTATTCCTATAAACCAGGAATGACAATGCCCCAAATTAATCGTGAACAATACTAATTAACTCTCAGATTTTCCTAATTTCATTGAATTGGACTCAGCAACGCAATCAAATTATTCTTATCAAGTTCCCTATATGAACAGCATGATAGAGATGCATATCAAAGATCATTAAGTTTCGTGAAAATCATAAGCATTGACAAGGCATTCGTAACTATGAACTGCATGATACTCCTGCTAGGAATTTACTTAACATAATCATGACTAGTGACCTTTACTACTTGTAAATATAACTTCAGAATTAGGTGAAATTCCCTTATACTCTAGCATCAAATCCCTACATGCAAACTAAGTGTGTACCCTTAATAAACATACAAGAATAAGTTCTCTATAAAGTAGATAAGCAAATCACATTCATGTTTTATGAAACAATAACTGGATGTACTCAATTCATATAAAACATATGATCATGGATTCGAATTCACCTCTAGCTAAAAAGAAATTTAGTTACACATGTTCAACATAACTGAAAAACAATCTAAAATAAACATTGAAACTTAAAACAAAGATAGAAAGAACTCTGAAAAATTCCAACAACTTCAATGGAATCTCTGCAGGAATTTCATATATATAGGGGGAATGGCTGAATCCAAGGAGGAAAAGGTTTTGGGTGTTTGAATGGATTATGACTCCTAGAATTAGATGGGAAATATTTAGAATAGGATAAGGATTCCTTTTGCAGCTGGAGATAATATGAGATAATGTTGGATAAAGTGGAATGATGTTTGGATAAGATAAGATAAGTTTAACTGGATAAGCTAAGATAAGTTTGGATAAGATTGGATAAGATTATGTCTTTCTTTGTCTTCCAAGCTTCCAAATTTGATTCCTCCAGATTTTAGCACATATTTAGCACATGTTAGACACCAAAAACGTCCAGCCCCACTGCTCCACACGCATACTATCCAATCCAAGTCCCAAACTGCTCCAAATTGCTCCATTTGGCCATTTATTGTCATCTTTACCAATTGGACCTACAATAATACGAAAATAACTTAAATTACGATAATAAATGGAAATTAACTAAGTAAATGCAAAGAAATAAGATAGCATAAATATGCTTCTATCAGATCGCGGGTCACCTACGAGTCGGAACCACCTATTGTGGTCTATATGACAGGCTACCACCAAAACTTGGATGCAAGATGAGCGTGCGGTGCGGGAGGTGAACAATCACATGAAAGCTGTGCCCTGGCCTCGGGTAGGAGCACTAACACCGGGGTGAAGCATAATAAGCTCTAAATGCATAAATGCATAGCAATATGCAATGCAACAAGACCAATCACATGCTAACTCACCTGAAGCTTACCTGAGCCTCTGTAGCATCAAATAGTATAATTCACCATTCTTACTAATGCAACAATATAGTAATAAGCAGTATAGACATGGCATACAAGGCATAAATTCAACTACAAAAAATGTTTTCTGGAAATCGTAAAGCATATATATATATAAACAAATGCCCACTCACTGATACGTAGCAGGATCGTAGCCCCCTTGCTTTGCTTGTCCACGCTCGTCCTCAAGGTACGCCTCACCTGACGTCGTCAACATATTCTGTCAATTTTGAGGAAATACTCGCTTGCTTCTCCAGTCACCCTTGTCGTCCACTGCCGTCTGGTTCGCAGGTTTCTAGAAAAATATCACTGGATTTCTATTAGAAGTCTAAAATCTAACGGAAATGGTCAGAAAATCCCTCAACAGCTTCAACCAAAACTGGAGTTCCTCAAAACCGTGTGATCCAGCGTCAACGCAACCTTAAATATACTCTAAAGTGCTAGCGAAGTTGCGTCAAAACCTTTCCAAGTCCTAAAACCTCTTAATCTTACCGGGATCACGTCGGAGAAACTTTGCTCCTCGTCGGATCTCGCGAGTTAACGTGTTATAGCTCACCAACTAAGAAACTAAGGGTACCACTGGGTTCTTGAATTCGAAAGGATAGTGATGCTGGTGATTTCCAGTTTGATCCGTGTTGATTCGAGGTGTAAGTGAGCTGGGGGTGTCTTAAGTGTAATAAGAAGAAGGAAGAGGAAGTCTCGAGAAAAAGAGAGAGAGAGAGTAGTTTTAATTGGTCTAAAAGAAAGAAAATATCTATTGGCTAGGGAGGATAGAAACTAAAATAATTGGTAGACAAGGATAGTAATAAAATAATATAGAGCCACATATACATCCATGTCACTTTGTTATTAAAGGCACAAACGTCAATTTACATATTCGGGGAGAAAATCACATAGAAAATAAGAGCACACCACAAAGTAGCACACAAATGTCCTATTGATTTTCCTTATTAACACTAAGATTTTTCAATTGTAGCATATGAAAATAAGGGTCTTTCCCGCAGAAGATTGTTTTATCTAACTACTTAAAATGTCACAAAGACTGTGTTGCTGTCCCTACTGACCAGTCACTGAAAAATAATTATTAGACTAACTTATTTTTGGGATTTTTGGAGTTGATTTGCTATTTAAATTAAATCGAACAAAAACAGAACAGAAACAGATTTTTAAATAGTTCACAAATTAAGAAAAACGAGTTAGGGGAATTGCTATCCACCACCAAATAATCATGCAAACATGTTATGTTTCATTCAAATTCCTTTCATTTTCGGATGAAGATGCTCAAGTTAGCTCAATGTTAGAACTCAACCTATTACTCTTTCTTATGTAGTATGTTAAGAGAATGGCATTTTCAACTTAACTTAGTCCCTAACATGCAATCTAGAATAGTGTGTTCACAGATTTAACAAGTAGAAATCATTAAGAATGAAAAGAGTTCGAGTCGTCACAAGGCATCGTAAGTACTAGCGTTGTCTTGCTTATCCTAGAAATTGATTCACATGTTAATCGCAATTAACAAGTACTACTCTAGAACATATGTGGGTCCTCATTCGACAAGGGCAGGCACACACATATTCATAGCATTAGAATCCTAGATATGCTTACTAAGTATGCATCCGCAGAAAACACATAAAGAATTCATCAATGAGAAAAATAGTGAACCAATTTTCATCAATTCATAAAAGTAATTCAAACGAAATGTCATAACAAAATTGCAATCATATTCGGGGCTTCAAAATAGCCCCTAACTACTAAAATTAGTTACACATAATTCTCAAATTAAACCAGAAGAAAGACATGAGTTTGAGAAGATAAAACCGAAAGAAGAAAATGCCAAGATTTCCTCCTTCCTTTCCTTCCTTCCCTAACGCAGCAGCCTTGCCTTTTTTCCTTGCTTTCCTTCTTTTTTTTCTATCTTTTTTTTCCCTCTTTTTTTCCCTCTTTTTTCCCCTCTTTTTCGCTGCAACCTGCAGCCCTTTTCTTCTTTTCTGCTGCCACAGTTTTTTCTCCATAACTCACCCCACTAACAGCCATTTAGTGATGACAATAAGTGAGAGGAAATGCTAAAACAATTGTAACTCTTTGGGAAGCCTTTATACCCATTACTCCCTCTTAATTTTCCATTTCCTCTGATATTTGAATAGGTGTCAGCTGACTTGTTCTTGGCTGCATCAGTTTTGGCTGCTAGGTTTATAGGATTTATTGCTTTCAATGCTTTCTTGTCAGTTACAAACTGCTCAGCCTCTTGGGAACCTTTCAGTGTTAGAATGGCCATAACTTCTTCTAGAAAAATGATATTAACAATCCGTGAAATGCTCCAGAAAATAGACATCCGTAGCTTTCCAAGTATATAAGGCTCATTCTCTAATTCATTCTGAGCTGTCTGAAACTTGCTTCCAAAGTTAGCTGACCTGCACAGGCAGTTTTGATGAATTTGTTACTTAAAATTCCACTTGTGTTATTTTTCTTTTCTTTACTTGACAAATCCTACAAAACACAAAAACAAAGTAAATAGCTCAAAAATATAAGGAACTAACTAAGAAAAGACAAGTGAATTTGATGTAAAATTTATATAAATATGAGCTTATCATGTAACCGATTCTTAGTAAAAATGCAAGCAAATCATTCCTACAAGAACCACATAACTGGTGCTTCTTGTAAAAAGCACTTCAAGTGCCCCTGCTCAACATATTGTGTTTTGTCTTATTGTCTCTATAAAAACATGTTGACGTGGCTAAACCGTAGCCATTCAAATAAGAGGAAAGGGAAGGGGAGAGAGATTAGGAGGGGAGAGAATCCTCTTCCATACTTGTCATAGGTTAAAAAGTTCTTTTTTATTATTTTTTTAAACAAGTGACAATATCTATCACTAAGAGGGTGGGGAGTAGGCTAAGCCTTACAATGAGTTTGCCATAATAATTGATAGGAGCATATTTAGGCGACTTAGTTAGCTTGTTTTCATGCATTTATGTTGTTAGTTCATAGTTATTTTAGTAGTTTAAGCTATTTTCGTGTGTTTATAGGTTCATATGGCTAAGGAAGCAAAAAGAAGCATTTTGGAGCAAAATTGGACTTGGAATGGATAGCATACGCTTGGAGCAAAAGGAATGGACGAAATTGAAGACCTAAAGGTGTTAGGATTCCTAGTCACAAGAGGATTCCTAAACAAAAAAGGAATCCTAGTCAAAGAAGGTTTCCTATTTGAAGAAGGAAAGTAAAGCCAAGGTTTACTATTTCCTATTTTGGTTTAATCTTTCCTAATCCTAAAAGACCTCATGTTTCAGCAACATTGAAGACTCCTATGCATTTTAGGACACAAATCAAGCCTTCCTTGCAACTTAAGTATCTTTGCCGTGCATCCCATAAGTGTTTCCCTTCCTTGCCGTGCAAGGGAGGTACTTGTTGCCTATTCTATGTCATTAAACTACATTCCTTTTCACCTCAATCTCAGCCACACCTTACATACCTTTTCTATCCCAAATCCTTGCCTAATTTCAGCCTTAAAACACATTCCCTTTCTTACAATTCAAGGCCGCAAGTTACTTTCCCTTTTCCCTTTGATTTCTAATTTCATATCTCCTTTTCCTTAGGGGTTTGGGGGTCCAATCCTTTCCTAAATTATGTAATAAACCTCAGGATTCTTTCTCCCAAATAAATACCAAAGCCACACCCTCATTCAACCCTAATCACTCTCACACATAATCTGCCATCATTCACAAATTCCTATGCTTTGTTGCAGCCTTCAACTCTCCTTCCACCATTCATACACTTTCATACCTTCACCCAAACATCCATACATCATTCCCAACCTTTGCCGCACTACCCTACCAACCTAAACCTATTCATAACCCAGAAATCCATCCAAAATCATCCCTAGACTCTTGTGCCGCAACCTTGCAAGGAAGAAGAGAAGAAGAAGAAGCCTTGGACGTTTGTGCATTCAAGTTGGAGTGTTGGAACGTTTTTAGGTGTAATCTATCTTTCGTTTTCAATGTTTAATTCAATTTTCCTTTGTGTTGTTGTGAACATGAGAGGCTAAACTCGTTTTAGCTAGGGGAGGCTTTGAATTCATGATTACGTTTATAATATGAGTTGATTAATTCCAGTTGTGATTTCATAAATTGTAAATGCAATTTACTTAACCGTTTGATGGATAACTTATTCTTGTATGTTGATTAGGGAGGCCTACTTAATTTGCATGCTTGAATTTGGTGCTAGAATACAAGGGAGTTTCACACAATCGTCACAAACTTATATTCACAAGTAGTTAAGGTTGTTTTCACAATCATGTTAAGTAAATTCCTAGCATGAGTATCATGATGTCATAGTTACAAGTGCTTTGTCAATACTTATGATTTTCATTGAACGTAATGATCTTTGATTGTATCTCTATTATGATGTCATGTAGGGAACTTTTGAAGAATGCTTTGGGTTGTCGTATGAAGTCATCCAATCCATAACTTAAGGAAAATCTGAGGATTAATTAGTGATGTCACGGTTAATCTGGGGTGTTGAGGTTCATGGTTTATCGGAAAAGTAACTGGAAATCAATTTGTGTTTGAATGTATCATGTGTGGAAAAGTATCCCCTAGCTATCTAATCATCCATTGGCTTTCCTAAATTCGTCAAAATCTCTTTTAAGTCTTTTATTTACTTGTTTTCACTTAAATTCGTCCAAAACCCAATCTCCTTTACTTACTTGTTTCAAATCTGTCGTAAAGTGTGTTTTTGAGTCTTTTGAGTCAAAACTAATTCTATTTTCGTCCAAATTAAGTCCTAGTGTGACAACCCGTTCCAAATTTTACGTTTTTATTTTATTTTAAAAGCGTGAATTTACGAAATTGCCCTAGAGGCAAGGACTTTGACTTCCGTTGACCATCGACTTCAGAGATGTGGGACTTATTCTTTAAGCATATCCTCGTAGTACTCTTTAGTACGAACGTATAGGCGAAATCCGTTTGCGAGTCCGGATTATAACGGTATACTTATGGACGTTTGAAATTGGTTATTTAAATATTTGAATTCCCACCTTGTGGGATTAGTGGACCAATTAAATTAAAGCGACAAGGAACCAATTAGAAAATAAAAGTGAAGCTTGCAGCCAATCAAAAAGAAAGAAGAAAAGAAAAGAAAAAAAAAAAAAAAAAAAAAAAAAGGGAAGAAAGCTTCCCGTGCACCCATACCCGCACCACCGCGAGTCCATCTTCCAAGGCCGATTCCGGCCAACTCCGGTGGAGTTTTTCAATGCCACCACCACCATCTTGAAGCTCTCATTCCCCTCTACAAAACCCACCCAAGAACCACCTTGATTAACCACGGTATGGGGCGGTTTGAGGCCACGAAAGTAGACGAAAATCAATGGTGCTCCGGCCACCCTTTTTGATTTTCCGGCAAATCGGCAAAGCAATGGCCGATGCCACCACTTGGGCTTTGTAGCCCATCATCCCAGGAGCAAAACCCAACCAACCTTGACCCCGTTGGACCACCGTAGACGACGAATCAACGTCGGGAAGTTTTAGGCACCCGCCGGCTTTGTGGGCAAAATTGACCATCTTCCGTCCACTTTTGGACTTCGTGGCAGGTGTGAAAGTTGCTCCACTCACTGAGATCTTCAGTTTTGTGAAGTTTGAGAATTTTTGGAAATAGTTGGATTTTCCGGCAAGTCGGGGCGGCCGACCGCCACCCGCGGCGGCGCTTGCAGCGGCGTGTGGCCAGTGAGTGGCCAATGCTATTTTTAGGCTATGTCGAATGTTTTGAATTCAGTTTTGTCATTTGAATGACGTAGGTTGATAGTTGGAACCTAAATTCGTTATGATACGTTACTTGATAAAAATGTGAATCGATGATCCGACCGTTGGATCGTCACCAAAATTGGATACATTATAATATGTAATATTTAAAGATCATAGGAATTTATGGATCGGGAATCCGACTTACGGATCTTCCTGAATTGGATTTGTAAGTTAGTAAAATAAATGTTCATGGCCACTTGTTTTAGGCAATTGGCGGAGATCTGACCGTTGGATCGTAATGAAATTTTAGTATGTTATTCTAGAAACATATTGTGGATCATTGGGAGTTTTGGATTGGAAATCTGATATGCGGATCTTCCAGGTCAAGTTATACAGGGTTGTAAACCCTACCGTCGATCTTTGATCGACGGTTGACTTGTGGTCAATGGGTATCAAACTATTTTAGAATGTCGTTGAGGTTGTGTTTTATGTGAATTACGTATTCTTCAGATAAGAGTTCTGAGATGTATTTGATAATTGGTCACAGGGACCAATCATTCAGGACGCCTCGATGTGTGCACTAGAGAATCATAGCGTGGACTCCAGGTAAGTGGATCTTTTCCTTTTTATCGTACATATTGTTGAGAGTTCTATCGACACTTTTAAATTGATTAGGTATATTACTTTCATATATAATTATTGTGAATGCTTGAAGTACCTATATGAACTACGAATGGCTTGATCCCTATTTAGGGTACGTAGGCAGTCTAACGAGACGTTAGATGCAGCCATAAAATATTTGAGACAAAAGCCTTGCTTGGGAAATTGAGTAAGGCGAAGGAAATTGGTAAAGGCAAGTTTTAGTTTTATGAATTAGTTAGCTAAATTAGTGTTAATTGGGTCGTCATGGATAATTATCCCTGAAAATATGTAGTTTGGGAGTAGGGCGTTATTGATTGTACACTTCTCACTGTATTGTTTATAATTGAACATGCTACGACATGGTTGAGTATTAGATTGCATCATGGTATATCAATATGTATATTACTTGCATATAATTATTGGGAATGCTTTTAAGTGCAAAGGTGAACTCAGGACACCCAGGTAAGTTCAGGTGAGTTTATGGTACTAGTTGAATCGATTGCGTTATAACATGACTACAGTTATGTGTTAGGCAACTTCGATACTGTCCTACTGGTTGCCATGAGTTGCACATGTTATATTGAGATGCATTGAGAGCTCATAAACCTGCACCCCGGTGTTAGTGCTCCCGCCCGTGGCCAGGGCACAGTCCTTCACGTGATGTTCACCTCCCGCACCTTACGCTCACCTTGGATCCAAGGTAGGTGCACAGTCCTGTCGTACAGACCACTTTAGGTGGTTCCGACTCGTAGGTGACCCGCGATTATTCGCCCAGTCTTCACGTGATCGTAGCACTTGAGCGTATTTATTTACACCCAGTCCTGTCGTACATACCACTTTAGGTGGTTCCGACTCGTGTGCAGGTATACTTATTGAGCTATATGCTAGCCAGGACTGATGAGATATAAATAAGTCGTACAGGTCACTATAGGTGACTCCGACTTATATGCTAGCCAGGATTGATGAGATATAGATAAGTCGTACAGGTCACTAGAGGTGACTCCGATTTATATGCTAGCCAGGATTGATGAGATATAGATAAGTTGTACAGGTCACTATAGGTGACTCCGACTTATATGCTAGCCAGGATTGATGAGATATAGATAAGTCGTACAGGTCACTAGAGGTGACTCCGACTTATATGCTAGCTAGGATTGATGAGATATGGATAAGTCGCACAGGTCACTAGAGGTGACTCTGACTTATATGCTAGCCATGATTGATGAGATACGGATAAGTTGTACATGTCATTTTAGATGACTCTGACTGATATATCACTTTGTATTGATTTAGTTCATTTGGCCTACTTATTAATGTATGGTGGAGTTAATGGCAAACCGTGGTTTTGGTGATTTCTGAGTATGGTTTGGATATATGTATATATGTTGTATTGTCTTATGGAAAACGATACGGGTTTTACATTTAGGGGCATTACTTTTAGAGAGGTAATAACTTTGGGAAGCTTGGTTTTATTGCTTACTCACACCTTCTGTTTGGTGCCCTCCAGGTTTTAGCTGCTGAGTTTGTATCGACAAGAATCTGTGACGAATCTTAGTATTGATGGATATTTTTGAGGGTATGATTCTTACCCATACTACTGTACCTTACTTATGCTCTGACATCGCGTGTGAAATGGGTTTGCTCCCACTCGTAGCGCACTCTGGTACTTAGACACTTTTAGATTCAAATTTATTCACTTTTTGTACACTATCACATTTTATGGCTTCGTCACCTTCCAGGTGTCGGCCAGCACAGCTCGATTCAGGGTCCAAGTGGACTTTCTGGGTCGGGGTGTGTCACCTAGAGTCTAAATTGAGTCTTTTGGATTGTTTGATATTGTTTTGAGTCTTTTAAATTTGTCTTGAGTCATATAAGTTTAGTTAAGAGTGTTTGAGTTTGTTTAAGTGTTTTTAAACATATGTTTGTATCTTTGAGTCAGTTTTCATTGGATTAGCAATCCCTCCTAATCCCCAGCGTAGAACGATCCCTACTTGTATCTATACTACAATTGTCAAAAAGAGGGTTTAATTTGTGTGCTAATATTTATCACATCAATAATGTGATTTAACTTTGCCTTTGGCGAAAATCGAACTTAAAGCCTTTCACTTATAAATGAAAAGAAATACCACTAAACCATAGTACTAAGTGACGTCATACTTGAAAAAGTTAAAATATGAGATTTCTAGGAGGATTGTTTATCCTGTATCTATATAATCCTTCATTCTCTATCCTTTTATATCCCTATTCTTTCTCATGGTAAAAAACACGCTCCAACTTGAATATCATTAACCTATGATACTATTGCTCCCCTTACTCTTATGGAAGAAGGGATCTCTTGTAAGGCTCATTTTCTAATGTATTTTATTGTTTCAATCATTTATTTTTAAATTCTTAGGTGCAGTTCTACGGTCTAGTGATATTCCTCTTTACTTGTAAGTAAGAGACCTTATATTCGATTCTCGCCAAAGGCAAATTCAAACCAAATTATTATGACTAGCTTACTAGCAATTGAATGACCCTCCAAATGCTTTGCTACTATATGATTATGCACTCCAATAACTACCATCAATGTCCAATCATCATCAGTTGCTAGCTTCTTACCCTAATCCCTAGCTTTGTTCCAAAATTCCTTCTATCCTCATTTTTATTTATTTATTTATTTTGATGATTTTAAATTATATATTGTTCATTCCTTTCACAATTCAATGTAAGTCTAGGACTCGTATTACTTTTTTGCACCCAAGCCAACCTATTATTATTACATATTTTTTAGATTCTTATCAGTCATTTTACAAATGAGCAAACTTGTTATTAAAATCTTCATTTAAAAGTAGATGGGGAGATAAAACACTAGGGTGGAAATAACAACACTCAAAATTATTTGAGGGATCCTTCAATAGTAGGGGACCGTAGATTAAAACATCTAAATGTGGATTTATAGTCCCAATCTGGTGTTGATAAAGGGTGTAATGAAAATTTAATATATACTACAAGAGGCCCTCTACATAGTGATAGACAGGAGTGTTGTTATTGCACTAGGTGTGGGTTCGAACCCCATCGTTTGGAAAAAAAAAAATAATAATAAATAAATATATACTATAAAACTTAATTTGCCTTGAAATAATTACCGTTCATAACACAGTGTTGTTCCAGTTTTACCCTCCCTTAGTTTCTGTTATTTCAAGTCTGCCACGGTCTGTTTATATATATGTCAAATTTTTGTTTCTCCGTTTCTTCCTCATGCCTTCTCTCTTCTCTTCTATGCGCGACTCACCACCCCTCCCAACCACGACTATTGTAAAACGACCACCACACCCCTCTTAGTCAAGTTGTAGCAAGAAAATGATAATAATTTGAAAGGCTGATGCGAGAATTATACGCACACAAATTAAGCCCTCTTTTTATCAATTGTAGCAAGTATGTAAGTAGGGATCGTTCTGGACCGGGGATTAGGAGGGATTGTTAATCACTTGGATTTGACTCAAAAACGTAAAAACACAATATAAAACACTATACTAGACTCAAAGAATGCAAAACTAAACTTTAAAACACTAAAACAAACCAAAAGACTCAAACATCACCCAAAACACTCAAAACTGCCTTAAAAACACTTTCTGGGCAGTTTTGAGCACTTTGGTGAATTTGGACGAAATTATGTAATAAATTGAATCAAAACACTTAGAAACATAAACTAAAACACTTTCTAACTAAATTGGACAATAAAGTAAAGGGGGATTGAGTTTTGACGAATTTAAAACTAAAACAGAAACTTGGAAACAAAACAGATTGTACAAACGAAATTGATGGAATAGAATGATGAAAAACTAGTTAGAGGGTTCCTTATCCACACATGAACATAAGCATATAATTTGACTCCCAGTTATGACTTCAACAAACGATGAATGACAATGCTCCAAGTTAATTAGGTCCGCTTAAATTAACTTTCAGATTTCCCTAGATTCATTGGATTGAATGGGATACGCATTACAACCAAATTATTCCTAATCAAAGTCCCTAACATGGAATACGCATGATAGAGACATTCAACAAAGATCATTAAGTTCAACGGAAATCATAAACATCGACTAGGCATTCATAACTATGGAATACGCATGTTAGTCCAGCCTAGGGTTTACTAAACACAATCGTGACTAGCGATTTTTACTACTCATGAATATAAGTTCATAACGATTAGGTGAAATTCCCTTATATCCTAGCATCAAGTTTAGGCATGCAAATTAAGTGTCGACCCTCAACCCACATACATAAACAAGTTCTTAATCAAAACAGAAAAGTAACCCACATCTAAAATTCATGAATTCATAAATGGAGTAAATCAAATCATAACCAACATATGTTCATGGCTTCAAATTCGCCTCTAACTAAAAAGAAATTAGTTTCACATGTTTAATATAATTGAATAACAAGTTAAATTAAACATGAAAACAGAAACAAGAAAAGAAAGAACAAATGGATGGAAAGTTAGCTACGGGGTTCATCTCCACATATGTTATACTTGCATAATAAAACGATTTCCAATTGCATTTCAATAAATCATTAATTCTCAACACTCCAAGTTAACCGTGATGCACTAATTAACCTTCAAATCTTCCTAACGTTATTGAATTGGATGATTGCATACGACAACCCAAAACATTCCCCACAAGTCCCCTACATGATTGCATAATAGAGATACAAGCAAGAATCATTACGCTCTATGAAAATTATAAGTGTTGACGAGGCATTCGTTACTATGATTGCATGAAACTTATGCCAAGAATTCGTTTAACGCGATTGTTTATAAGCAACCTCCACTACTTGTGAATATAAGTTCGTAACTATTAGGTGAAACTCACTTATATTCTAGCGTCATATTCATGCATGAAAATTAAGCGCGCATTCTCAATAAACATACATAAATAAGTTATCAATCAAACGGTTAAACAAATTGAATCCACAACTTATGAAACGCAATTAGAAGTAATCAAATCAAAATGCAAGCATAAACATATATTTCGAATTACCCCCTAGCCAAGGGGGTTTTAGTTCCTCATGGTACAAAACAAAGAGAATCAAAGAAACACCTAAACATTCCAACAACTCAAACTTGAATTGTATGAACGTTTAGGCCCTCTTATCTTCCATTCCTCATTCGTACAAAACAAAGAGTATTGAAATTAAACATTGAAATCAAAGAAACACCTAAACATTCCAACAACTCAAACTTGAATTGTATGAACGTTTAGGCATTCTTCTCTTCCTCTTCGTTGTAGCACAAGGTCTAGGGATAGTTTGATGGTGTGAATGGGTTGGGGAGTGGTGGAAATGGAAGGATGGTGTTTGGATTGTAAGGGAGAGTCACGGCAAGGGTGGTGTTATGGTCTACATTTCTGCAATGGATGACTGTATGATATGATAAGTGAATGATATGATAAGTGAATGATATGATAAGTGAATGATATGATAAGTGGATGATATGATAAGTGGTGAATGATAAGTGGATGATATGATAAGTGGTGAATGATATGTAATGATATGTGGGAGTGTGGCTGAAATGAAGAAGTGGAATGTTGGAATGTTATGCACGGCTAAGGATATAGGAAAGGTTTAAATGTCCTAAAACTAAAGGGAACAAGGTTCCAACACTTTGGTCTTCAATTAGGTCTTCAATTTCGTCCAACACTTTGGCTCCAAGCATAAGCTATCCATCCTAAGCCCAAAAGTGCTCCAAAAGTCTCCAAAATGCATCTTTTTGCTCCTTTAGCCCTTTGGACCTACAAACACACGAAAATAGCTTAAAGTACTAAAATAACTAAAGAAACATAACGTAAATGCACGAGAACAAGTCATTTAAGTCGCATGAATATGCTCCTATCAAAGGCTCGGCATTGCTCATGGATTTACTATTTGTTGGAATTTTCAGAATTTTGGGCCATTGGTGGAAGAAGTTGGTTGCTTGACATTTTGAGGTACATAATTCTACACCCAGTTCACTTTGAGCTTTATTTTTAATTTAGCTTTCAGTTTTGTTTTAAGTTTTATTATATTGAAACTAAAATGTATAGATTTCTCAATGGATTGAAGGAAAAAAAAAATGGTAATTTGGTTTATTTAACCCCTCCAAAATTTGAAGTTATGTATTTTATTTGTATTAATAAATTGCCAAAGAGTAGTTTTAATAATTGAGAAATATGTGTTATATGTGCTTACATGACAAATTCATCATAGAGAATCGTTTGGTTTTGAAATTCCATTGACAGCTATGGTTTTTTATGGGATTGAATTTGTGACCGAGAAAAGACATGATCTGGATTCGTTTGGTTTTGAAATTCCATCAAAAGCTATGGTTTTTGTGAGATTGATTTTGTGAGGGAGATGACATGACCTTCTAATTTGTTTTTTTCTTTGTCACCCTCATTCTTCAAATTCCATTAAAATCTCGCAATTTGCCATTTTCTATATTAGCTTGAAAGTTTTTCTTATATTGAATATTTCGTGAATTTGATCATTGGGATTGGTTCTAAAATTACAATTTGTTTGAGCAATGACAAATTTGGATTGATTTTGAAATTCCATCACTATGCAAAATTGCAAAGGGGTGATCAAATGAAACACATAGTTTCGATACACCTGGTTAAGGCATTGGAATTCCATCATTAATAATTTGAAAATGCCAAAAAAATTCCTTTCTTTTAAGCAGCATATTGATGAAGTTGACCCAACCTAAGATAACAACATCTATGTATATATACAAGAAAAAAACCGTTGGACAATTATATATACATAGTTCATATCAAAATTTATTTACGTAGTTCATATGAAAAGATAGGTGTTCGTAGCATAAGCAAATACACAACTTATTTATAAAAATCTCAATGTTGAGTGCATAAAGTTATACTTTTATGCCCTCTTTTGCTTAGGTTTTCTACTTAAAATCTCTATGCATCACAAGGTATTTTGTTGTTTGTATTGTATTTCAGGATGAAAGTAAGGGCTTCAAGAAATCATCTTGTTTTGAATATTGTAACAAGTGGCCCAAGATCCGCCAGAAAAGGTCCTTGCAAAACAGCTAACTTGTGAGCTTTGTCCCAAAGTGCTCAGAACGAATTAGAAAATGGGCCATATATGGTTGGAAAGCCCTGGAAGTCTTCTTTCTGATGGTCTTTACAGCTTGTGATTTGGAGATTTCGACAAGAAGTTATAACATAATAAAGAGGATGTGTTCAGTTACAAATTCTGATAACAGCTAGTTTTCAGTTACTCCAATACTAGTTATAAATGAAAGTCAATTCAAGGATGTAAATGTGTCGGATGTTAGATAAGTCCTAAGCCTTTTAATAGGAGAAAAATACTCAACAGAATGAGAAGAATCTGGAGAGAGAGAGAGCATGAGTCTTCGGCCTTAAGCAGTTTCTAGGTTCTAACTTTCCTAACTTTTTATGTATTTTGTTTTTATGGATATTTAGGGCTGCTTTGAAGCCCTAGACATGATTGAATTAATGTTATGATGCAGATTTAGTTTATCAATTTCATTTGCAAGCTAGAATCAGTTTTCTGTTTCAATCATTTCAAGCACATATTTTCAAGCTTAGCTACCTTGTTTATGTTTGCTTTCTATTGAGAATGATAAGGGTGACTGCCATATCTTCTTTCATTCATTAGCAACATGTGGTTAGGTTCATAACTAATCATGTAAATTGATTCCATGAAGTTCTAGGATAAACGCCATGTTCTAGGGTTCATGTGATGCTCGTAATCCTCTTTGTTCTTAATGAGTTTCTAAGTGCTAGATCTGAGTATATGCCATGCTAGGTTGCACCTACAAATATAAGTTTTATGTATATGCCATGCATCTAACATGCAAAGTAAGAGAGGATTCATACAATCTAGTTATATGCCATGCTAGATATATGAACATCTTAGTTGTGCATTTGAAAGAGATAAGTTAAAAGATCAAATCATTGATTCAGGAATGTTTAGGGGAAGGCCTTTGTTTATTTGAAGTTAGATTTATGTGCTAAAAACATTTTAACCTATTCCATGTCTTAGGTTTGTTGTTAGATAGTTCTAATTTTTCCCTTTTCTTTCTGTTTTTATTTCTTTTCCAAAATTACTCAAACCCCCCATTTTAAGTCATAGGAGTCTTTAACTAATGCTAATTTGTAAGAGTAAAAGGTTTTACTAAGTTGTTTCTCAGTCCCTGTGGTTCGACACCCTTACTTGTCCTGCTATACTATCCTTATATTTGCACTCGAAAGGAACTTCAACACTCAACGTTAGTTAAGCTCTTTATCATTGAAACTACATAATGTTGTGTTCCTTTCAAATACAATATATGGTTAGTATAACGGCACAAGTAAGGGTGTCGAACCACAAGGACTGATTAGACCTTTATAAATTACTAGCCCTAAAAGAACCCTAACTAAACAATGAAAATAACAAATTGAATGTAGGTTTTGTGCTGTTAATGAGAATAACTAAAAATGCAACAAAAATATAACAACAAATGATATGTTGATTGAGAAACGATGAGGATGGGTTCAGGGATTTCAAGTTCACCATTACAAAACCAATTCCATGTTTATAAAGTTAAACCATATTCAATTACCAACCTGTTTCCAGAGTTTGTTTTACATATATATGATTAGCCATATGATGTGTGGTTTTGATCAAATTCTCCTAATCTACAACCTAATTGGGATGTTCAACTTCGGTTCCAAATTAAGAGTCTTTAGCATGCAAGAAAACATTAAAGAACCAAAGAAAATACATGGCAGGATGTTTGCATAGCATTCTCTTCATTCATGCACATGTCTACCAAGATTAAGCATGATGTTTACTATAATCTTGATCAAATGATCTGTAAGAAATCCTAATGGTGATCAATCATTAAAATTAACAAACAAATTTAACAAAAGATTCAGTGAATGAAACAAGAGACAGATTGATGAATTGAAAATTTTAACATAAAAACATGGGTTAATTGTGCAAGGTTACATTGAAATCCCTAGCTATGAATTTAGTTTGACATCATGTTCACATAGATGAAATTTGAAATACACAACATGAGTGAAATAAATCAAAGAGAGAAGAAACCTTTGAAGCAATTCTGATGTTTAACTTTTCCAAGAACAGCTTGTTGGGATGAGTCTTCGGTGATGTTGGAGTGTATAGAATGGGTGGAGTTTTAAGTGTGGATGAAAAGAGAGAAAAATACTGACTAGAGTTGTGAAATTTGCTCAGAATTAAAGGTTGTGTAAAAGTGGCTGAAAGGCTAGGTTTTATAATGTTCAAGAGGCTGTTACAGATTGCCAATACATCCCGGTAATTGGGCATTTAATTCCCACATTTTTTTTTTTTTTTGCTGTTATTGGTCGTATAAGGGGCCATATTTATCACCATATTTAGTTTCCACTTTTAATTTTTTGTCTACATCAGCATCCTTATTCAATTCTTCACTTTCAGCACCATTTTGCCTTATTTGTCCTCAAGTAAGCTCCAAAATACGATTAGCTGCACATTAACACAAAAGAGGGTAAAATGCAATGAGTTTAACTCAGAAATATCACAAGGGGACTAGGAATGGATGGTATAAATGTATGAAATATATGAGTTATCAAATACCCCCAAACCTGGGTTTTGCTGGTCCTTGAGCAAAACTAAAATTGAAAACAAATAAAACAAAGAAAAATCTAACTAGACCACTTTCGCTGCCTAAACAATTGCAGTGAGCATGTGCAACAAGCCATTAAACCTCCAGGTGTCCCTAGTAGGAGGAGCTGTGTCTCCTGAGTGTTTACAGCAATGACACCCACAAACATCTACAAACTCGACAAATAAATTGGTTAAAACTCACTTGAAACAAACTAATAAGAACCAATGAATGCTTAGTCATATCATCAAACAAAACACTGCCACTTAAAAGAATTATATCATGTGTGTAATGTAAAAGAATTGCTCCATGACTCATGACTTCAAAAGCACCATACTCAAAGATTGAAGATAGAATTCGCCTCAACTCTAATTCTCACAGATTGTCACTCAAATTCACTTAGGTCTTATGGTTTTGTCTCTTATCAAACATATATGAGTGAAGTTATGTAAAAGGGAATCAAAATTCTCATATATAAAATATGAAATAAAAGCACAATTTCTGAATATATCCCATGAAAGGAATCAAACACTAAGAATATGGATAGCACACATGCTTACTAGCACTCATGAATATATCCCCAAAGATCAGCTCAGTCTTTCATAAGGTTGTAATGTTAGCTTAGGCTAGGGGCTACTAAAGAATGGATAGGAAATACTAGAGCCTGGGACATACCAAAGTGTTTTTGTTGTGAAACCAGCAAGCTCTCCTCTTGAATTGATCCTCATTGCTTGTTCTTGGTGACCAAGACACTGGTACGATAATGAAGGATTTGGAAATTGCATCTTATTTATTCATTTTTTTTTCTTTTTCTTTTTCTTTTGAAACTTTTTTTCTTTCTTGTTTTGCAATTCAAGCACATGTTACTTCGGTACACGCCACACTCTTGATCTAGAGCTCAATCTATCTTTGTCTTCATCACTTTGGTATTCTCCAAACTATAAGGTATGGCTGTAATGGGCTAAAATGGGTAGAGTTTGGTGTAGGTGATAAAAGAATAAGTTAAAAGTGTTTGGCTGCAAAAGAGATGAATGGAACACACAAAGGGTTGGGAATAAAGCCATTTGGTGGTTAAAACATGCATAGCCTAACATTGTCTCAGTGCGTTCACTCCTAAGTGATAACAAGCACATGGTATCTGCAACAGAGAATTATTCTTAGTATTCAATCAACGACAAAATAATGAGATCATTTAAAGTGAATTTGAAAGAAGAAGATAGGAGTAGAAACATTTTAAACCCTCTCAAAGATGCAAATAGGCTTAAAATAGCTCACTAGGGTAGTCTCCACTATTCTTCTTCCATAATTTCAGCATGACACTTTAATCACCATAATTCAAGGGTAATAACTTTGTGAACTACAAAAATTATGATATGGAACTTTTCATGACAGCACCATAGTCATATTGTATACACAGCCATCATATGCATTCACATTAGTAAGCAAAAGCAAACTTTGACCAAAATGCAAAATCAAAAGAAAATTTTCAATTTCCAACACCCCCAAACCTTAACTAAACATTGTCCTCGATGATTAAAAATGAATGGAACGCATGCAATACGAATAGGTAGAGTGCACATGGAATGAAAATAAAACAAAAACAAAAATACACAATTAAAAGGAAAGGACACAAACCCAGTTAGGTTGCCTCCTAGCAAGTGCTTTATTTAATGTCTAGGCAAGACATGACAACATGTTTAAGCTATAAATTCGAGAAAATCCACAACTAGATAAACCTGTGCTTGTGCCACATTCTCCAAATAAGCCTTCAAACATTGCTCATTGACCTTAAAACGAGTGCCATTCTTGATGTTTTATATCTTCACAACTCCATGGGGAAATACTTGAATCCCTTTGAAAGGTCCAACCCATCTAGACTTCAATTTACCTCGAAAAAGTCACAAACGTGGGTCATACAAAATTACTTTAATACCTATTTGAAACTCTTTCCTAAGAATTGCTTTGTCATGGTAGAGCTCGGTTAGTTTTTTTGTAGATCTTAGCATTCTCATATGATTTATTTTTGAGCTCTTCCAACTCATTAAGTTGGTGCTTCCTCACTGTACCAGCTTCTTTGAGATCAAAATTGAACTTCTTTATGGCCCAATATGCACATTGCTCAAGCTCCATCGGCAATGACATGCTTTTCCAAACACAAGTCGATAAAAGCTTATTCCAATTAGGGTAATTGAGTTAAGCATCATTTAATGTCCAGATTGTATTGTAGATCAAATGTGGGAATTTATTCACTCTTTGACCTAAAACAACACTAATAGCGTAGTCAGAGGCATCACACATTAATTCAAAAAGTAAAGACCAATCTGGTGCCATAATAATAGGAGCAAAGGTTATTCATGTTTCATGGTATTAAACGCATTCATACAAGCTTTATCAAAGTCAAATACAATATCTTTAGCCAAAAGATTGCACAATGGATGAGTGATCTTGGAAAAATATCTAATGAAACGGCGATAAAAACCAGCATGTTTCTGACTCCCTTCGCTGAAGTAGGGGCTGCCATATTTGAGATGATGTCAATTTTTGCTTCGTCAACTTCAATTCCTTTGCTGGATATTACATGGCCCAAGACAACACCTTGTTTCACCATAAATTGACGTTTTTCCCAATTGAGAATCAAATTTGTTTCCTGACATCCTTGAAGAACTAGATAGAGGTTGTTAAGGCAATCATCGAAAGAATAACCAAAAACTGAAAAACCATCCATAAATACCTGATAGGAGCATATTCATGCGACTTACTTAGCTTGTTTTCGTGCATTTATATTGTTAATTCATAGTTGTTTTTGGCGTTTAAGCCATTTTCGTGTGTTTTTAGGTTCATGTGGCTAAGGAAGCAAAAAGATGCATTTTGGAGCAAAATTGGACTTGGAAGGGATAACTTATACTTGGAGCAAAAGGAATGGACGAAATTGAAGAGTTGATGTCACAAGGATTCCTACTTGAAGTAGCCACACACCTTGCACATTTCAGCCACATGCACTTGTTCCTCCATCATTGCACCAACAACAACATTGCACATGCACTCCCTTTAATTAATTAACCCACATGCACCCTTTATTCTTTCATCATTCCAGCCACTCCACATCCCTCACCAAGAAATCATTCAACACATGCATCCATAATCATTTCTCCACACCAAAACCGTGCACATGCATTCCCCTTGTGCAATTCCATCATTCCACACCTCCATGGCAGCCACCAACCAACCTAGCTGTCATGTTTCCCCTTTAATCATTCAAACATTCACCCACATGCATTTCTAACCCACATGCACCCTAGATTCTAATCAGCCATTCACATTTAATCATTCATTCCCATCAGATTTCTAGCATATTCACATGCATTCCATCCTTTAAAACATTGCACATGCACTCCACATGCATTCATCCTAGCTGTCATGTTTCCCCTTTCATCATTCCCTCACATTCTTTAAATCAGCCAACACATGCATCCACCTTTCTCCCATCAGATTTCCAACATTGCACATGCATTCCCTTTACAATTTCAGCCATCCTAGCTGTTTTGCACATGCATTCACTTAACCTAGCTGTCATGTTCCCTCTCCCATCCATTCATCTCCCTATAAAAACCATACACACTTCACACAACATTCACACACATTCATACACACCTCAATTCATCCCACACTTCCATTTCAGAAATTCATCCATTGTACATACCACAAACACTTCCCCCTTTGTGCCGTGAGTCTCCCTACAAATCCAAACACCATCCTTCCATGTTCACCACTACCCAAACCATTCACACCATCAAACTATCCTTAGACCTTGTGCTACAACGAAGAGGAAGAGAAGAGTGCCTAAACGTTCATACAATTCAAGTTTGAGTTGTTGGAATGTTTAGGTGTTTCTTTGATTTCAATGTTTAATTTCAATACTCTTTGTTTTGTACGAATGAGGAATGGAAGAGAAGAGGACCTAAACGTTCATACAATTCAAGTTTGAGTTGTTGGAATGTTTAGGTGTTTCTTTGATTCTCTTTGTTTTGTACCATGAGGAACTAAATCCCCCTTGGTTAGGGGGTAATTCGAAATATATGTTTATGCTTGCATTTTGATTTGATTACTTCTAATTGCGTTTCATAACTTGTGGATTCAATTTGTTTAACTGTTTGATTGATAACTTATTTATGTATGTTTATTGAGAGTGCACGCTTAATTTTCATGCATGAATATGACGCTAGAATATAAGTGAGTTTCACCTAATAGTTACGAACTTATATTCACAAGTAGTGGAGGTTGCTTATAAACAATCGCGTTAAACGAATTCTTGGCATAAGTTTCATGCAATCATAGTAACGAATGCCCCGTCAACACTTATAATTTTCATAAAGCGTAATGATTCTTGCTTGTATCTCTATTATGCAATCATGTAGGGGACTTGTGGGGAATGTTTTGGGTTGTCGTATGCAATCATCCAATTCAATAACGTTAGGAAGATTTGAAGGTTAATTAGTGCATCACAGTTAACTTGGGGTGTTGAGAATTAATGATTTGTTGAAATGCAATTGGAAATCGTTTATTATGCAAGTATAACATGTATGGAGATGAAACCCTTAGCCATTCTATCATCCATTCATTCCATTCCATCAAATTCGTTTTACAATCTGTTTAGTTAACTTGTTTTGTTATTTCAATTTTCGTATAAATCTAAATCCCCCTTTACTTTATTGTCCAATTTAGTTAGAAAGTGTCTTAGTTTATGCTTCTAAGTGTTTTGATTATATTTGTTACATAAATTCGTCCAAATTCACCAAAGTGCTCAAAACTGCCCAGAAAGTGATTTTAAGGCAGTTTTGAGTGTTTTGGGTGATGTTTGAGTCTTTTCGTTTGTTTTAGTGTTTTAAAGTTTAGTTTTGCATTCTTTGAGTCTAGTATAGTGTTTCATGTTGTTATTTTACGTTTTTGAGTCAAATCCAAGTGGTTAACAATCCCTCCTAATCCCCGGTCTAGAACGATCCCTACTTATACATATACTACAATTTGACGAAAAGAGGGTTTAATTTGTGTGCGTAAATTTCTCGCATCAAATTTTGGCGCCGTTGCCGGGGATTAGAAAATTTGCTAATCCCTTGGATTGTTTTATTTTTGTTTGTTTTTATTCCAGATTCTTAATCTTGTTTTGTTTCTTGTTTTAGGTACTAGTTTATGACTCGGAGTTCTCATCCGATTCGTGAAGATATCCTGGAGTGATTGGGTTCTTCGTCCAGCTGCAAGACGTAAAAGAAAGCGCTACTTGGGAGGCAACCCAATGCACTGAAAAAAAAAAAAAAAAAAAAAAAAAAAAAAAAAATTTTCATATATTAAATAAAATACTAAACATGGAGAAAGATGGTGCTTCACAAAGGTTGTTTACGTGAAGCCCCACTACGAGGCGTTGAAGCGGGGCATTGAAGCAGAAGGCATTGAAGCGGAAAGCATTGAAGCGGAAGGCATCGGAGCGGGAGGCATCGGAGCTAGAGCATTCCAGGCCTCAATACTTGGCCAAACGCTGGATGATCCAGGAAAAAGGTGCCTCTGGAGGAAAGACGAAAACCTTTGACGGTCACTTTGAATCCGACCTTCAAACTCTTGCAACTCATCAAGCTTCCTCTTCATGCCCGTCGAATAGTTGTTTGCAAGCACGTGCAAACTTCTATTCTCGTACTTAAGCTGCTGGATCTCCTGCTTGAGACTTTCCACCTCTGCAATCAATGATTCCACCTGACGGGAGCGGGCAAGCAGGCGTTGGCCCATGTTGGACACAGAACTCGCACACTGAACACTAAGTGCGAGGGACTCTTGAACGGCCAACTCATCGGACCGTCCTCACAGCAGCCTACTATCTTTTGGAGCGAGGAGTTTCCTAGCTACTATTGTAGCTGTTGTGGCGTCCTGCATCACGGAGTTTTCACCTGTAAGAGGACCGTTAGAAGATAAGAAAGAAGGGCACCATACGTTACCTTGACGCGGCGCGCTCGTATCACTGCTGAGACTCAATTCTAAGCTAAGGTTCGATGAGTTTGCCATTTTTTCAGAAGTGTTCAAAGAGATGGGGTGGATGAAGTTAATTCTCAAAGGGCCGGAGTCGATTTTCAAGAATGGTAAATCTTCAGATTGTGTTTGTTGTGGTGATCGATAGCTCTATAAAAAGCCAAGGCGACGCGTCCACCGATTCAAAAAGCCGGAATTTCCGGCGTAATTTAGGCGACGCGTTCTCGGCTTTTCAGAAGACGCGTTCAACTTTGTCAAAAGATTTCTTCTTTTCAGACAACACGTGGAGGCCATCATCGCAACTACACATCTTTAGCCGACAAGCACAAAGTTCGGCGACGCTTTCTCTGCTTTTCAGAAAACGCGTGCAGCTTTGTCAAAAGGAGCCGTATCCGCACTACTACGTGTCGTTCAGAAAGCGAAGGGGCGTCGTTCAGAAATCGAAGGGGCGCCTGCTCAGAAATCGAAGAGGCGTCGTTCTGATATCGAAGAGACGTTTGTCGACAAGGGTAAAAGAACAATACCACCACTTGATATTATCTCTATATATGTCGACCTTCGTCTTTTATGGCAAGGCAAACCGGAAGAAAATGCCCAACTCTCCCTCACCTCTGAGGGCGCACTCCCAGCAAAGCCTTTCGAACTACTCAATTTTTTCTTCTTCCCCAAAGATGATACCAGATGCCTGGAGTACAGATGACCCAGGAGGAAACAACACAACAAATACATGTGCTGATTCATTCACCGCTTCTTCAAAAGCAAAGGTATCTCATATCATCAAGGTCAAAAGCAAAAGTATCTCATATCATGCTCTTTCCCTGTCTTTTTCTTTGTCCTTGTTCTTAGTCGCATGGCAAAGTGAAAGAAGCAATCAGCCGGCACTTGGAGTCAGTCTTCCGAGTTGGAACCAACTGCCTGGAATCTATTCCTGATTGCTTACCTAGCGTTGCTCTCGAGTAGTCATCTTCAACGGTTGATACACTTCCAGAGAAGGGACCACTTCTGCAAAGGGGAGCAAGTAAGGCAAGTGAAAATGATACATTGAAGCATGTGGAGACAAACATAGGCTGAGTTATCCTCCAACCCTTTTCAATACGAATTGGAAAGATTGAACAAAGAAACAGACCAAAGGGGTAAGCTCAGACCTTCGGGGAAGACCAAAAGAATCCTGCTGCCCAGTTCAAGAGTAGCACAAAGGAAAATCAATGATGGGCGGAAACCAGTTCAAGAGTAAGCCTGTGGAATCATAAAGATCAAAGCCTCAATGCAATCACCAAGGAGAAGAGGGAATTTACACTCCATAACCAGATTTGCGTCCCTAAACTCTTCTCTTTGTTAATTACATTATGCCATGTTTAGTATGTTTAGTTGCTTTTTGTGTGTTTACTTATGTTTTGTGTGAATCTATGCTTAAAACATTGAGGACAATGTTTGATTTAAGTGTGGGGGGGGTAACTAAGTATATTTGATGCAAATTCGTAGGGTTTTATCCACCATAACTTCTAATGTTGTTCCTAGCTATTTTAAGGTGTTTTTAAGTTGTTTTAGAGTGTTTTAGTATGTTTTGTTTTTATAACTCCGAAAATCACATAAAAATTTGAAAAACTTGTTTTAAAAAGCCTAAAAAGAGTGTTTTGAGTTGTTTTTGTGTGTTTGTGTCTTAGGGTACCTTCCAATAAAATGACAAGGATTTGGTTTGTAATTGCATGACTGTTAAAGAGAGTTATAAACATGGATAAAAGTTTGATTTACTCTTGGTATATGCTTGGTTATGGTTATAATGTATGACTTCGGGGGCTGAAATCGGTCCCTGGCAATGTATGACTTCGGGGTTATGGTTATAATGAAAGTAAATAGGGTTTGACGAAGGGGGCTGAAATCGGTCCCTGGCAATGGCGCCATAATTTTGTTGTGTTCCTTCTGAGTACAATATATGGTCAGTATAATGACACAAGTAAGGATGTCAAACCACAGAGATTGATTAGACCTTTATAAATTACTAGCCTTGAAAGAACCTTAACTAAATAATGAAAATAACAAATTGAATGTAAGTTTTGTGCTTGATGTGAGATAAAATAGCATACAAACTTAAACCCTTTTTATGTAGTTCTAGTATGAATAAGTAGGGATCGTTATAGGCCGGAGATTAGAAGGGATGCTAACCTCTCAATTTTAAACTCTAAACACTAAACTAGACTCTAATGACTAAAAGCAAACTAGAATGACTCAAAATAGCACAAAACAAGCAAATTGACTCAAAACATAAACTAAGGGTTATTTTGGACGAATTCTAACTTAACTGTGACTCAAAACACTAAAGGAAACAAATTAAAATAGGTTCTAGCTAAGTAAACACAAAATATTAAAAGGGAAGTTGGTTTTGATGATAGGAGCATATTTATGCTACTTAGTTATGTTATTTTCTTACATTTAGTGAGCTAATTACTACTTATTATAGTGTTTTAAACTATTTTCGTTTGTTTGTAGGTCCTAATGACAAAGTTGGCAAGAAAAGGCAATTTTAAGCCTTTTAGAGCAGTTTTGGGCTTATTATGGATAGCTTGTATATGGAGCAAGGTGGATGGACGAATTTGGAGTCAAAAGAGGTTAGAAACATGCCACAAATCAGAAAAGGAAACTACAAGACAAAGAAGATAAGGAAAGAGCAAGAAATATGGAAACTTATCCTTACAACTTTATCTTATCCAAACCTTATCCTATCTTATCCTAACCTAATCTTGTTCCACCTTAATCCTAGCTGCAAGTGGACCTGAAAACCTAATTTCTAGAAGCCTTATCTGACCTAAAAGGGTGCCACACCTTTTCCCCTTTTTATGCCTTCTAGAACACCCAAAATCAGCCACAAAACACTTAGTTTCTAGAAGGCCCAATTTTGGACGAATTTCCTAAACCTTTTTCTGATTGGATTCTTATTTTATTTGGCCCTTTTCCTCTTGGATTTGGATTGTATAAGTCCATATCTGAAATTAATTGGGCTAGGACTTAATTTCCAAACCCTTGCCGCAACCTAGGGGCCCTAATCAATTATTTCTGCTAGGTTTAACCCTAATTTTTGATTGCTAGGGTTTTGGCCGAGCAATATATATAGGAACCTTAAGTTGCCGCACCCCCTACACACCCTAGGCAGCCATTCATCATTCATTCATTCATTCATTCCCACACACACCATCCATTCAGAAAACATAACCTTGTGCCGCAAACCCTAGGGAGAAGAAGGAGTGCCGTGGCTTCCATAGGAGAAAGAGGCCCTTGTGCCGCAAGAATCTGCATCCATTGGAGACTCTGGGTGTTCTTTCTTCCCTCGTTTCGTTTCCATGTTTATTTTAATTTTGTTTTCAATTGTTATGAACATGTGTAACTAAGTTTTTCTTAGTTAGAGGTGAATTCAAAGCCATGGACATATGTTTTATATGAATTGATTTCCTCCTGATTTTGTTTCTTGAATTGTGAATGTGATTTACTTAATTGATTTATTGAGAACTTGTTCTTGTGTGTTGATTAAGGATGCATACTTAGTTTTCATGCATGAATTTGATGCTAGGATATGAAGGAATTTCACCTAATCGTTATGAACTTATATTCACAAGTAGTGAAAATCACTAGTCATGATTGTATTAAGTAAATTCTAAGCAAGAGTATCATGCAATTCATAGTTATGAATGCCTAGTCAATGTTTATGGTTTTGAAAAAGCTTAATGATCTTTGATTTTATCTCTATTATGGTGTTCATGTAGGGAATTTGATAAGAATAATTTGATTGTCGATGCGTATTCCATCAATTCAATGAAACTAGGAAAATCTGAAAGTTAATTTGTGCTTTTCACAATTAATTTAGGGCATTGTCATTCATGGTTTAAAGGGATAAAATCTGGAAATCAATTTGTGTTACATATGTGCATGTGTGGAGAAGGACCCTCTAACTAGCCTTTTTCCCATTCAATTCACCTAATTTAGTGCCTAATCTGTTTAGTTTACAATCTGTCCAATTTAATTAATTTCGTCCAAATCAATTCCCCCTTTTATTAAGTGTGTTAGATTAGTTAGAAAAGTGTTTGAATCTGTTCAAATTGGTGTTTTGAGTCTAAGTTAGTTAAATTTCGTCCAAATCACCCTTTAGAGTCTAGTTTGAGTCTATTTGATTGTTTTGTGTTGTTTTGAGTATTTTTAATTTTCTTTGAGTCATATAGGTTTAGTTAAGTGTTTTTAAGTGTAGTTTTGTGTTTTTAAGTCAGTTTAGAGTAGATTGGCATCCCTAGTTAATGCCCCGTTAGAACGATCCCTACTTGCATGTATACTACAATTGTCACAAATAGAGTTTAATTTGTGTGTCAAGTTAATTTTCACATCAAATTTTGGTGCGTTGCCAGGGATTAGCAAACTTGCTAATCCCTTGTGTTTGTGTCGTGTCAAGGTGTGTCTTAAGGTCAAGAGTGTCATGTGTTTTTTGTTCTTTCTTTTAGTGTTTAGCGTTCCTTATTTCTTAATTTTTGTGTGTTTGTCGTGCCCTCTAAGAGAGTTGCTGAATTCTTTTGTTTCATTGTTCTAGGTACAACTATATGACTCGTAGTTCTCATCCCGTTCGTAAGAATATCTTGGAGTTTGACGACGATTTTGAACGAACTTTTAGAAGAAAAAGGAAGCAACTAGAACCTAATCTACCTAGTTTAAGTTCAGAGGCCGAATCTGAAGAAGAAGAAGTGGAAGAAGAAGAACAAGCCATGGCTGCGGATAATCGAACAATCAAGGAGCTTTCTGCCTCGGGGTTGGACAATGCCGTGCCTATTTGCATTCAATACCTGATGCGAGAATTTTACGCACACAAATTAAACCCTCTTTTTGACAATTGTAGTAAGTATGTAAGTAGGGATCGTTCTGGACCGGGGATTAGGAGGGATTGTTAATCACTTGGATTTGACTCAAAAACATAAAAACAAAGTTAAAAACGTTCACAAAGTCTCAAAGGACTCAAAACAAGTTCAAAAGACTCAAAATTGCCTAAAAACACTAACTAGGCAGTTTCTGACCTTAAACCCAATGTTGGACGAATTTAAGATTATGGCTTGATTCAAACGTAAAATAACAATATAAAACACTATACTAGACTCAAAGAATGCAAAACTAAACTTTAAAACACTAAAACAAACCAAAAGACTCAAAACAACACAAACACACTCAAATCTGCCTAAAAACCACTTTCTAGGCAGATTTGAGCACAAACACAAATTTGGACGAATTTGTGTAACAAAATGACTCAAAACTCCTATAAACACAAACTAAGACACTTTCTAACTAAATTAGACAATAAAGTAAAGGGGGATTTTAATTTGACGAAAATTGAAATAACGAAACAAGTTTAATAAACTAGACAGAATGTAAATATGAATGCGATGAAAATGAATGGATGAATGCTAGCTAGAAGGTTCTTCTCCACACATGTTACACTTGCATAATAAAATGATTTCCAATTGCATTTCAATAAACCATGAATTCTCAACACCCCAAGTTAACCGTGATGCACTAATTAACCTTCAAATCTTCCTAACGTTATTGAATTGGATGGGTTAGCGCATACAACAATTCAAAACATTCCCCACAAGTCCCCTACATGATTGCATAATAGAGATACAAGCAAGAATCATTACGCTCTATGAAAATTATAAGTGTTGACGAGGCATTCGTTACTATGGAATACGCATGAAACTTATGCCAAGAATTCGTTTAACGCGATTGTTTATAAGCAACCTCCACTACTTGTGAATATAAGTTCGTAACTATTAGGTGAAACTCACTTATATTCTAGCGTCATATTCATGCATGAAAATTAAGCGTGCACTCTCAATAAACATACATAAATAAGTTATCAATCAAACGGTTAAACAAATTGAATCACAACTTATGAAACGCAATTAGAAGTAATCAAATCAAAATGCAAGCATAAACATAGCAAGCATAAACATATATTTCGAATCACCTCATAACTTTGAAATCAAAGAAACACCTAAACATTCCAACAACTCAAACTTGAATTGTATGAACATTTAGGCACTCTTCTCTTCCATTCCTCATACGTACAAAACAAAGAGTATTGAAATTAACATTGAAATCAAAGAAACACCTAAACATTCCAACAACTCAAACTTGAATTGTATGAACGTTTAGGCACTCTTCTCTTCCTCTTCGTTGTAGCACAAGGTCTAAGGATAGTTTGATGGTGTGAATGGTTTGGGGAGTGGTGAAAATGGAAGGATGGTGTTTGGATTGTAAGGGAAACTCACGGCACAAAGGGGGAAGTGTTGGTGGTATGTACAATGGAATGGAAGTGTTTATGGAATGGATGAATTTCTGGCACAAAGGCCTTATTTCTGTGGTGAATGGATCCTCCCCTTTGTGGCTGCAATGAAGGTTTATTTATAGGTGAAATGGGGGGAACATGACAGCTAGGAACTTGGTGGAAATCTGGAATGGTGATGGGAGATGCATGTGGCTGATTTATGCATGTGATTAAAGGGTGGAAATGCATGTGCAATGTTGGAAATCTGATGGGAGAAAGGTGGATGCATGTGTTGGCTGATTTAAAGAATGTGAGGGAATGATGAAAGGGGAAACATGAAAGCTAGGATGAATGCATGTGAATATGCTAGAAATCTGATGGGAATGAATGATTAAATGTGAATGGCTGATTAGAATCTAGGGTGCATGTGGGTTAGAAATGCATGTGGGTGAATGTTTGAATGATTAAAGGGGAAACATGACAGCTAGGTTGGTTGGTGGCTGATGCGAGATTTATACGCACACAAATTAAACCCTCTTTTTATCAATTGTAGTATAGGTGCAAGTAGGGATCGTTCTAGACCGGGGATTAGGAGGGAATGCAAATCTCTTGGAAACTGACTCAAAAACGTAAAATAAAGTTTAAAACACTAAACTAGACTCAAAGAATGCAAAATTAAAGTTTAAAACACTAAGACAAACCAAAAACTCAAAATGCTTTAAAAAAAACACAAACTAAAATGATTTCTAACTAAATTGACATTAAAGTAAAGGGGGATTTAAGTTTATACGAAATTAAATTAAATGAACAAATTAAAACAGAATGTAAATATGGAATTGATGAAATGGAATGAATGGATGATAGAATAGCTAAGGGGTTCATCTCCATACATGTTACACTTGCATAATAAAAAGATTTCCAATTGCATTTCAACAAATCATTAATTCTCAACGCCCCGGGTCAATTAGGTCCGCTTAAATTAACCGTCAAGTTTTCCTTAAGTTAATGAATTGGATGGGTTAGCGCAACGCAATTCACAACATTCTCCAAAAGTCCTTTACGTGAAAAGCACAATAAAGATAAAATCAAAAATCATTAAGCATCATGAAAACTTTAAGTGTTGACGAGGCATTCGTTACTATGGAATACGCATGAAACTTATGCCAAGAATTCATTTAACGCGATTGTTTATAAGCAACCTCCACTACTTGTGAATATAAGTTCGTAACTATTAGGTGAAACTCACTTATATTCTAGCGTCATATTCATGCATGAAAATTAAGTGTACACTCTCAATAAACATACATAAATAAGTTATCAATCAAACGGTTAAACAAATTGAACCACAACTTATGAAACGCAATTAGAAGTAATCAAATCAAAATGCAAGCATAAACATTTATTTCGAATCACCCCCTAGCTAAAGGGGGTTTTAGTTCCTCATTACGTTGAAATCAAAGAAACACCTAAACATTCCAACAACTCAAACTTGAATTGTATGAACGTTTAGGCACTCTTCTCTTCCATTCCTTATACGTACAAAACAAAGAGAATTAAAATGAAACATTGAAATCAAAGAATCACCTAAACATTCCAACAACTCAAACTTGAATTGTATGAACGTTTAGGTCCTCTTCTCTTCCTCGTTGTTGTAGCACAAGGTCTAAGGTGAGGTTTGGGGGATTATGGAAATGTGGAATGGAGTGAGGAGTGATGGAAATGGAAAGATGGTTTTGGATTCTAAGGGGACTCACGGCAAAGAGAAGGAATGGAAGTGTTTGTGGTGTGTTGTGTATGAAATGAGATGTTTTGAATGATGGGAATGCAAGGGTATTTATAGGAGGAGTGGAGATGTATATGGCTATTTGTTTAAGGTGTTTGTGTGGAGGAATGATGGAGAATTGCATGTGGAATGGCTGCAATGATGAAGAATGAAAGCTGGAAAATAAAAGGGAAAGCTGGAAATCTGAAAATGCAAATGGGAATCCTGAAATGCAAAGGTGGCCACGGTTTTGAGTGTGTTTTGTGTTGGAAATGCATGTGAATGCATGTGAATGTTGTTTGTGTGAAGTGTGTGTGGGTTAAAGAGTGAATGGTGGTGTAATGATGAAGTGCGATGGCTGAAAATGTCAAGGGAAATGCATGTGATTGCATGGCAAAGAATTTCAGGATGCATGTGTGTTGAATGGTGTCCTTTAATTATGCACGGTTTAGGGCTGTTAAGGGGAGAGAAATGGGAGCGAATGTGGCTTAATGATGAAGGGGGAAAGCTTGGAAAGCATGTGGCAAGGTTGGTTGCATGATGATGATGCATGTGAGTTGAAATGCATATGTTTAAATGGTTGAAATGTGTAGATGATTATGAGTATGATAGGTGATAAGTGAATGATATGTTAAGTGATAAATGAATGATATGTTAAGTGATAAATGAATGATATGTGGTGAGTGATAAGTGAATGGAAGTGATAAGTGATAAGTGAATGGAAGTGATAAGTGATAAGTGAATGGAAGTGATAAGTGAATGGTTTGATAAGTGAATGATATGATAAGTGAATGCTTATAATAAGTGAATGATATGATAAGTGAATGATTTAAGTGTTTAAAATAGGGAACAAAGCCCTTCCTTGCATGGCAAGGAAGGGAGACACAAGGAAACACACGACAATGTCCTAAGGCTGCAAGGAATGTTGTTTTTGTGTTCTAAAATGCGTAGGAGTCTTCAATGATGCTTAAACATGAGGTCTTTTAGGATTTAACTTTCCTACTTCAAGTCTTTAATTTTGTCCATCCTCTTGGCTCCAAGCATATGATATCCATTCCAATCTCTAATTTGCTCCAAAAGGCTCCAAAAGGCATCCTTTTGCATACCTTGCCCTTAGAACCTGAAAACACACAAAAGAAGCATAAAGGACTAAAATAACTAGAGAAACATAACGTAAATGCACGAGAACAAGCCATTTAAGTCGCATGAATATGCTCCTATCAAATACCCCCACACTTATCTTTTGCTAGTCCTCGAGCAAAACAGAAAGAAAAACAAAACAAAACCAAACGAAACAAAACAAGTAAAACACAACCTAAACCTTCCAACAACCGTCTTAGGGATTTCCAATGCACATGACACGTTAAAAATCATCATTCCCACAGATTTTAGTCATCTTCACACTTAAGTACATTCTTAATCATAGTCACCATATACTAGTTCACAATTAAGCATTTAAAACCATGTTTTGAATGTAGTAACATGCCTTAGAGAAATTGCTCAAATCCTTACAAGATATGCACTCGTTTTTCACACAGATTTTCTGACTACACACCCTACACTGGTTATATGTGAGAAGATTGATGTAAACATGTAGACGAACACTCACATATGTTATAACAAGGAAAGCATTTTCTGGATTTACGATAATGACATGAATATGATCTCATGAATGGAATGCTACTACTTAGAATGAGAACCAGTGATTCCATAAGCTCATATCAATTTCAAACTCCACATTATTGAACACATAACGATCAAGATAGAAGTCAAAGGGGTGTAACGGGGCTAAAGGTGTTTGGCTAACAAAGAAGGTATATGGAAAACAAAGGTTCTTAAAGAAATAGCGAGCAAAGCATTTGAATTAACGTAGAATTCACTTTTGAATGAAAACTCAACTTTTGAACAACAAGGGGGAACAAGCTCTTTTTTTTTTTTTTTTCTTTCTTTCTTTTCTCTTCTTTTCTGTTTTTCTTTTTCATATGTTTTTCACAATTTTTTTTTCTTCTTTTCTTTTGACTCTCAAAACATACAAACTTAAGAACAAACTTTTACTCCCCCACACTCATTTTCTTGCAAAATGTACTCAAAAGGAATTCATTTAAGTCATGCTCACTATCTTTTAAGAACAAGGGTACGGATGGTCCTAATCTAGGCTAGGTAAGGGGTGATATGGTTAGCAAAGAAAATAGGTTAAACGAGGCTCAACGGTGTTAAGACTTACAATATATACGAAATATGGGAAGTAAGGCTATTTGGCTATGGTGGCAACTACACAACTTCATCTTGATATATGTTATGCAACTCAATATCATGCTTTGAATGAAACGGATATAAGTTCTAGCATTTAGTTCTATCATGATACAATTGCATTCTAAGTAGCAACCAAGCAAGGAATAATGAGATCATTCAACAACTTTAGAAAACAAAGAATCACAGAAAATAACTCTCCAAAGAAGGTAATGGCTCGAGTCTCACAGGGTTGTAGCGTTTGTTTGAGTTCCTTCCTTCAAGCATGTTACAAAAACGAATTTTTCTTTTATGATTGCATGTGAAGTCATACATTATAACCATAACTAAGCATAAACCAAGAGTAAATCAAACTTTTCTCTATGTTTATAACTCTTTTTAACAGTCATGCAATTACAAACCAGATCCTTATCATTGTGTTGGAAGGTACCCTAAGACACAAACTCACAAAAACGACTCAAAACACTCTTTTTAGGCTTTTCAAAACAATTTTTCAAATTTTTATGTGCTTTTCGGAGTTATAAAAACAAAACATACTAAAACACTCTAAAACAACTTAAAAAACACCTTAAAACAGCAAGGAACAACATTTGAAGTTATGGGTGATAAAATCCCATGAATTTGCATTAACAACATTAGTTACCCCCCCCCCCCCCCCCCCCACATTTAAATCAAACATTGTCCTCAATGTTTTAAGCATAGATTCACACAAAACATAAGTAATCACACAAACAACAACTAAACATACTAAACATGGCAGAATGTAATTAACAAAGAGAAGAGTTTAGGGACGCAAATCTGGTTATGGAGTGTAAATTCCCTCTTCTCTTTGTTGATTGCATTGAGGCTTGATCTTGATGATTCCACAGGCTTACTCTCGAACTGATTTCCGCCCATCATTGATTTTCCTTTGTGCTACTTCTTGAACTGGGCAGCAGGATGGTTCTTTTGGTCTCCCCCGAAGGTCTGAGCATACCCTTTTGGTCTGTTTCTTTGTTCAATCTTTCCAATTCGTATTGAAAAGGGTTGGAGGATAACTCAGCCTATGTTTGTCTCCACATGCTTCAATGTATCATTTTCACTTGCCTTACTCGCTCCCCTTTGCAGAAGTGGTCCCTTCTCCGGAAGTGTATCAACCGTTGAAGATGACTACTCGAGAGCAACGCTAGGTAAGCAATCAGGAATAGATTCCAGGCAGTTGGCTCCAGATCGGAAGATTGACTCCAAGTGCCGGCTGATTGCTTCTTTTACTTTGCCATGCGAGTAAGAACAAGGACAAAGAAAAAGACAGGGAAAGAGCATGATATGAGATACTTTTGCTTTTGACCTTGATGATATGAGATACCTTTGCTTTGAAGAAGCGGTGGATGAATCAGCACATGCTTCAATCCGCCGTTTCCTCCTGGGTCATATGTACTCCAGGCATCTGGTATCATCTTTGGGGAAGAAGAAAGAATTGAGTATTTTGAAAGGCCTTGCTGGGAGTGCGCCCTCAGAGGTGAGGGAGAGTTGGGCATTTTCTTCAGGTTTGCCCTGCCATAAAAGACGAAGGTCGACATATATAGAGATAATATCAAGTGGTGGTACTTTTTACCCTTGTCGACAAACGTTTTGATCCCGCAATTCCGGCTTTTTGAAATAGTGGCGCCTTTTCGATCTTTGAATACGCCTCTTCGATTTCTGAACAGGCGCCCCTTCGATTTCTGAACGACGCCCCTTCGCTTTCTGAACGACACGTGGTAGTGCAGATGCGACTCCTTTTGACAAAGCTGCACGCGTCTTCTGAAAAGCAGAGAAAGCGTCGCCGAACTTTGCGCTTGTCGGCTAAAGATGTGTAGTTGCGATGATGGCCTCCACGTGTTTTCAGCTTTGTCAGAAATCTTTTGACAAAGTTGAACGCGTCTTCTGAAAAGCCGAGAACGCGTCGCCTAAATTACGCCGGAAAATCCGGCTCTTTGAATCGGTGGACACGTCGCCTTGGCTTTTTATAGAGCTATCGATCACCGCCAACATACACACTCTGAAGAATTCCCATTCTTGAAAATCGACTCCGACCCTTTGAAAATTTACTCCATCAACCCCTATCTTTGAACACCTTTGAAAAAAAATGGCAAACTCATCGAACCTTAGCTTGGAATTGAGCCTTAGCAGTGATACGGGCGCGCCGCGTCAAGGTAACGTATGGCGCCCTTCTTTTTTATCTTCTAACGGTCCTCTTTCAGGTGAAGACTCTGTGATGCAGGACGCCACAACAGCTACAATAGTAGCTAGGAACCTCCTCACTCCAAAAGATAGTAGGTTGCTGTCAGGACGGTCTGATGAGTTGGCCGTTCAAGAGTCCCTCGCACTTAGTGTTCAGTGTGCGAGCTCTGTGTCCAACATGGGCCTACGCCTGCTTGCTCGGTCCCGCCAAGTGGAATCGTTGATGGCAGAGGTGGAAAGTCTTAAGCAGGAAATCAAACAGCTTAAGTACGAGAATAGAAGTTTGCATGTGCTTGCAAATAACTATTCGGCGGGCATGAAGAGGAAGCTTGATGAGCTGCAAGAATCTGAGGGTCGAATTCACAATGACCGTCAAAGGCTTGCGTCTTATCTCCAGAGGCACCTTTTTCCTGGGTCATCCAGCGCTTGGCCAAGTATTGAGGCCTGGAATGCTCTAGCTCCGATGCCTCCCGCTCCGATGCCTCCCGCTCCGATGCCTTCCGCTTCGATGCCTCCCGCTTCTATGCCTCTCGCTTCTGCGCCTTCCGCTTCTGCGCCTCGTAGTGGGACTTCACGCAAACAACCTTTGTGAAGCTCCACCTTTCTCCATGTTTAGTATCTTTCTTTTTTTCTTTTTCTTTTTTTTTTTTTTTTTTTTTTTTTTTTTTATTAACATAAATAAAATCAAACGGCATGGAATTGGTCCTTGAATGGAAGGTGATAATTGAAGTGAACCGGCATTGGTTTGAATTCTAGTGTAGGTGCCTGATTCAAAAAAAATAGCAAGTTAGTATAAAATCTAATGGAATTTGGAAAAAAATACTTACTTGTTTTGTCCGACAAGAACTCAATGACAAATACCACTCCTTTGAAAGTTTCAGGGATATTGGACTTGGCCAGATTGCAAGTGATGGTTATTACTTGTCCAATGTCATCAAATTTAACTTCTTTGGATTTTGTGGTTTCAAGAACGTCCTCTTTGATGGATTCATGACATTCCCTACTTGTCACCTTTGGAAGGGCTTCCAAGATGTCTTTTTCACCTTCTTCTTCCTTGGAAGTCATGAATCTGCAAGGAATAGGGTTAAAAATAATGAAATTTGGAACAACCATACCTGTATTAGATGGCATAGGAGCAATAGGAGCCTCCGGTAAAGGTGTTTCCACCCTTTCCGTGGGTTGGGTGGATTCCTCTTCCTTGTGATTTGATTTTGATGGTTGAGGGTCCGTTCCAACCTCCTTGTCACTTCTCAACATGATTTCCTTGGCAGTTTCAAATTCTCCCTTCTGATTTGCAATGGTTGAACTAGGGAGTTCGCCTTGGTCGCAAAATTGTCCTTCGAACTCCGCTATCTGCCCAATTTGCTTTTCCAGAGTAGTAAGTAATTGAAAAATCGTATCATTATCATTTGAATTACCTACATTACTTTGGGCAGGTTGTGGTGGCTGCATAGGCGTTGAATAGAACTCCTCATACGACTGCCAATATCCTTCTTGTTGAGCCTCATTGTCTTGATTTTGTAAGCCCTGCACCAGACAAATTAATTCATCAAGCTTTTGGTTATAATTTATTGACGAACTTAAATTTGGTTGGGCATATTGAATATGAGGTTGTGGTGGCTGCCAATATCCTCCTTGTTGAGCATTTTGAGGTTCCCACCACATAGAGTTTGAATGATCACTCCAATCCGAATTGTAAGTATTGGAAAACACGTTATTCCTTGATTGAAGATTAAATATATCAACTCTTTGCATTTGGGACCTTTCCATGAGTTGTGACAAAAGAGAAGCATTATCAAGTGCCATCTTGTTCTTAACAAACAAAACACAAATAAAAAAAAAAAAAAAAACTAAATCTAAAAGACAATACAGAAACAAACAATCCAAGGGATTAGCAAATTTTCTAATCCCCGGCAACGGCGCCAAAATTTGATGCGAGATTTATACGCACACAAATTAAACCCTCTTTTTATCAATTGTAGTATAGGTGCAAGTAGGGATCGTTCTAGACCGGGGATTAGGAGGGAATGCAAATCTCATGGAAACTGACTCAAAAACGTAAAATAAAGTTTAAAACACTAAACTAGACTCAAAGAATGCAAAATTAAAGTTTAAAACACTAAGACAAACCAAAAACTCAAAATGCTTTAAAAAAAACACAAACTAAAATGATTTCTAACTAAATTGACATTAAAGTAAAGGGGGATTTAAGTTTATACGAAATTAAATTAAATGAACAAATTAAAACAAAATGTAAATATGGAATTGATGAAATGGAATGAATGGATGATAGAATAGCTAAGGGGTTCATCTCCATACATGTTACACTTGCATAATAAAAAGATTTCCAATTGCATTTCAACAAATCATTAATTCTCAACGCCCCGGGTCAATTAGGTCCGCTTAAATTAACCGTCAAGTTTTCCTTAAGTTAATGAATTGGATGGGTTAGCGCAACGCAATTCACAACATTCTCCAAAAGTCCTTTACGTGAAAAGCACAATAAAGATACAATCAAAAATCATTAAGCATCATGAAAACTTTAAGTGTTGACGAGGCATTCGTTACTATGGAATACGCATGAAACTTATGCCAAGAATTCATTTAACGCGATTGTTTATAAGCAACCTCCACTACTTGTGAATATAAGTTCGTAACTATTAGGTGAAACTCACTTATATTCTAGCGTCATATTCATGCATGAAAATTAAGTGTACACTCTCAATAAACATACATAAATAAGTTATCAATCAAACGGTTAAACAAATTGAACCACAACTTATGAAACGCAATTAGAAGTAATCAAATCAAAATGCAAGCATAAACATTTATTTCGAATCACCCCCTAGCTAAAGGGGGTTTTAGTTCCTCATTACGTTGAAATCAAAGAAACACATAAACATTCCAACAACTCAAACTTGAATTGTATGAACGTTTAGGCACTCTTCTCTTCCATTCCTTATACGTACAAAACAAAGAGAATTAAAATGAAACATTGAAATCAAAGAATCACCTAAACATTCCAACAACTCAAACTTGAATTGTATGAACGTTTAGGTCCTCTTCTCTTCCTCGTTGTTGTAGCACAAGGTCTAAGGTGAGGTTTGGGGGATTATGGAAATGTGGAATGGAGTGAGGAGTGATGGAAATGGAAAGATGGTTTTGGATTCTAAGGGGACTCACGGCAAAGAGAAGGAATGGAAGTGTTTGTGGTGTGTTGTGTATGAAATGAGATGTTTTGAATGATGGGAATGCAAGGGTATTTATAGGAGGAGTGGAGATGTATATGGCTATTTGTTTAAGGTGTTTGTGTGGAGGAATGATGGAGAATTGCATGTGGAATGGCTGCAATGATGAAGAATGAAAGCTGGAAAATAAAAGGGAAAGCTGGAAATCTGAAAATGCAAATGGGAATCCTGAAATGCAAAGGTGGCCACGGTTTTGAGTGTGTTTTGTGTTGGAAATGCATGTGAATGCATGTGAATGTTGTTTGTGTGAAGTGTGTGTGGGTTAAAGAGTGAATGGTGGTGTAATGATGAAGTGTGATGGCTGAAAATGTCAAGGGAAATGCATGTGATTGCATGGCAAAGAATTTCAGGATGCATGTGTGTTGAATGGTGTCCTTTAATTATGCACGGATTAGGGCTGTTAAGGGGAGAGAAATGGGAGTGAATGTGGCTTAATGATGAAGGGGGAAAGCTTGGAAAGCATGTGGCAAGGTTGGTTGCATGATGATGATGCATGTGAGTTGAAATGCATATGTTTAAATGGTTGAAATGTGTAGATGATTATGAGTATGATAAGTGATAAGTGAATGATATGTTAAGTGATAAATGAATGATATGTTAAGTGATAAATGAATGATATGTGGTGAGTGATAAGTGAATGGAAGTGATAAGTGATAAGTGAATGGAAGTGATAAGTGATAAGTGAATGGAAGTGATAAGTGAATGGTTTGATAAGTGAATGATATGATAAGTGAATGCTTATAATAAGTGAATGATATGATAAGTGAATGATTTAAGTGTTTAAAATAGGGAACAAAGCCCTTCCTTGCATGGCAAGGAAGGGAGACACAAGGAAACACACGACAATGTCCTAAGGCTGCAAGGAATGTTGTTTTTGTGTTCTAAAATGCGTAGGAGTCTTCAATGATGCTTAAACATGAGGTCTTTTAGGATTTAACTTTCCTACTTCAAGTCTTTAATTTCGTCCATCCTCTTGGCTCCAAGCATATGATATCCATTCCAATCTCTAATTTGCTCCAAAAGGCTCCAAAAGGCATCTTTTTGCATACCTTGCCCTTAGAACCTGAAAACACACAAAAGAAGCATAAAGGACTAAAATAACTAGAGAAACATAACGTAAATGCACGAGAACAAGCCATTTAAGTCGCATGAATATGCTCCTATCAGTGGCTGCCATGGAGGTGTAGAATGATGGAATTGCACAAGGGGAATGTATGTGCACAGTATTGATGTGGAGAAATGATTATGGATGCATGTGTTGAATGATTTCTTGGTGAGGGATGTGGAGTGGCTGGAATGATGAAAGAATAAAGGGTGCATGTGGGTTAATTAATTAAAGGGAGTGCATGTGCAATGTTGTTGTTGGTGCAATGATGGAGGAGCAAGTGCATGTGGCTGAAATGTGGAAGGTGTGTGGCTACTTCAAGTAGGAATCCTTGTGACATCAACTCTTCAATTTCGTCCATTCCTTTTGCTCCAAGTATAAGTTATCCCTTCCAAGTCCAATTTTGCTCCAAAATGCTCCAAAATGCATCTTTTTGCTTCCTTAGCCACATGAACCTAAAAACACACGAAAATGGCTTAAACGCCAAAAACAACTATGAATTAACAATATAAATGCACGAAAACAAGCTAAGTAAGTCGCCTAAATATGCTCCTATCAAATTCCCCCACACTTAGCTTTTGCTAGTCCTCGAGCAAAACAAAACAAAAGAAACCAAAAACAAAACAAAACGAACAAAACACAACCTACACCTTCCAACAATCGTCTCAGGGATTTCCAATGCACATGACATGTTAAAAATCATTATTCCCACAGATTTTGGTTATCTTTACACTTAAGTACATACTTAATCATAGTCACCACATACTAATTCACAATTAAGCATTTAAAACTATATTTTGAATGTAGTAACATGCCTTAGAGAATTTGCTCAATTCCTTACAAGATAGAAGTCAAAGGGTTGTAACGGGGCTAGGGTATTGGCTAACAATGAAAGGTGAAGGATAAACAAACATTCTTAAAGCAATAGTGAGCAAAGTATTGAATTAGGCACTTAGAATTCCCTTAAGAACGCAGAAGTCATCTTTGAACACCCAAGGGAAAGTCACACAAAACTTAGGGCCATAGTCAACTTTTTGGACCCTTTCTTCAACCATCAACGCTCGTGAGTTCATTCTTACTTATTTTCACTCCTTTTTTTTTTTCTTTTCTTCTTTTTCTTTTGAATCTCAAAACATACATATAAACGTAAGAACAAACTTTTACTCCCCGACACTCATTTTCTTGCATAATGTAACTCAAAAGGAATTCATTTAAGTCATGCTCACTATACTTTAAGAACAAGGGTATAGGAAAGTCCTACTCTAGGCTAGGTAAGGGGTGATGTGGGTTAACAAAGAATAAAGGCTAACCGAGGCTCAATGGGGTTAAAACTTACAATAAATACGAAATATGGGAAGTAAGGCTATTTGGTTATGGTGGCAACTACACAACTTCATCTTGATATATGTTATGCAATTCAATGTCATGCTTTGAATGAAACGGATATAAGTTCTAGCATTTAGTTCTATCATGATACAATTGCATTCTAAGTAGCAACCAAGCAAGGAATAATGAGATCATGCAACAACTTTAGAAAACAAAGAATCACAGAAAATAACTCTCCAAAGAAGGTAATGGCTCGAGTCTCACAGGGTTGTAGCGTTTGTTTGAGTTCCTTCCTTCAAGCATGTTACAAAAACGAATTTTTTCTTTTATGATTGCATGTGAAGTCATACATTATAACCATAACCAAGCATATACCAAGAGTAAATCAAACTTTTCTCTATGTTTATAACTCTTTTTAACAGTCATGCAATTACAAACCAAATCCTTATCATTGTGTTCGAAGGTACCCTAAGACACAAACACACAAAAACGACTCAAAACACTCTTTTTAGGCTTTTTAAAACAAGTTTTTCAAATTTTTATGTGATTTTCGGAGTTATAAAAACAAAACATACTAAAACACTCTAAAACAACTTAAAAACACCTTAAAACAGCAAGGAACAACATTTGAAGTTATGGGTGATAAAATCCCACGAATTTGCATCAAAAATACTTAGTTACCCCCCCCCACACTTAAATCAAACATTGTCCTCAATGTTTTAAGCATAGATTCACACAAAACATAAGTAAACACACAAAAAGCAACTAAACATACTAAACATGGCATAATGTAATTAACAAAGAGAAGAGTTTAGGGACGCAAATCTGGTTATGGAGTGTAAATTCCCTCTTCTCCTTGGTGATTGCATTGAGGCTTTGATCTTTGTGATTCCACAGGATTACTGTTGAACTGGGCTGGATGATTCTTTTGGTCTCCTCCACTTGTTGATTTTCCTTTGTGCTACTGGGCTGGAGGATTCTTTTGGTCTTCCCCGAAGGTCTGAGCTTACCCCTTTGGTCTGTTTCTTTGTTCAATCTTTCCAATTCGTATTGAAAAGGGTTGGAGGATAACTTAGCCTATGTTTGTCTCCACATGCTTCAATGTATCATTTTCACTTGCCTTACTCGCTCCCCTTTGCAGAAGTGGTCCCTTCTCCGGAAGTGTATCAACCGTTGAAGATGACTACTCGAGAGCAACGCTAGGTAAGCAATCAGGAATAGATTCCAAGCAGTTGGCTCCAGATTGGAAGACTGACTCCACGTGCCGGCTGATTGCTTCTTTTACTTTGCCATGCGAGTAAGAACAAGGACAAAGAAAAAGACAGGGAAAGAGCATGATATGAGATACTTTTGCTTTTGACCTTGATGATACGACATACCTTTGCTTTTGAAGAAGCTGTGAATGAATCAGCACACTTCAATCCGCCGTTTCCTCCTGGGTCATATGTACTCCAGGCATCTAGTATCATCTTTGGGGAAGAAGAGGAATTTGAATATTTCGAAAGGCTTTGCTGGGAGTGCGCCCTCACAGTTGAGGAAGAGTTGGGCATTTTCTTCAGGTCTGCCTTGCCATAAAAGACGAAGGTCGACATATATAGAGATAATATCAAGTGGTGGTACTGTTCTTTTACCCTTGTCGACAAATGTCTCTTCGATATCAGAACGACGCCTCTTCGATTTCTGAGCAGGCGCCCCTTCGATTTCTGAACGACGCCCCTTTGCTTTCTGAACGACACGTAGTAGTGCGGATGCGGCTCCTTTTGACAAAGCTGCACGCGTTTTCTGAAAAGCAGAGAAAGCGTCGCCGAACTTTGCGCTTGTCGGCTAAAGATGTGTAGTTGCGATGATGGCCTCCACGTGTTGTCTGAAAAGAAGAAATCTTTTGACAAAGTTGAACGCGTCTTCTGAAAAGCCGAGAAAGCGTCGCCTAAATTACGCCGGAAATTCCGGCTTTTTGAATCGGTGGACGCGTTGCTTTGGCTTTTTATAGAGCTATCGATCACCACAACAAACACACTCTGAAGAATTTCCATTCTTGAAAATCAACTCCGGCCCTTTGAGAATTAACTTCATCCATGATGCGGGTTTTATACGCGCACAAATTAAACCCTCTTTTTGTCGATTTGTAGTATAAGTATAAGTAGGGATCGTTCTGGACCGGGGATTAGGAGGGATTGTTAATCTCTTGGAAACTAACTTAAAAACGTAAAATAAAGTTTAAAACACTAAACTAGACTCAAAGAATTCAAAAATACTTTAAAACATAAACTAAACAGATTCTAACAAGTTCAAAAGACTCAAAACTCTTAAAAACACAAACTAAATTGATTTCTAACTAATTTGACATTAAAGTAAAGGGGGATTTAGGTTTTGACAAAATTAAACTAAATGAACAAATTGCAATTAAAACAGAATGTAAATATAAATGTGAATAAAATATGGATGATGGAATAGCCAAGGGGTTCTTCTCCACACATGTTACACTTGCATACAAGATTGATTCTCAGTTGGTCTTTCGATAAATTATGAAACTCAACACTCCGGGTTAATTAGGTCCGCTTAAATTAACCGTCAAGTTTTCCTTAAGTTAATGAATTGGATGGGTTAGCGCAACGCAATTCACAACATTCTCCAAAAGTCCTTTACGTGAACAGCACAATAAAGATACAATCTTAGATCATTAAGCAACATGAAAACTATAAGTGTTGACGAGGCATTCGTTACTATGGAATACGCATAAAACTTATGCCAAGAATTCGTTTAACGCGATTGTTTATAAGCAACCTCCACTACTTGTGAATATAAGTTCATAACGATTAGGTGAAATTCACTTATATTCTAGCGTCATATTCATGCATGAAAATTAAGCGCGCATTCTTAATAAACATACATAAATAAGTTATCAATCAAACGGTTAAACAAATTGAATCAACAACTTATGAAATTCCAACGAAAGTTAATCAATTCATATTGCAAATATAAACATAGTTTCGAATCACCCCCTAGCTAAAGGGGGTTTTATTTCCTCATATCTTTGAAATCAAAGAAACGCCTAAACATTCCAACAACTCAAACTTGAATTGTATGAACGTTTAGGCACTCTTCTCTTCCATTCCTCATACGCACAAAACAAAGAGAATTAAAATGAAACATTGAAATCAAAGAATCACCTAAACATTCCAACAACTCAAACTTGAATTGTATGAACGTTTAGGCCCTCTTCTCTTCCTCTTCGTTGTAGCACAAGGTCTAAGGTGAGGTTTGGGGGATTATGGAAATGGATGAGGAGTGGTGTAGAAGTGGAAGGGGAATGGAAAAAATGGTGTTTGGATTATAAGGGGAGAGATGGGAAGCTCACGGCTAGGGAAGGGAGAATGTGTTTGTAATGTGTTGTGTATGAAAATGAGATGTTTTTGAATGAATGAATGCAAGGGTATTTATAGGAGTAGTGGAGGGAACATATGGCTATGTCATTTGTAGGTGAAGTAGGTGGATGTTGTAGGTGAAGTAGGTGGATGTTGTAGGTGAAGTGGATGTTGTAGGTGAAGTAGGTGGATGTTGTAGGTGAAGTAGGTGGATGTTGTAGGTGAAGTGGATGGATGTTGTAGGTGAAGTAGGTGGATGTTGTAGGTGAAGTAGGTGGATGATATGTTAAGTGATAAGTGATAAGTGATATGATATGTGGTTATGATATGATAAGTGGTTAAGTGGTGATGATAAGTGATAAGTGATTAAGTGATATGATATGTGGTGATGATAAGTGATAAGTGCATGTGGGTTAACTAATGAAGGAAATGCATGTGCAATGACAATGTGTTAGAATGGATGTGTGTTATGCATGGCATGATTGGGATTAGGAAAGGTTTAAATGTCCTAAAACTAAAGAGAACAAGGTTCCAACACTTTGGCTCCAATTAGGTCTTCAATTTCGTCCAACACTTTGGCTTCAAGCATAAGCTATCCGTCCTTAGCCCAAAAGTGCTCCAAAAGTCTCCAAAATGCATCTTTTTGCTCCTTTAGCCCTTTGGACCTACAAACACACGAAAATAGCTTAAAGTACTAAAATAACTAAAGAAACATAACGTAAATGTACGAGAACAAGCCATTTAAGTCGCATAAATATGCTCCTATCAAATACCCCCACACTTAGCTTTTGCTAGTCCTCGAGCAAAACAGAAAAACAAAACAAAAAGAACAAAACACAACCTACACCTTCCAACAATCGTATCAGGGACTTCCAATGCACATGACAAGTTAAAAATCATTATTCTCACAGATTTGAGCCATCTTTACACTTAAGTACATTCTTAATCATAGTCACCACATACTAGTTCACAATTAAGCAATTAAAACACATTTCAAATGTAGTAACATGCCTTTAGAGAATTCCCTCAATTTCTTACTAGATGTACTCTCGTTTTTCACACAGATTTTCTGACTACACACCCTACACTAGGTATATGTGAGAAGATTGATGTAAACATGTAGACGAACACTCACATATGTTATAATAAGGAAAGCATTTTCTGGAGTTAATAAGCATGTTTAGATATGATCTCATGAATGGAATGCTACTACTTAGACGCGAGAACCAATGACACCATAAGCTCATACCAAGTTCAAACTCCACAATTGAAATACATAACACTCAATATAGAAGTCAAAGGGTAGTAACGGGGCTAGGGTATTGGCTAACAATGAAAGGTGAAGGATAAACAAACATTATTAAAGCAATAGTGAGCAAAGTATTGAATTAGGCACTTAGAATTCCCTTAAGAACGCAGAAGTCAACTTTGAACACCCAAGGGAAAATCACACAAAACTTAGGGCCATATTCAACTTTTTGGACCCTTTCTTCAACCATCAACGCTCGTGAGTTCATTCTTACTTATTTTCACTCCTTTTTTTTTTTTTTTTTTTTTTTTTCTTTTCCTCTTTTTCTTTTGAATCTCAAAACATACATATAAACGTAAGAACAAATTTTTACTCCCCCACACTCATTTTCTTGCATAATGTAACTCAAAAGGAATTCATTTAAGTCATGCTCACTAAACTTTAAGAACAAGGGTATAGGAAAGTCCTACTCTAAGCTAGGTAAGGGGTGATGTGGGTAAACAAGGAATAAAGGCAAAACGAGGCTCAACGGGGTTAAAACTTACAACATATATGAAGTATGGGAAGTAAGGCTATTTGGCTATGGTGGTGGTCACTACACAACTTCTTCTTGAATATGTGTTATGCAAATCAATAACATGCTTTGAATGAAATGGGCATGAGTTCTAGCATTTGGAACTATATGATGAAACGCCTTCTAAGTAGTAACCAAGCAAAGAATAATGAGATCATGCAACGACTTTAGAAAACAAGAAATCACAGATTATACTCTCCAAAGAACGTTATAGGCTCAAGTCTCTCAGGGTTGTAGCGTTTTTTTGAGTTCCTTCCTTCAAGCATGTTACAAAAACGAATTTTTTTCTTTTATGATTGCATGTGAAGTCATACATTATAACCATAACCAAGCATATACCAAGAGTAAATCAAACTTTTCTCTATGTTTATAACTCTTTCTAACCGTCATGCAATTATAAACCAAATCCTTATCATTGTGTTGGAAGGTACCCTAAGACACAAACACACAAAAACGACTTTAAAACAACTCTTTTTGGGTTTTTCAAAACAATTTTTCAAATTTTTATGGGATTTTCGAATTATAAAACAAAACACACTAAAACACTCTAAAACAACTTAAAAACACCTTAAAACAGCAAGGAACAACATTTGAAGTTATGGGTGATAAAATCCCACGAATTTAAATTAACAACATTAGTTACCCCCCCCCCCCCCCCCCACACTTAAATCAAACATTGTCCTCAATGTTTTAAGCATAGATTCACACAAAACATAAGTAAACACACAAAAAGCAATTTAAACATACTAAACATGGCAGAATGTAATTAACAAAGAGAAGAGTTTAGGGACGCAAATCTGGTTATGGAGTGTAAATTCCATCTTCTCCTTGGTAATTGCATTGAGGCTTTGATCATAGTGACTCCACAGGCTTACTCTTGAACTGGTTTCCGCCCATCATTGATTTTCCTTTGTGCTACTCTTGATCTGGGCAGCAGGATGGTTCTTTTGGTTTCCCCCGAAGGTCTGAGCTTCCTCCTGTTATCTGTTTCTTTGTTCAATCTTTGCAGGAGTGGTCCCTTCTCTGGAAGTGTAACAACCGTTGAAGATGACTACTCGAGAGCAACGCTAGGTAAGCAATCAGGAATAGATTCCAGGCAGTTGGCTCCAGATCGGAAGACTGACTCCAAGTGCCGGCTGATTGCTTCTTTTACTTTGCCATGCAAGTAAGAACAAGGCCAAAGAAAAAGACAAGGAAATAGCATGATATGAGATACATTTGCTTTTGACCTTGATGATATGAGATACCTTTGCTTTGAAGAAGCGGTGAATGAATCAGCACATGCTTCAATCCGCCGTTTCCTCCTGGGTCATATGTACTCCAGGCATCTGGTATCATCTTTGGGGAAGAAGAAAGAATTGAGTATTTTGAAAGGCTTTGCTGGGAGTGCGCCCTCAGAGGTGAGGGAGAGTTGGGCATTTTCTTCAGGTTTGCCCTGCCATAAAAGACGAAGGTCGACATATATAGAGATAATATCAAGTGGTTGTACTTTTTACCCTTGTCGACAAACGTTTTGATCCCGCAAATCCGGCTCTTTGAAATAGTGGCGCCTCTTCGATCTTTGAATACGCCTCTTCGATTTCCGAGCAGGCGCCCCTTCGATTTCTGAACAACGCCCCTTCGCTTTCTGAACGACACGTGGTAGTGCAGATGTGGCTCCTTTTGACAAAGCTGCACGCGTCTTCTGAAAAGCAGAGAAAGCGTCGCCGAACTTTGCGCTTGTCGGCTAAAGATGTGTAGATGCGATGATGGCCTCCACGTGTTTTCAGCTTTGTCAGAAATCTTTTGACAAAGTTGAACGCGTTTTCTGAAAAGCCGAGGGAGCGTCGCCTAAATTACGCCGGAAAATCCGGCTCTTTGAATCGGTGGACGCGTCGTCTTGGCTTTTTATAGAGCTATCAATCACCCCAACACACACACTCTGAAGATTTCCCATTCCTGAAACTCGACTCCGGCCCTTTGTGAAATTTTAACTCCATCCACCCCTTCTCTTTGAACACTTTTGAAAAAAATGGCAAACTCATCGAACCTTAGCTTAGATTTGAGTCTCAGCAGCGATCCGGTTGCGCCCCGTCAAGGTAATGTATGGCGCCCTTCTTTTTTATCTTCTAACGGTCCTCTTTCAGGTGAAGACTCTGTGATGCAGGACGCCACAACAGCTACAATAGTAGCTAAAAACCTCCTCACTCCAAAAGATAGTAGGCTGCTGTCAGGACGGTCCGATGAGTTGGCCGTTCAAGAGTCCCTCGCACTTAGTGTTCAGTGTGCGAGTTCTGTGTCCAACATGGGCCAACGCCTGCTTGCTCGGTCCCGCCAAGTGGAATCGTTGATGGCAGAGGTGGAAAGACTTAAGCAAGAGATCCAGCAGCTTAAGTACGAGAATAGAAGTTTGCATGTGCTTGCAAATAACTATTCGTCGGGGATGAAGAGGAAGCTTGATGAGCTGCAAGAATCTGAGGGTCGAATTCACAGTGACCGTCAAAGGCTTGCGTCTTATCTCCAGAGGCACCTTTTTCCTGGGTCATCCAGCGCTTGGCCAAGTATTGAGGCCTGGAATGCTCTAGCTCCGATGCCTCCCGCTCCGATGGCTTCCGCTCCGATGCCTCCCGCTTCTATGCCTCCCGCTTCTATGCCTTCCGCTTCTGCGCCTCGTAGTGGGGCTTCACGCAAACAACCTTTGTGAAGCTCCACCTTTCTCCATGTTTAGTATCTTTCTTTTTTTTTTTCTTTTTTTTTTTTTTTCTTTTTTTTTTTTTTTTTTTTTTTTTTATTAACATAAATAAAATCAAACGGCATGGAATTGGTCCTTGAATGGAAGGTGATACTTGAAGTGAACCGGCAGTGGTTTGAATTCTAGTGTAGGTGCCTGATTCAAAAAAAATAACAAGTTAGTATAAAATCTAATGGAATTTGGAAAAAAAAACTTACTTGTTTTGTCCGATAAGAACTCAATGACAAACACCACTCCTTTGAAAGTTTCAGGAATATTGGATTTGGCCAGATTGCATGTGATGGTTATGACTTGTCCAATGTCATCAAATTCAACTTCTTTGGGCATTGTTGTCTCAAGTATATCCCCTTTGATGAATTCATGAAATTCCCTACTTTGCACCTTTGGAAGGTCTTCCAAGATGTCTTTTTCACTTTCTTCTTCCTTGGAATTCATGAACCTGCAAGGAATAGGGATATTAGGTGGAATGGGGTTAGAACTAATTGGAACAACCTTACTTGAATTAGATGGCGTAGGAGCAATAAGTGCTTCCGGCAAAGGTGCTTCAAATCCTCCCTTCGGATTTACAATGGTTGAACTAGGGAGTTTGCCTTGGTCGCAAAATTGTCCTACGAACTCTGCTATCTGCCCAATTTGCTTTTCCAAGTGATCCAACCTTTTGTCTTCTTGTCGAGCCTCATTGTCTTGATTTTGTGAGCCCTGCACCAAACAAATTAATTCATTAAGCTTTTGATTATAATCTATTGACGAACTTGAGTTTGGTTGGGCATATTGAATATGAGGTTGTGGTGGCTGCCAATATCCTCCTTGTTGAGCATTTTGAGGTTCCCACCACATAGAGTTTGAATGATCACTCCAATCCGAATTGTAAGTATTGGAAAACACGTTATTCCTTGATTGAAGATTAGATATATCAACTCTTTGCATTTGGGACCTTTCCATGAGCTGTGACAAAAGAGAAGCGTTATCAAGTGCCATGTTGTTCTTAACAAACAAAACACAAATAAAAACTAAATCTAAAAGACAATACAGAAACAAACAATCCAAGGGATTAGCAAATTTTCTAGTCCCCGGCAACGGCGCCAAAATTTGATGCGGGTTTTATACGCGCACAAATTAAACCCTCTTTTTGTCGATTTGTAGTATAAGTATAAGTAGGGATCGTTCTGGACCGGGGATTAGGAGGGATTGTTAATCTCTTGGAAACTAACTTAAAAACGTAAAATAAAGTTTAAAACACTAAACTAGACTCAAAGAATTCAAAAATACTTTAAAACATAAACTAAACAGATTCTAACAAGTTCAAAAGACTCAAAACTCTTAAAAACACAAACTAAATTGATTTCTAACTAATTTGACATTAAAGTAAAGGGGGATTTAGGTTTTGACAAAATTAAACTAAATGAACAAATTGCAATTAAAACAGAATGTAAATATAAATGTGAATAAAATATGGATGATGGAATAGCCAAGGGGTTCTTCTCCACACATGTTACACTTGCATACAAGATTGATTCTCAGTTGGTCTTTCGATAAATTATGAAACTCAACACTCCGGGTTAATTAGGTCCGCTTAAATTAACCGTCAAGTTTTCCTTAAGTTAATGAATTGGATGGGTTAGCGCAACGCAATTCACAACATTCTCCAAAAGTCCTTTACGTGAACAGCACAATAAAGATACAATCTTAGATCATTAAGCAACATGAAAACTATAAGTGTTGACGAGGCATTCGTTACTATGGAATACGCATAAAACTTATGCCAAGAATTCGTTTAACGCGATTGTTTATAAGCAACCTCCACTACTTGTGAATATAAGTTCATAACGATTAGGTGAAATTCACTTATATTCTAGCGTCATATTCATGCATGAAAATTAAGCGCGCATTCTTAATAAACATACATAAATAAGTTATCAATCAAACGGTTAAACAAATTGAATCAACAACTTATGAAATTCCAACGAAAGTTAATCAATTCATATTGCAAATATAAACATAGTTTCGAATCACCCCCTAGCTAAAGGGGGTTTTATTTCCTCATATCTTTGAAATCAAAGAAACGCCTAAACATTCCAACAACTCAAACTTGAATTGTATGAACGTTTAGGCACTCTTCTCTTCCATTCCTCATACGCACAAAACAAAGAGAATTAAAATGAAACATTGAAATCAAAGAATCACCTAAACATTCCAACAACTCAAACTTGAATTGTATGAACGTTTAGGCCCTCTTCTCTTCCTCTTCGTTGTAGCACAAGGTCTAAGGTGAGGTTTGGGGGATTATGGAAATGGATGAGGAGTGGTGTAGAAGTGGAAGGGGAATGGAAAAAATGGTGTTTGGATTATAAGGGGAGAGATGGGAAGCTCACGGCTAGGGAAGGGAGAATGTGTTTGTAATGTGTTGTGTATGAAAATGAGATGTTTTTGAATGAATGAATGCAAGGGTATTTATAGGAGTAGTGGAGGGAACATATGGCTATGTCATTTGTAGGTGAAGTAGGTGGATGTTGTAGGTGAAGTAGGTGGATGTTGTAGGTGAAGTGGATGTTGTAGGTGAAGTAGGTGGATGTTGTAGGTGAAGTAGGTGGATGTTGTAGGTGAAGTGGATGGATGTTGTAGGTGAAGTAGGTGGATGTTGTAGGTGAAGTAGGTGGATGATATGTTAAGTGATAAGTGATAAGTGATATGATATGTGGTTATGATATGATAAGTGGTTAAGTGGTGATGATAAGTGATAAGTGATTAAGTGATATGATATGTGGTGATGATAAGTGATAAGTGCATGTGGGTTAACTAATGAAGGAAATGCATGTGCAATGACAATGTGTTAGAATGGATGTGTGTTATGCATGGCATGATTGGGATTAGGAAAGGTTTAAATGTCCTAAAACTAAAGAGAACAAGGTTCCAACACTTTGGCTCCAATTAGGTCTTCAATTTCGTCCAACACTTTGGCTTCAAGCATAAGCTATCCGTCCTTAGCCCAAAAGTGCTCCAAAAGTCTCCAAAATGCATCTTTTTGCTCCTTTAGCCCTTTGGACCTACAAACACACGAAAATAGCTTAAAGTACTAAAATAACTAAAGAAACATAACGTAAATGTACGAGAACAAGCCATTTAAGTCGCATAAATATGCTCCTATCAATCCACCCCATCTCTTTGAACACTTTTGAAAAATGGCAAACCCATCGAACCTTAGCTTAGAATTGAGTCTCAGCAGTGATACGGGCGCGCCGCATCAAGGTAACGTATGGCGCCCTTCTTTCTTATCTTCTAACGGTCCTCTCACAGGTGAAGACTCCGTGATGCAGGACGCCACAACAGCTACAATAGTAGCTAGGAACCTCCTCACTCCAAAAGATAGTAGGCTGCTGTCAGGACGGTCCGATGAGTTGGCCGTTCAAGAGTCCCTCGCACTTAGTGTTCAGTGTGCGAGTTCTGTGTCCAACATGGGCCAACGCCTGCTTGCCCGCTCCCGTCAGGTGGAATCATTGATGGCAGAGGTGGAAAGTCTTAAGAAGGAGATCAAACTGCTTAAGCATGAGAATAGAAGTTTACACGTGCTTGCCAACAACTATTCGACGGGCATGAAGAGGAAGCTTGATGAACTGCAAGAGTTTGAAGGTCGGATTCAAAGTGACCGTCAAAGGTTTTCGTCTTTCCTCCAGAGGCACCTTTTTCCTGGATCATCCAGCGTTTGGCCAAGTATTGAGGCCTCGAATGCTCTATCTTCGATGCCTCCAGCTCCGATGCCTTCCGCTCCTATATCTTCTGCTCCGATGCCTTCCGTCCCGATGCCTTCCGCTTCAAGAGTTTTGCCACGTAGTGGGTCTTTAAGTAAACAACCTTTGTGAAGCCTCCATCGTTCTGCCATGTTTTTTTTTTTTTTTTTTTTTTTTTTTTTTTTTTGAACATGCTTTGTTTTATTCGGTGCATTGGGTTGCCTCCCAAGTGGCGCTTTCTTTTACGTCTTGCAGCTGGACGAAGAACCCAATCACTCCAGGATATGTTCACGAATCGGATGAGAACTCCGAGTCATAAACTAGTACCTAGAACAAGAAACAAAACAAGATTAAGAAACTGGAATAAAATAAAAACAAACGAAAATAAAACAATCCAAGGGATTAGCAAATTTTCTAATCCCCGGCAACGGCGCCAAAATTTGATGCGAGAAATTTACGCACACAAATTAAACCCTCTTTTTGACAATTGTAGTAAGTATGTAAGTAGGGATCGTTCTGGACCGGGGATTAGGAGGGATTGTTAATCACTTGGATTTGACTCAAAAACATAAAAACAAAGTTAAAAAAGTTCACAAAGACTCAAAGGACTCAAAACAAGTTCAAAAGACTCAAAACTGCCTAAAAACACTAACTAGGTAGTTTCTGACCTTAAACCCAATGTTGGACGAATTTAAGATTATGGCTTGATTCAAACGTAAAATAACAATATAAAACACTATACTAGACTCAAAGAATGCAAAACTAAACTTTAAAACACTAAAACAAACCAAAAGACTCAAAACAACACAAACACACTCAAATCTGCCTAAAAACCACTTTCTGGGCAGATTTGAGCACAAACACAAATTTGGACGAATTTGTGTAACAAAATGACTCAAAACTCTTATAAACACAAACTAAGACACTTTCTAACTAAATTAGACAATAAAGTAAAGGGGGATTTTAATTTGACGAAAATTGAAATAACGAAACAAGTTTAATAAACTAGACAGAATGTAAATATGAATGCGATGAAAATGAATGGATGAATGCTAGCTAGAAGGTTCTTCTCCACACATGTTACACTTGCATAATAAAATGATTTCCAATTGCATTTCAATAAACCATGAATTCTCAACACCCCAAGTTAACCGTGATGCACTAATTAACCTTCAAATCTTCCTAACGTTATTGAATTGGATGGGTTAGCGCATACAACAATTCAAAACATTCCCCACAAGTCCCCTACATGATTGCATAATAGAGATACAAGCAAGAATCATTACGCTCTATGAAAATTATAAGTGTTGACGAGGCATTCGTTACTATGGAATACGCATGAAACTTATGCCAAGAATTCGTTTAACGCGATTGTTTATAAGCAACCTCCACTACTTGTGAATATAAGTTCGTAACTATTAGGTGAAACTCACTTATATTCTAGCGTCATATTCATGCATGAAAATTAAGCGTGCACTCTCAATAAACATACATAAATAAGTTATCAATCAAACGGTTAAACAAATTGAATCACAACTTATGAAACGCAATTAGAAGTAATCAAATCAAAATGCAAGCATAAACATAGCAAGCATAAACATATATTTCGAATCACCTCATAACTTTGAAATCAAAGAAACACCTAAACATTCCAACAACTCAAACTTGAATTGTATGAACATTTAGGCACTCTTCTCTTCCATTCCTCATACGTACAAAACAAAGAGTATTGAAATTAACATTGAAATCAAAGAAACACCTAAACATTCCAACAACTCAAACTTGAATTGTATGAACGTTTAGGCACTCTTCTCTTCCTCTTCGTTGTAGCACAAGGTCTAAGGATAGTTTGATGGTGTGAATGGTTTGGGGAGTGGTGAAAATGGAAGGATGGTGTTTGGATTGTAAGGGAAACTCACGGCACAAAGGGGGAAGTGTTGGTGGTATGTACAATGGAATGGAAGTGTTTATGGAATGGATGAATTTCTGGCACAAAGGCCTTATTTCTGTGGTGAATGGATCTTCCCCTTTGTGGCTGCAATGAAGGTTTATTTATAGGTGAAATGGGGGGAACATGACAGCTAGGAACTTGGTGGAAATCTGGAATGGTGATGGGAGATGCATGTGGCTGATTTATGCATGTGATTAAAGGGTGGAAATGCATGTGCAATGTTGGAAATCTGATGGGAGAAAGGTGGATGCATGTGTTGGCTGATTTAAAGAATGTGAGGGAATGATGAAAGGGGAAACATGACAGCTAGGATGAATGCATGTGAATATGCTAGAAATCTGATGGGAATGAATGATTAAATGTGAATGGCTGATTAGAATCTAGGGTGCATGTGGGTTAGAAATGCATGTGGGTGAATGTTTGAATGATTAAAGGGGAAACATGACAGCTAGGTTGGTTGGTGGCTGCCATGGAGGTGTGGAATGATGGAATTGCACAAGGGGAATGTATGTGCACAGTATTGGTGTGGAGAAATGATTATGGATGCATGTGTTGAATGATTTCTTGGTGAGGGATGTGGAGTGGCTGGAATGATGAAAGAATAAAGGGTGCATGTGGGTTAATTAATTAAAGGGAGTGCATGTGCAATGTTGTTGTTGGTGCAATGATGGAGGAACAAGTGCATGTGGCTGAAATGTGGAAGGTGTGCGGCTACTTCAAGTAGGAATCCTTGTGACATCAACTCTTCAATTTCTTCCATTCCTTTTGCTCCAAGTATAAGTTATCCCTTCCAAGTCCAATTTTGCTCCAAAATGCTCCAAAATGCATCTTTTTGCTTCCTTAGCCACATGAACCTAAAAACACACGAAAATGGCTTAAACGCCAAAAAAAACTATGAATTAACAATATAAATGCACGAAAACAAGCTAAGTAAGTCGCCTAAATATGCTCCTATCAATACCCTAGGGCGGCTCAAGGCAAGACCTATGAGTTTGAATTAAAGTCAAGCTTACTGCATCATATTCCTAAATACCATAGGCTGTCCATGGAAGATCCAAACAAACATTTGAAGGCGTTTGAAGTTGTATGCTCAAGCATGACACCAATTAACTTGGATGGGAACATTTTGAAGATGAAAGCCTTTCCATTTTCTCTTTTGGAAAAGGCTAAAGATTGGCTATACGAATTGGCGCCCGGAACTGTTACTTCTTGGGAAAGTATGAAACGAGCGTTCTTGGAGAAATTCTTCCCAACATCAAGAGTAATTCTTTTGAGGAAGAAGATTAGCGGAATTCAACAAAACCAAGGATAATCATTTCCAGCATATTATGAGCGTTTCAAAACCCTTGTTGCATCTTGCCCATAACACCAAATGAAGGAAGAGCTTCTAATTCAATACTTTTACGAAAGACTCCTTCCAATTGAGAGACAAATGCTAGATGCTTCAGCGATAGGTGCTTTGGTTGACAAAACACCAGTGGCTGCCAAGGTTCTAATTGCAAATCGAGCATTGAATGCACAACAATACGAAGGAGTTGGACAAAACGACCCTTCACGGCAACAACAAATGAATGAGGTAAGTGCAATTTCTGAAATTCAATCTCAATTAGCTAATCTCACTATGCTTGTGTCTCAAGTTGTTGAAGGATCCAAAATGCAAGGTGCGGCCATATGTGGAGTGTGCTCTATGCAAAGACATCTCAATGATCAATGTCCTCAATTGATAGAGAATGGAGGATGGGAGAGTGCCTATGCCGTGGGGTACCAAATTCAAAATCAACCAAGGAATGATCCATACTCAAGTATATACAATCCAGGTTGGAGAGATCACCCAAATTTCAAGTGGAGGCTTTAGACAACAACCCCTGGGGTTCTACACCAAGCCATACGGCCCCAATCCAAACCAAGCATAACTTGCCCAAAACAATTAAGGTACGTCTTTAGACAATGATACACTTATTAAGTTACTAACCAATTTGTCTCAAGGGCAAGAGAATCAAAACAAAGCGATGCAAAACTAAGACAAAAAGGTGGACCACTTGGAGAAGCAAATCGGGCAGATTGCAGACTTTGTAGGACAATTCCGAGACCAAGGCAAGCTTCATAGTTCAACCATTATGAATCCAAAGGGAAGCTTTGAAACCGCCAAGGCTATTACGTTGAGAAGTGGTAAGGAGGCTGAAACCACCCCAAAACCGTCCAAAACAAGCCAAGAGGAGGAAAAGTTGTTGCAAGAAGAACAACAGGGAGCAAAGGCCACGGCAAGGGAAGCCAAAACCTTGCCGCAGCTCCTTAGTGCACCAAAACCATCCCAAACCACCATGGTAAGTCCAAATTCGAATTTGTCTAGTTCTATTCCACTAAACGTGCCCTTTCCTAGCAGGTTTATGCAAGCCAAGGTAGAGGAGGATGAAAAAGACATCCTGGAGATGTTTAGGAAGGTGCATGTCAATATCCCGCTCCTTGATGCAATAAAACAAATTCCAAAGTACGCTAAGTTTTTGAAGAAGATTTGTACAACAAGGAAATGGATTCGGGAGAAAGAGGTGGTACATGTAAGTGAGAATGTCTCTGCAATATTGCAAAGAAAGCTGCCACCTAAATGCAAAGATCCACGTAGTTTCACTATCCCTTGTGTAATTGGTAATACAAGGTTCGAACATGCTATACTAGATTTAGGTGCATCAATTAATGTCATGCCATACTCTGTTTATGCATCAATGAATCTAGGAGAGCTTAAAAATGATGGTGTTATTATTCAATGAGCCGATCGATCTAATGCATACCTGAGAGGAGTTTTGGAAGATGTTTTGGTGTAGGTAGACCACTTGATTTTTCCTGTAGATTTCTATGTGCTGGACATGAAGGATTCAACCCACTCTCCACCATCGCGACTCTTACTTAGACGACCTTTCATGAAAACAGCCCACACCAAGATTGACGTGGCCAAGGGAGCCTTAACTATGGAGTTTGGTGGTGATATGATTAACTTTAAAGTTTCTGAATCCATTAAGAATATGAATGATGTTCGTTCTTGTTTTGCCATTGGTATAATTAAAAATTTAGGGCAGGAATGTTCAGCATCAATCAAGAAGGATGCATCTAGAACCACCATCGAGGAAGGAATTCGAGTGGAGCACAAGGAGCACGCCACTACCCTAAAAACACCCAATATGGCCGTGCCTAGTGATAAAATTGGCGAGATGGTGGCTGCCCTAGGGGCATTGCCACAACATCCTAGTAAGTCTCCAATCCCAATTCCAATTCCCATTTCAACTAATAGGTTGTTACCTTCTTTGGTGCAGGTACCCAATCAATTTCAAGGTGGTGGGAGCATTTACATGGACTTTAGGAACCAAAACACCACAATCAGGGAGGATCATTATCCCCTCCCATTCATTGAGCCATACTATGAGCACTTTGAGGAGCATGGAGTGGAGGATATATCCCTCCATGCCATGAGCCCTAGTGAAGATTAAAAGGAGGTATCGTCTAGCTGGAAGACGTTAAAGCAAGCGCTTTTTGGGAGGCAACCCATGTGTTCGAACGAGGAGACGATGGAACTCTAACTCCACAACCAGATTTGTGTTCTTAAACCCTACTCTTTATTACTTTTACTTTGCCAAGCTTGTCATGTTGTTAGTTGTGTTATTTGTTTGGTAGTTTATGAGTCTATGTTTAAAACATTGAGGACAATGTTTGTTTAAGTGTGGGGGGGTAAACAAGTTGTTTTTGCATGATTTTCGTGGGTTTTTATCACCTATCACTTCTAATGTGTTTCTCACTATTTTTAAGTGTTTTTAGTGTGTTTTGAAGTGTTTTAATGTATTTTGATCAGAAAATACGAAAATTTTGAAAAAAAATATCGAAAAAAGTGTTTTAAAAATCCAAAAAGAGTTGTTTTTGGAGTCGTTTTTTGTTTTTATGTTTGTTTGTGTCTTAGGATACCTTCCAACACAATGATGAGGATTTGGTTTTTAATTGCATGACTATTAAAGAAAGTTACAAACATGGATGGAAGTTTGATATACTCTTTGGTTTATGCTTAGTTGTAGTTGACATTTACAAATTCACATGTAATCACAAAAGAAAAATCAGTTTTTGTAACATGCTTGAAGGAAGGAACTCAAACTAACGCTACAACCCTGAGAGACTTGAGCCTAAACGTTCTTTCGAGAGTTATTAATCTTGATTTCTTGTTTTCTAAAGTCGTTGCATGATCTCATTATTCTTTGCTTGGTTGCTACTTAGAATGCGTTGTATCACTATAGTTCCAAATACTAGAACTCATACCTGTTTTATTCAAAGCATGAAATTGATTCGCATAACAAATAACAAGATGAAGTTGTTTAGTTCAAACCCAGAGCCAAAAAGCCTTAACCCTTTGCTTATGTATTGTAGGATTAACCCCTTTGAGCCTTATTTAGCCTATTTTATTTGTTAACCACAATATCCTTACCTAGCCTAGAATAGGACTTTCCATACCCTTGTTCTTGAAGTATAGTGGAGCATGACTTAGAAGGAATTCCTTTTGAGTGACATTCATGCAGAAAACAAGTGTGGGTGAAGGGATTTTTGTGTGTATGTGTGTGCCAAAGTCTTAAAGGAGGCACGGGAAAAAAATAAAAAATAAAATAAAAATAAAAGAAAAGGAAAAAAATGTGAAAAAGAAGAAGAAAAGAAAGAAAAGGAGTTGAAAATAAGTGAGAATGAACGCACAAGTGTTGGTTGTTGAAGAAAGGGTCCAAAAGTTTGAATCCGGCCCTAAGTTTTGTGTGAATCCCCCTTGGGTGTTCAAAGTTGGTTTCTGCATTCAAAAGTGAATTCTAAGTGTTTAGTTCATTACTTTGCTTACTATTGCTTTAAGAACTTTTGTTTATCCTTACCCTTCTTTGTTAGTCAATACCTTAGCCCCGTTACAACCCTTAGACTTCTATCTTGATTGTTATGTGTTTCAATATGTGGAGCTTAAAATTGGTTTGAGCATATGGTATCCTTGGTTCTCGCGTCTAAGTAGTGGCATTCCATTCATGAGATCATATACATATACATGTTAATAATTCCAGAAAGTGTCTTCTTTCATTATACATATGTGAGTGCTAGTCTACATGTTTACATCAATCTTCTCACTTATACCTAGTGTAGGGAGTGTAGTCAGAAAATCTGTGTGAAAATAGAGAGTATATCTTGTGAGGAATTGAGGGATTCTCTAAGGCATGTTACTAGATTCAAAATCATGTTTTAATTAATGAAATGCGAGCTAATGAGTGGTAACGATGATTAAGTATGTGCTCGAGCGTAGAGATAACTAAAATCTATGTGAGTGGTGATCTTTAATGTGTCATGTTGCATTGGAAATCCCTGAGATAATGTTGGATGGTCTAGGTTGTGTTTTGTTTGATTTGTTTATTTTGTTTTGCTTGAGGACTAGCAAAAGCTAAGTGCGGGGGAATTTGATAGCAGCATATTTATGCTACTTAGTTATGTTATTTCCTTACATTTAGTGAGCTAATTACTACTTATTATAGTGTTTTAAACTATTTTCGTTTGTTTGTAGGTCCTAATGACAAAGTTGGCAAGAAAAGGCAATTTTGAGCCTTTTAGAGCAGTTTTGGGCTTATTATGGATAGCTTGTATATGGAGCAAGGTGGATGGACGAATTTGGAGTCAAAAGAGGTTAGAAACATGCCACAAATCAGAAAAGGAAAGTTCAAGACAAAGAAGATAAGGAAAGAGCAAGAAATATGGAAACTTATCCTAACAACTTTATCTTATCCAAACCTTAGCCTATCTTATCCTAACCTAATCTTGTTCCACCTTAATCCTAGCTGCAAGTGGACCTAAAAACCTAATTTCTAGAAGCCTTATCTGACCTAAAGGGGTGCCACACCTTTTCCCCTTTTTATGCCTTCTAGAACACCCAAAATCAGCCACAAAACACTTAGTTTCTAGAAGGCCCAATTTTGGACGAATTTCCTAAACCTTTTTTTGATTGGATTCTTATTTTATTTGGCCCTTTTCCTCTTGGATTTGGATTGTATAAGTCCATATCTGAAATTAATTGGGCTAGGACTTAATTTCCAAACCCTTGCCGCAACCTAGGGGCCCTAATCAATTATTTCTGCTAGGTTTAACCCTAATTTTTTATTGCTAGGGTTTTGGCCGAGCAATATATATAGGAACCTTAAGTTGCCGCCCCCTACACACCCTAGGCAGCCATTCATCATTCATTCATCCATTCATTCCCACACACAGCATCCATTCAGAAAACATAACCTTGTGCCGCAAACCCTAGGGAGAAGAAGGAGTGCCGTGGCTTCCATAGGAGAAAGAGGCCCTTGTGCCGCAAGAATCTGCATCCATTGGAGACTCTGGGTGTTATTTCTTCCCTCGTTTCGTTTCCATGTTTATTTTAATTTGTTTATCAATTGTTATGAACATGTGTAACTAAGTTTTTCTTAGTTAGAGGTGAATTCAAAGCCATGGACATATGTTTTATATTAATTGATTTCCTCCAGATTTTGTTTCTTGAATTGTGAATGTGATTTACTTAATTGATTTATTGAGAACTTGTTCTTGTGTGTTGATTAAGGATGCATACTTAGTTTTCATGCATGAATTTGATGCTAGGATATAAGGGAATTTCACCTAATCGTTATGAACTTATATTCACAAGTAGTGAAAATCACTAGTCATGATTGTATTAAGTAAATTCTAAGCAAGAGTATCATGCAATTCATAGTTATGAATGCCTAGTCAATGTTTATGGTTTTCAAAAAGCTTAATGAGCTTTGATTTTATCTCTATTATGCAGTTCATGTAGGGAATTTGATAAGAATAATTTGATTGTCGATGCGTATTCCATCAATTCAATGAAACTAGGAAAATCTGAAAGTTAATTTGTGCTTTTCACAATTAATTTGGGGCATTGTCATTCATGGTTTAAAGGGATAAAATCTGGAAATCAATTTGTGTTACATATGTGCATGTGTGGAGAAGGACCCTCTAACTAGCCTTTTTCCCATTCAATTCACCTAATTTAGTGCCTAATCTGTTTAGTTTACAATCTGTCCAATTTAATTAATTTCGTCCAAATCAATTCCCCCTTTTATTAAGTGTGTTAGATTAGTTAGAAAAGTGTTTGAATCTGTCCAAATTAGTGTTTTGAGTCTAAGTTAGTTAAATTTCGTCCAAATCACCCTTTAGAGTCTAGTTTGAGTCTATTTGATTGTTTTGTGTTGTTTTGAGTATTTTTAATTTTCTTTGAGTCATATAGGTTTAGTTAAGTGTTTTTAAATTTAGTTTTATGTTTTTAAGTCAGTTTAGAGTAGATTGGCATCCCTAGTTAATCCCCGGTTAGAACGATCCCTACTTGCATATATACTACAATTGTCACAAATAGGGTTTAATTTGTGTGTCAAGTTAATTTACACATCATTTGACGAATTTAAAACTTAAACAAACAAGTTGCAGAAACAAAGTAAATTGACACGAATTTGGGTGAATTGGTGGGTGATAGGCTAGCTAGAGGGTTCTTCTCCACACATGACACATATGCTTACAAATCGATTTCCAATTATTATTCCAATAAATCATGAATGACAATGTCCCAAATTAATTGTGAACTGCACAAATTAACTCTCAGATTTCCCTAATCTCATTGAATTGGACTCCGCGACGCAATCAAATTATTCTTATCAAGTTCCCTATATAAACAGCATAATAGAGATACTTATCAAAGATCATTAAGTTCTATGAAAATCATAAGCATTGACAAGGCATTCGTAACTATGAAAAGCATGATACTCCTGCCATGAATTTACTTAATACGATCGTGACTAGCGACCTCCACTACTTGCAAATATAAGTTCATAACGATTAGGTGAAATTCCCTTATATTTTAGCATCAAATTCGTGCATGCAATCTAAGTATGCATCCTTAATCAACATACAAGAATAAATTATCAATCAAACAGATAAGTAAACCACATTCATGTTTTACAAAACAATAATTGGATGAAATCAATTCATATCACATATATGTTCATGGTTTCAAAATCTCCTCTAGCCAAAATGAGTTTAGCTCATCATGTTCGCACTTAAACAAAGATAACTTAAATTAAACATTGAAAACAAAAGATAGAATACACCTAAGAACGTTCCTACAATCCAAACTTTGAATGGCAGAGCATGGTTCCAAAGGTCTCCTCTCCTTTCTCCTTGCAAGGCTACGGCACAAAGATGTTTTTGTGTATGATGGATGTGTGGTGCGAATTGTGATAAGGAATCTCCCCATTATGCGGCAGATGCTTGAATTTATATGACAAGAGAGTCACAGCCCTAATTAATTTTTTTGGAGACAGATTTTTACACCAAATCCTCAAGGAAAAAAGGTAAATAAATGTCAGAATCCAAGAGGAAAAGGGAAAGAGAGGTGCAGCAGATCCTAGAGGAAAGGGGAATGCCTTGCACGGCAAGGGAAGGGTTTTCTAGAATAAATAGGTGCGGCTCCCTTTAGGAATGGGATTAGGCCTCTAGACTCCAAATCTTCTTTGTCTTGAATTAATTCTTCTATCTCTTTAGCATATTCTCAGCCTTCTTGAACTTCAAAGTCGTCCATCCACCTTGCTCCATGGATTTGCTATTCATTCCAAGCCCAAAACTACTCTAAAATGCTCCAAAATGCCTTTTCTTGCCACTTTAGCCACTTTAGGAAAGGGATTAGGCCTCTAGACTCCAAATCTTCTTTGTCTTGAATTAATTCTTCTATGTCTTTAGCATATTCTCAGCCTTCTTGAACTTCAAATTCGTCCATCCACCTTGCTCCATGCATTTGCTATTCATTCCAAGCCCAAAACTACTCTAAAATGCTCCAAATTGCCTTTTCTTGCCATTTTAGCCAATTCAACCTACAAACACACGAAAATAGCTTAAATCACTATAATAAATAGAAACTAACTCACTAAATGAAAGGAAATAGGCAAACAGAGTAGCATAAATATGCTCCTATCAGTGCTGTTAATGAGAATAACTAAAAATGCAAGAAAAATGAAACAACGAATGATATGTTGATTGAGAAACGATGAGGATGGGTCCAGGGATTTTGAGTTCACCATTACAAAACCAATTCCAATTTTATAAAGTTAAGCCGTATTCAATTACTAACATGTTTTCAGAGTTTGTTTTACATATATATGATCAGCCATATGATGTGTGGTTTTGATCAAATTCTCCTAATCTACAACCTAATTGGGATGTTGAACTTCGGTTCCAATTTAAGAGTCTTTAGCATACAAGAAAACATTAAAGAACCAAAGAAAATACATGGCAGGATGTTTGCATAGCATTTCTTCATTCATTCACATGTCTACCAAGATTAAGCATATTGCTTACTATAATCTTGATCAAATGATCTGTAAGAAAGCCTAATGGTGATCAATTAAAATTAACAAACAAAATTAAGAAAAGATTCAATGAATGAAACAAGAGACAGATTGATGAATTGAATATTTTAACATAAAAACACGGGCTAATTGTGCAAGGTTACATCGAAATCCCTAGTTATGAATTTAGTTACACATCATGTTCACAGAGATGAAATTGGAAATACACAACATGAGTGAAAATAAATCAAAGAGAGGAAACCCTTGAAGCAAATCTGATGTTGAACTTCTTCAAGAACAGCCTATCGGGATGAGTCTTCGGTGATGTTGGAGTGTATAGAATGGGTGGAGTTTTGAGTGTGGATGAAAAGAAGAAAAATAGTGATTGGAGTTGTGAAATTCGCTCAGAATGAAAGGTGTGTGTGTAAAAGTGGCTGAAAGGCTAGGTTCTATGATGTTAAAGAGGCTGTTACAGAATTGGGCATTTAATTCCCACATTTTTTTTTTTTTGCTGTTATTGGTCGTATAAAGAGCCATATTCATCACCATATTCAATTTTCACTTTTAATTCTTTGTCTACATCAGCATCATTTTTCAATTCTCCACTTTTAGCACCATTTTGCCTTATTTGTCCTCAACTGAGCTCCAAAATATGATTAGCTGCACACTAACACAAAAGAGGGTAAAATGCAACTAGTTTAACTCAAAAATATCACTAAAATGCAACTAGTTGAATTACCTATGTATTTCGTTTTGCTCTTATTTTGGGGTTTCTTTCAAAATTTGTAATAGTTGGAAAAAGGTGGTAGGTGTGCATATTTTAAATGCATGTTTAAGATTATTGTGAGTTAATGAGTTGGTCCTTTGTGTTGCTCAAATAGATGAGAATATGTTTGTGTTGTCAATTACGGACTGCAGTGGACTCTATCATTTTTACATGCTTGCACTCATCTATGTGACTCTGAGTTGAGTCGGCATGTTCGTAGCGTTCTTTCCTGCGTTGATTCAGCATTTTGTTGGATTGGATGAGGAAAAAATTGGGAATGGATACACCTATGTTCTTTAATAATCATGCTTCTAATCTCTGTATGCCTATGTTTACTCTTTGTTTTAAATATTCATTTCAACATCAACAGAGTACTACCAAGCAAATACACATTATACAGCCAACTTTTCTTTTCTTTTCGTTCTTTTCGTTCTTTCTTGATTCACTTTGCTATCAAAGTAAAGGACCAGGTGGACATATTTCTTAATGTTCAAGAGTTCGACGGCCAATGAGACGTTAGCCATACAAATAGGACAATATAGTAAATCGACGTATGTAACTATTTGTGTACATATACATCGAATTTTATCTTTTGTTATGTAAATAGGACTATCTACTAAATCTTATGTATGTAACTAGTGTGCATATGATGCCCAAATAGTTAAGCACACAAATTAACCCTCTTGTTGTCAAATTGTAGTAAGGATGCAAGTAGGGATCGTTCTAGACCGGGGATTAGGAGGGCTTGCTAAAACCTCTAAACTGACTCAAAAACATAAAAACAAAGTTTAAAACGTTCACAAATACTCAAAGGACTCAAAACAGGTTCAAAAGACTCAAAACTGCCTAAAAACACTAAATAGGCAGTTTCTGACCTAAAACACAATTTTGGACGAATTTAAGGTTATGGTTTGATTCAAAACACTTTAAAACATAAACTAAACAGATTCTAAACACTCTAGAACAAGAAAGTAAAGGGGGGTTTTGATTTGACGAAATTTGAAATAACAAAACAAATTATCAAACTAGGCAGATTGTAAAACGAATTTGTTGAAAACAAGATGATGGATGGATTAGTTAGAGGTCCATTCTCCACACATGACACATTTATATATGAATCGATTTTCCAATTGCTTTTCATTAACTATGATGCTCAACACCCCAAGTTAGCCGTGGACAACACTTTTCTAACTTTCAAGTTTTCCTTAAGTTATTGAATTGGATGGGAATGCGCATACAACAACTCAAAACATTCTCTAAAAGTCCCTTACGTGAAAAGCACAATAAAGGTACAATCAAAGATCATTAAGTTTAATGAAAACTATAAGTATTGACGAGGCAATTGTTACTATGAAAAGCATGAAACTCTTGCCAAGAATTCAATTAACGCGGTTGTGACTAGCAACCTTCACTACTCATGTTTATAAACTTGTGACGATTAGGTGAAACTCGTTTATAAACTAGCATCGAGTTTATGCATGAAGACTAAGTATGCATCCCTAATCAACATACAAAAACAAGTTTTTAATAAACAGATAATTGAATTGCAATCACAACTTACAAATCACAATTGGAAGAAATCAATTCATATTTCAAACATGTTCATGGCTTCAAACTTTCCCCTAACTAATTAGGGGTTTAGCCACTCATGATTACAGCAAACTTAGGAAGTAATAGCAAAGTAAACATTGAAGACAAGAATGAAGTACACCTAAAACGCTCCAATCTGCAAGCATGAACCGTTTTAAGCTTCCTTCCTCTCCTAGTTGTTGCGGCACAAGGGTTTTGGTGGGTTTTTGAAGTTATGGATGATGTAGAATGATAGGTTTAAGGTTGGGATGGATGTAGGGGATGGCAAGGGATGTTTTTGGGCAGAAAATATGGAGAATGGTGAAGTATGGATGTGTGAGAGGGAAGGGAAGAATTTCTGGCGTGAATGGTGAATGAATGAATGTTTTGTGGCTGCAACAAGGAGGTTTATTAATAGGATTTCAGGAAATAAAACCCTAGGTTATTTAGGTAATCAGAAATTAAGTCAAAGACTCTAGAAATAGGAAAGAATCCTCCCCCTTGCACGGCAAGGAAGAGGAATGGTCCAAGGAAGTGCACGGCAAGGGTTTTCAGAAATAGGTAAGTGTTTTAATTCCCTAAATCAATTCTAAGAATCAGGAATTAAGTTAAATCCCTTTAGAATAGGTAATTGAAATCAGGAATTAAGGGAAAAAGGCTAAGTCTTGCGGCACAAGGGAGGAAAAGAAAGGGAAAGTGCAAAACTTGCAGATTTTTGGAGAAAAGGAATGTATAGGTTCGGCTAAGGCATTTAAGAAAGGGATTGTGACATAATCTTGCAGATTTTAGGAGAGAAGAGGAAGGTAAGGTGCGGCACATGTCTAGGGCATCTAGAACATGTGATTTAGGCAACCACATTATATGGAAACTTGCATAATTGGAAACCTTTCAAGAATAGAAACTCCCCATAATGGAAACTAGTTTCCAATTCTTGATTCCTCCTTCTTCCTTCGATTCTAGGCTCACTTGGTCTTCAATTTCGTCCAATGCTTTGGCTCCAAACATAAGCTGTCCATCCTTAGCCCAAAAGTGCTCCAAAAGGCTCGAAAATGCACTTCTTTGCTCCTTTAGCCCTTAGAACCTGAAAACATACGAAAATGACTTAAAAGACTTAAAGAACTAAGAAATAACAACGTAAATGCACAAGAACAAGCTAACTAAGTCGCCTAAATATGCTCCTATCAGCATACACATCAAATATTATCTTTTATATGTAAATAGTAAAAGATTATTTTCTGGCAGTGAAATAAAGAAGCAGTACGTTGTGATGGAAATTGACGTTTTTGAGCTTAATTGCAATTTTTGGAGCTCAAGATGACCTCTGATGGGTTCGTCACCTTCTGGAGAAGTGTTCAGAATATTCCAAGCTTTAAATTTAGCTATTTTGGGCCAATTTTGGAGCAGATACGGATCCAAAATGCGACTGTGCAAATTTTGGGCGAGTTTTACTGGTCAATTTAGGATTATGTTTTCTAATTTATTTTAATTTATTTGATTTCTTAGTCTTATTCTAAAACCTTTGATTAGGAGGATTTAATTATAGCAATATTTTCTTTCTTCTTTATTTATTCTAAATAAGCCATTGTGGCTAGCCCTATTTTCTTTCTTCTATGTTCGACAGGGGAAATTAGCCAAGCTTAGAGACTTTAGACTTTTACATTCAAGGTGTTTTTTATCATTTTCTATTTTAATAAAATTCCTTTTGATTTTAATTATGAATTTGTGTAACTAATCTATTTTGCTAGGGTGAGACCACGAGCCTTGATGCGAAATATATTAAGCACACAAATTAAACCCTCTTCTGACAATTGTAGCAAAGTATGTAAGTAGGGATCGTTCAAAACCGGGGATTAGGAGGGATTGCTAAACTCTTGAAAACTGACCTAAGAACTCCAAAACAAAGTTAAAAACACTAATTTGGACTCAAAGAATGAAAAACCAAAGTTAAAACACTAAAACAAAACAAAAACTCAAAACAGCAACTAGAAGACTCAAAACTGCCTAAAAACCACTTTCTGGGCAGTTTTGAGCACCTACACTAATTTGGACGAAATTGGTTGAAAACTTGACTCAAAACACTTAAAAACATGAACCAAAACAATTTCTAACTAAATTGAGACTTCAAAGTAAAGGGGGATTTGATTTGGACGAAATTAAAGTTGAGAAAACAGATTGCAAAGTAAAACTGATTTTGAAACGTTTTTGGGGTTTTTAATGGATGATGGACTAGTTAGGGGTTCTTTCTCCACACATGACAAGTATGCAAATGACTCGATTTCCAGTTATTCCTTCATAGAATTATGAATGACAATGCCCCAAATTAACCGTGACATCACTAGTTAATTCTCAAGTTTTCCTTGTGTTATTGAATTGGATGACATCATACGACAACCCAAAGTATTCTTCAAAAGTTCCTTACATGACATCATAATAAAGATACAATCAAAGATCATTACGTTCAATGAAAACTATAAGCATTGACAAAGCACTTGTGACTATGACATCATGACACTTATGCTAGGAATTGAACTTAACGCGATTGTGACTAGCAACCTTCACTACTTGTGAATATAAGTGTGTGACAATTATGTGAAACAAACTTATATTCTAGCATCATATTCATGCAAGCCAATTAAGTGTCGACCCCTAATTAACAAACACAAATACGTTATTACTCGCACAGTTAAGCCAATTGCATTCACGATTCAAGAACTCATAACTGGAATTTATCAAATCAACTTGCACACATAGTTATGGCTTCGAAATCACCCCTAACCAATAGGGGTTTAGCCACTCATGTTCATAGAAAAATGAAAGGAAAATAAATTAAACATTGAAATCATAAAACGAATTACACCTAGAATGCACCAACGACGAAGCTTGAGCATCCAAGAGTCTTTCCTTCTTTCTCCTTGCTACGGCACAAAGGTGGATGGGATGGTTGGGATGTGTTTTAGGATCAGGGATTATGGAATTGGATGGAGGATAGGCACGGCAAGGTGTAGTGTTTGGCTGGAATTGTGTTTCTAGGATTTTAGGATGTGTAGAGTGGTGTGGCTAGATGAATGGACGAAAATTGGGTGAATGAGTGATCCCCCAAGTGCCTTGCTGCAAAGCCTTATTTATAGGGCTAGGAAAGGTTTTGAACTTAGTTGAAACCAAAAGGTTTTTTGTACCAGAAATTCTATACATGAAACACTTAAAGGATATATGTGTGTAGCTTGGACAAGGTAGGAGACAAGATAGGACGGCTAGGAGACAAGGTAGGATGGCTAGTGACGGCTAGGAGACAAGGTAGGACGGCTAGTGACAAGCTAGGACGGCTAGTAGACAAGGTAGGACGTCTAGTGACAAGCTAGGACGGCTAGGAGACAAGCTAGGACGGCTAGGAGACAAGGTAAGACGGCTAGTGACGGCTAGGAGACAAGGTAGGACGGCTAGTGACGGCTAGGAGACAAGGTAGGACGGCTAGTGACAAGCTAGGACGGCTAGGAGACAAGCTAGAAATTAGGCACCATGTGTGAATAGATAAAGCCTTCTAGAAATAAGGTTTTTTTAGGCCCCCTTGCAGCTCCCTAACTGAATTCAAGCCTTCAAATTCGTCCATCCTCATGCCTCCACGCTTGCACTATCCAATCTTGGCCCAAAAATGCTCTAGAATGCTCCAAATTGCTTCTTTTTGCATACTTTGACACTAAAACCTGAAATTGCACGAAAATGACTTTAAACACTTAAACTAACTAAGGAAAAACAACATAAATGCATGAGAACAAGCCAATTAAGTCGCATAAAAATGCTCCTATCAAGCCTTAGCTTGAATATGTAGTCTTTATTCAATTGCTTATGATAATGCACGCATACTTTGAATTATTAATCACTGTGCTTAAATTGTCTCTAGGTCTTAGTGATTCACGACCATTAAGATGTTTAGATACGTAATCAAATGCAATTCGGTCGGAATATCACTGGAGGATTGAGTATTACTTCTTCTGGTTAATAATTGTAATTTCACTTAAAGCGAATATCATGCTCTTAGGGGTTGCATGGTTTTTCAAAGGGTTTTTACAAAACTTAATGAGTCTTGCATGTTCATATTTGATCTGAATATCATAGACAAATTGCATATTATATACGTTCTTACTTGAATATCACGAGGAGAATATGCATTAGGAAAACCTAAACTTCAAAGTTGCGTGTGTAATTCATAAGTAATTGGGAAAATTACATAGGATTATTAAAGTGACGGCGGAACCCTAGTGGTTTCTCAATTTGATTTCTAAAAATTGTTTCCTTTCTCTCTTTAATATTGCAAAATTTTCTACTCTTTAAAATTAAATTCGTTTTTATTTAATTAGGTCATAAAAATCAATATTCCCAAAAATTTTGCTTTCAATAATTAATTGAGATTTGGTTTAATACGAATTATTTAATAATCCTTGTGGAGAATGACCTTACTAGAGTCATCTATACTACAATATCCTTGTTTCTCTTGCAAGTATTATGGGTGTTCTTAACCCTTTTGTGCGTGTGGTAAAAATCCTATCAACGGGAACCAAAGTCAACAAGTGAATAGTAAACTCTAATCATCTTTCGAAGTCTTCAATTATACTGCTTCTTCAGTGGGCATTCTATAACATCCCATATCGCCCAGGGGAGTGGATCATGTGATCCTTATATGTATATTCTTATCCCTACCTAGCAAGAGGCCTTTTGGGAGCTCACTGGTTTTGGATTCCATCGGAACTTGGAAGTTATGCGAGTAGCGTGCGAGAGCAATCTCATGATAGGTGACCCACTGGGAAGTTCTCATGTGAGTTCCCAGAAACAAAACCGTGAGGGTGTGGTAGGGGCCCAAAGCGGACAATATCGTGTTATGGTGGAGTCGAGCCCGAGATGTGGTGGGGGCCCAGGTCGGGATGTGACACATTCACACTGCTTTTATAATAATTTAGACATTTGTTAGAATTTTGTGTTCAGAGAGAGACTTTATGAATTTATATAGGCAACGAATACCAAGTGGCTACTTGGATAATAAGGTAAGCCTTATCAAAGTGATTACGAATATAGTAGGTCAGCAATCTTATAATAGTCTTATTCAGAAATATATGATTGGGTTAGGTCTTATTGTAAAAATAAAATAAATAAAGAGAAAAGAGAAAAGAACTGTGAGAAATTGAAGAATTCAGTCGGATGTTGTAAATTGGGGTTTTTATAGAAATAACAAACATGATTGATAATCCAAAACTTCACTTTTCCTGTATACAATTGAATACAAATACAAATGCTACAAGTCCCATACATACACCTCTCTCTCTCTCTCTCTCTCTCTCTCTCAACCCCAGAGAAAGAGAGAGAATTAGATTACCAGAACACTTTGGATTCTGATACAGTTTTACAGGGGCTGCTTCTGCCACTTTCTGTAAATTAGTGAAAATATGTACGTACTCTCGTCGTGTTGATGAAATGTCGTATGAACTTAATTTCTGTAAACACGAAAATTCCCGAAATTTCAATAGTTTTCTTGCTAGTCAAGAAATGAGGAGAGAATTACTTATTTTCAAGTTTCAAGTGGCCGTTTCTTCTGCAAAAACTTTGTAAATGAAATCACGAAAGCGCCTCGAATATTGCCTCGGATCAACAGCGGATATAGAAGTTGGATCATACTGGATCGACTTGTATGCATGCTCAAGCTTCTTGCTTATATCGTAGTCTTGAAGAATGTCTATGATTCCAAAGAACATTATAACATCATAATACTCTCCTGTTGGATCTCCCACAAGCTGAAATTCGTCACTTTTTCTCTCAGTCTTTTCGGCTCTTGCTGGCATGTTCAACCCCAATTTAATACTAGCCCACCTGCATCTCAAAGCCAAATCGTCATTTAAAATTTTCCTACTGGTTTTCGGTTTTAAGCAGATCAAGTCGGTTTTATGTTTTCATAATGTCTCTTGTGCTTTTTCTGTAAATACTGATATCGGTATTACTTGTTTCAAGCACCAAACATGAATGGTTTATGTAGAGAGAGATTTGACCTGGATGGATCTAAAAGAAGCTGATCCATGTCTGCTCGAGAAAGACGCGGTGCTCCCTCGCTGTCTTGGTCACCTGAGGGAAAGAAAACATAGCAGCCTCTTGCACGGTGAGCAAGTTGTTAATGCAAACTGAAGAAAAATATAAAACTTTGTTTATACAAAAAAGTAATTAATAACCAGTAGGAGTTTGTGCTCCAGAAGGAATGAGATCCCCAGCAGCTGATGTATTTCTGAAATGCAGTCCAACCAACAGACTATAATCCATTATTCTCTCCTGTTCAAGAAACTCACAATCCCTGTCGATTTGCCTGCAAAAACACGAAACACGTTCATTTAAGTACGTACATTTAATAGTTGTCATGACAAACATTTCAGCCCAGCATTGCCACCACCAACATCACCGGTAATTTCACCAACTTAACCACCTACTACTAAGTGTGAAATTTTGCCCCCAAGGCCTTACTCATAGTAGTAGTGAACCTCCCACGGTCCCACCACATATATTTGTTATATTTCTGACGTGGGACTATATTTTCCAACAAGTTGCTCCAGTATGGTGGCAAAACAATGAAAACTAAGAAGACAGTTCACCTGCAAAAATCTTGAAACCATGTCTTCTGGAGTCGAAATATAAAGTTAAGATCAAGATCTTTAAGAATGGTCATTTCATCAATCTCTGTCTCGGGCTTATCTGTTGTTCGACCGAGGGAAGATCCCTTCAGGTCGAAACGTCTGTGAATGGTATATTCGGAACAGAAAAGGTTCCCCATGATGATGAACCGCACCTGGATCATAAGAAAATCGTGAATGGTAATTCAAAACTAACATTACAAAATAGTTCTATATAGGTCTATCAATACTTGGAAAGTACCTTCTTTTGAATAGGTTGACCCATGAGCTTTACACAATGTAGACCATAAAATTTAGTGACCAGAGTGCTTTCGTATGCTCGAACATGGTTATAGTAGGCTGAAAGCATTCTTATAAGTACCTAATTCGTCGTGAAAAAGAAATTAACCAAGTACTCACTTAAGACGAGTGTTGATTTGAAAGAAAAATATATGAGGGAAGTACTAATAAAACTTACTTTTACTTCTGCCTTCTTCATTGTTTTAATCATGTAGCGGTCGTCATTGGTCAAGTAAAAGAAGCTGCCACTTTTACCAGGAGAGGAGAGTTCCCGAAGTGCATCGTTCCCGCAGATGGATAACATGTAGTCGGCTGGATCGACCTTAAACAACTTCCTAAGAGTCCTGAACAGAAAAAGTATATGTAACGGTAATAATTGTTCGACATTCTTCTTAGGAACAAAGACTGCAATGGAGTTACTAACAACTCCCTAACAACTAATTGTTTGAGCCTTAGGAGTTGGTGTACATCTAGTGAGATCAAGTAACATTTTTCCTTCTTTGTGGAGATAAAGCAACAGCAACATACATGTATATTTCTTATGTACAAGGTCAGACCTGAAGACTAATGGACAGTAATCCTTCCATTTAAATTCACAGGACTGGTGCGGCGGAGTGTACTTGGAGCCTTCTGAAGGAAATCTTGTCCAATATTTTTCCCTGGGGTCAAAAGCCGAAGGCTTCAGATCAAGGGATCCAGATGGACCTGGTCTTCCAACAGAATGCCTGTGCATGAAATCAATCCACATACATCAAATGACTGGCATAACACTTCAGTGTGTATGATATATTAGCAGTTGAACCAAAAAGATAAGATCGAAACAAGAAGGTGCATACAAAATCGTACAAAGTTAATTAATAATGAATTAAAACCTGATTCCTAGCTGCAAATTGAGCATGAGTTCATAATTTTTGTGGCCCCTGCTGATTGTTTCCCCCTGTCTCCTTGCAGTCTTATGTACCTTCATTGGGAGTCCCCTTTGATTCCCATCTTCAACATGCAAACCCATCATATCTTCATCCAGTTCTCCCCCAACAGTAGAAGCCCTATGATCACTGGCATTACAAGGTGATTCACCGCCATGGGCACTGCCATCCCACATTTGCATCCTATCAAATGGTTTATCCAGCCCGACACTTACCCTTCCATCCACCGACATTCTTCTTGGCTTGACACTCTCACCCTTTGCTGATCTCCATACCGCAAGCTTCTTCTGTGATGGCAAAATTGAAACCTTCTCCCCTGGACAAATTATACAATTCTTCAAATCAACATTGTACACATCTTGAGGATTCCATTCAAGATGGGCGTCTGTCGATGATTGGGATGGATAATAAGTCCCGTTTTGCTCACTAAGATCCTTACTCCAATTCCCTACGTAAAGACTCCCATCAGGCCATCGGAAAGTCCCATTCCCCTTAGGTACACAATCTTCCCAATTTCCATCATACCTATTCCCATTACTCCAAACAAATGTCCCTTTCCCAAAAATCACTCCATTTTTCCATTCCCCTATGTAATGATTCCCATCCTTCCATTGATACCTCCCTTGACCTTCCTGCAACCCGCGTCGCCATTCCCCCTCGTACCAATCCCCATTCGAATAATTCTTAGTACCATGTCCATGTTTCAAATTCATAACCCATTCTCCCTTGTAAGTGTCACCATTAGTCCCTGTGTATGTACCATTCCCATCCATGTATCCACTTTTAAATTCGCCCTCATACGTAGCTCCCGAAGGCCAGCTGAACCTACCTTTCCCCATGGTTTTTCCTTTAAACCACTCTCCAACGTACATACACCCATCCGTCCACAAGTACTTGCCTTGGCCATGAGGGAAATTTTCACACCAATGACCGGTGTAGTAGTCTCCATTGGGAAGGATCCTATCTGCATTATATATCATATCTTCAGGGCCACAATCACTTTCATCGCTACTATGGTCATGATCATCATCGTCTGGATGATCCACTGAAATTCCAAAAATGCTGTTAGCACGCTTCCTTGCAGCCTGTGTTTTGCGCACCGTGGCCTCCCATGCCTTGTACACACTGCTACCGCTTTCTTTGCTCATTTCTGCACCAACTCTTTATAATTTCACGTCTCCATGAATATATACACACTCTTTCAAAATGAAATTTTGCAAAGTAAACAAGAACGGCGATCAAGTAACTTTTGCACAACAGAAATCATGAAAGAATTAATCAAAATAACAATGCAGCTTCATGTAATGATGATAAAAAATAAATAAAAAATTATGAATAATCCATTCGAAGAAAAATAATATTTTGGTATAATATTCTTTGTTTTTGTGAGAAAAGTGAAAAGAGCGATTGAACCAGATGAAGAAGTGTGTCTGTCGAAATTCTGACATGTGAATGAAGTTATTTCTCTGAAATTAACAATAAAAACGGGCGTGGTTGTCGCAAGAGAATTAAGTAATTAAGGCAACATGCCACTAAATGCATGTTTAAGGACGTAGTTAGTTTGTTAATTTGTGAAAAAATGGTTATTATTTTATCAGATTATACTATTACTTCAAATATGAAGAGAAGAAAGGGAGTTTGATCATCTGGTTGTGGGTGGTTGTTGCATGGGAATTTCATGCAACGATGGGTGAGAGTGCAGTGCAACTCCTTTTCCTATGTTTGTGTTTTGCTTTGTGGCTGAGAGGAAGTGTCGTTTGTTTCCTACAACCTCTGAGAACCATAAAACATTTGGAACCATTCTAGTATTCTCGGAGTTTTCCTTGGCTTTCATATCCTTCCATTAATCCTCAGTGTAGTCCTAAAGACAAAGGGTAGAGAGAGTGTGTGTGTGTGTGTGTGTGTGTGTTAGTATTTGATGTACGTTATATTACTAATTTGAACCGACTTCTTTTCATTGGAATAAGTAGTCTATTTTATACAATCAATATTCCACATTAAGCTAATTTAAATAGCAGCAAAGGAGATTTGAACTTGAGTTCATAGGAGGGAGAATCAAAACTAATCCCTCGGATATGGACTACGTAAGTTTTAGAAACACATTTTTATTGGTCTTACCTACATTTTTAGTTATCTAATTTGTGACATATGATTTAAGACAACGTGTTCGCCTCCTTCCATCATGTACAAATCCTCCACCAGATAGATTATAGTTGTTTAGATTATTGTCTTTTAAGAATTAAAAAAATTCTTTATAGTATAAGTAAATTAAAATCCCTTGATTCCAAAACCTAGAATTCGAATCCAAATCACCCTTTATCCGAGACTCTTCTCATCTTCCCATTCCATCCTTTAAACATTTTTTTTCCGGGCCAATTTTCTTCGGATTGTAGCGGGTATAGTATAGTTTAGTGGTAGAAGTGCGATTCGTTTCTCCCATAACCAGTGTTTGGAGTACACAATGAACCAAAAGTTCATGTTCCGGAAAAGTTGCTTCATTTTGGCTACACAATTACAGAAAACAAATGCAATGATTGTGGATGCAAATTTTCGCCTTCTCCTTCTTTGACAAAATTGCACCTACAAAACGATTAACACTGTAGGGTCAAGGCCAAGAGCCTCATGCACCCACAATGAATTGCTGGGGGGGAGGGGGTTTGGGCTTTGGCCGAAGAAACTTCGATGCCAAAGTTAGAATTTAGAGAGAAAAGTGTTTGGAGAGTTTTTGGGAGTTTTGCAAGAGTGTGTAACCTAGCTTTTTAGAGAAAATGGGTTCCAATTTATAGAGCATGGCCGGCCCTCTTTGGGAGAGAGAATTGTCACATCCTGGCCCGGGCCGCCACCACATCCCGGGCCCGACTCCACCGTAGCACGATATTGTCCGCTTTAAACCCCGACCACGCCCTCACGGTTTTGTTTCTAGGAAAAAATCTCATCCTCGAAATTTAAAATCAACTAGAGATGTTGTGTAAAAGAGAATGTCATTCCATCGTGATCAAAGTGCAGTGATTTCTCTTTCATGCCTCTAAACTCAAACTTTCCTTCTTCTTTAGTATAGTACGAAGTTACTCAGTCAACATAAAGTAGAACATAATGTCGAAGTACGTATAATAAAGTGAAGCTAAAATAGTTGCTTAACAATATTTAAGATGAAGTCCAAACAATATTTAAATAACCAACCGTAGATGGACCTAGATGTCCACTTGCTTAACATGTTCTACAATTAAGTTTCCAGTATCACAGTCTGCAGTCCATAATTCCAACAACTCATTATTGTCCCGATAAGTAAGTAATAAATTCCCGAGGGTGAAATATTACCATCAAGCCCCCCATTGGGAACATATGCGTAATTCATCCAATTAGCACCTCAATTGCTCTCACGTACTGCCTTCCCAGGTGACAACGCAAATAATACTCAATTTACTACATTATAATCTCGATCATTCAACTACCTGTTCATAATATTTTTCTGTCAATCATGTGCCATGGACAGAATTTTCAGAGAACGTCTCAACAATGCCATACTCAAAACCAAAAATTGTAACCGTAGTTGCAACCAACTAAAATAAGGGTAACTATTTATTACAACATACACACCACATAACCCAACAATGCAGTTCATAACACCTTAGTGAGCAGGTTCAAATCAAATCTTCCCTCAAGTTTAGCAAAACTACTTCAATACAACAATCAAGAGTTTGAAGGTCCAACAAGTCCAACAAATCTAGAATACAGGGTAATTGAAATTAATGTATGACATCTCGTTACAACGATATCTTCTGAAACATTCAATCACCAATGGTTAAGATTCGTTCAGCAGAGTATATATTAGGTGATTGAGAAATTAATGTTCACGACTTAATGTCAATATCATAGAAACTTCCCTAGATGGTTTGCCTATGTCAAAAATAATACAAAGTGTAATAGGGTAGACACGAGCCCAAAATTGACTAGAATACCTTCCAACACAAAGAGGTGAATATGAAATTCCCCATCAGAATATACGTTGGTCTACGCCCGAGAATTTGACAATTTCATTGAATGAGAAATTTTACCAAGTGGTCAAAATGTAGTCCCTCTGGACCAATAATGATAAAAGAAAAAAAATTCACTTATCAAGTTTATCTATAAACATTGAAGCATCATCATTATTCCCACATGTACAAGATACCTCGTATTGAAAGTGTATAATGATACTTCTCAACTCCCTTTATAGACGAGAAGTGATTATAACTATTCAAACCATTTCTTGATATCTCACAAGAAACATCAAAACAATACATGTGAACTCCAACTAAGGCGGGATAAGACCGGCCGGATGTGTTCAAGTATACAAATATCTTCTGCTGCATTAAATTGTAATTACATTCATACAATCGGGATATTACATGATAGTGCAATCGTAGAAGTTGATTTAGTTCTTCCATCATTGATAGGAGCATATTCATGCGACTTAAATGGCTTGTTCTCGTGCATTTACGTTATGTTTCTCTCGTTATTTTAGTCCTTTATGCTTCTTTTGTGTGTTTTCAGGTTCTAAGGGCAAGGTATGCAAAAGGATGCCTTTTGGAGCCTTTTGGAGCAAATTAGAGATTGGAATGGATATCATATGCTTGGAGCCAAGAGGATGGACGAAATTAAAGACTTGAAGTAGGAAAGTTAAATCCTAAAAGACCTCATGTTTAAGCATCATTGAAGACTCCTACGCATTTTAGAACACAAAAACAACATTCCTTGCAACCTTAGGACATTGTCGTGTGTTTCCTTGTGTCTCCCTTCCTTGCCATGCAAGGAAGGGCTTTGTTCCCTATTTTAAACACTTAAAGCATTCACTTATCATATCATTCACTTATCAAACCAATCACTTATCACTTCCATTCACTTATCACTCACCACATATCATTCATTTATCACTTAACATATCATTCATTTATCACTTAGCATATCATTCATTTATCAATTATCAAACCATTCACTTATCACTTCCATTCACTTATCACTCACCACATATCATTCATTTATCACTTAACATATCATTCATTTATCACTTATCACAACAACAACCTAAAACACATGCACATGCACCACTAATCCCTTCACTTTCATGCCATCATTTCTCACACCCCCCTTTGCCGTGCAATACACATCAACACATTCCAGCTTTTCTCCTTCTCTTTGCAGCCACAAGTCACATGCATTCACACATAATCATTCACCCTATCCATCTTACATTCCACAAACAATGTCACATGCAAAACAACAATCATTCACACACAAAACAGCACCATTCACCCTTGCCGTGGCCTTCACTCACATTTCCAGCTTTCCACCTTGCATTTCCACATGCTTTCACTTCATCATTACACACCACTCATTCTCTAATTCCACATGCACATTCAATCATTCACTCAAGCACCCTTGTGCCATGTTTCCCCCTTTGTTCCCACCCATCACATGCATTATCATCAAACAAACAACCCTAACCCGTGGCATTCACTCCCAATTCCAGCATGCATTCACATGCATTTTCAGCACCATTGACACCTTTGCCGTGTATCCCCTTCATCATTCCAGCATTCCACCTAATTCACATGCCTTCATTCATTCTTTATTCCACTTACACTCATCATCACACACCTTAGCAATCAACACATGCAATCACATGCATCACAACCACAAAGAACCATCCCAAAAACACTTTGTCGTGGGCACCATTCCACATTCCAGCTTTCCACCATGTTTTTCCATCATTCCTCCACACAAATGCTTAAACAAACAGCCATATGTTCCCTCCACTACCCCTATAAATACCCTAGCATTCATTCATTCATGCATATCTCATTTTTCATACACAACACACCACAAACACTTCCATCTTCTCCCTAGCCGTGAGTCTCTCCATTTTCTGCACCATTCCCTTCCCTTTCTCCTCCATTTCTTCCATTTCCATAATCCCCCAATCCATTCAACACACCAACAACATCCCTTAGTCCTTGTGCTACAACGAAGACGAAGAGAAGAGGGCCTAAACGTTCATACAATTCACGTTTGAGTTGTTGGAATGTTTACGCGTTTCTTTGATTTCAATGTTTAAATTCAATTCTCTTTGTTTTGTAATATGAGGAATGGAAGAGAAGAGTGCCTAAACGTTCATACAATTCAAGTTTGAGTTGTTGGAATGTTTAGGTGTTTCTTTGATTTCAAAGTTATGAGGAACTAAACCCTTTTTGGCTAGGGGTGATTTCAATACCATGTTTATTTATGTGATATGAATTGATGAATTCCGGTTATGAACTCTTGATTCGTGAATGCAATTGGCTTAACTATTTGATGATTAACTTATTTGTGTTTGTTGATTGAGGGTCGACACTTAATTAGCATGCATGAATATGTGGCTAAAGTTTAAGAAGGTTTCACATAATCGTTACTAACTTATACTTGAAAGTAGTGAAGGTCGCTTGTCACGATCGCGTTAAGTTTAATTCTTAGCATGAGTAACATGATGTCATAGTTGCAAATGCTTTGTCAATGCTTATGGTTTTCATTATTCTTAATGATCTTCGATTGTATCTCTATTATGATGACATGTAGGGAACTTTTGAGAATGTTTTGGGTTGTCGAATGATGCCATCCAATCCAATAATATAAGGAAAATCTGAGGGTTAACTAGTGATGTCACGGTTAATTTGGGGCATTGTCGTTCATAATTCAATGAAGGAATAACTGGAAATTGATTCATATGCATAAATATCATGTGTAGAGAAAGAACCCTTAGCTAGCTTCCCATCCATTCATTTCCGTCAAATCCATATTTACAATTTGTTTTGTTTCCAAGTATTCATTTTAGTTTAAATTCGCCCAAATCCAATTCCCCCCTATTTCGTTGAAGTCTTAGTCTTAATCTTTCTTATTTTTAGTTTTGCTTTCTTCGAGCATTAAATAGTGTTTTATATTGTGTTTTTATGTTTTTAAGTCAATTTAGAAGGTTTTAGCAAGCCCTCCTAATCCCCGGTCTAGAACGATCCCTCACTTATCCATTCTACTACAATTGTCAAACGAGGGTTTAATTTGAGTGTCAAGTAAATCACGCATCAATCATCATTATCAGAAATTTTTAGTTTATCTCAATTGAAGATGTAGTTGAGAAATCTCAGGTTAATAAAGGTTCTAGACACGTTCACACCGAAAATGTCATCCGATATTTCAAGGGAAGATAATAACACTTGACTCTAGTTATGAATAAAATGGTTCATTTCGAACGATTTTAATCGTTGAAAAGTCTAAGCAATGCTCCATCATGTTGTCTCCCCACAATTAAAATATTTAATGAACACGTCATCACGGATTTCCAATTGATCAATGTCGTCGAAAGGTGTAGAGAAAAGGTAAGGTGAGACAACAGTTCCTTTGTCAAAAACTTTATTCATGATTAACATCCCAAACCAAATTAATTTTCCTTGGTCAATAAATGAAGAAAACACTATAGTAAAAAAAAAATCGATACCAATTTGTTAATAAGTTCGACAAGACCAAAGATTATCTCAAATTTCACAACATTTTCTTTCTTCTGCTACTTCCTTTTTGGAGAAAAGAAAAGAATAACATTACGAAATCACATCTCTCAAGTGAAGTACCAATTTACACAAAGGTAATATTTGAGGAATTTAATGTCAAAGGTAACTGTTTTCAAAGCATACTATATAAATGATCATCAAAATGACGAGTATAGCACCAACAATAATGTAGGGAATTAGTAATTGATTGGAGATTCTCCCCCTGAGATACACAATTATCAATATAATAGTCCTGCTTCAGGGCCATCAACTCATCCCAAATCCCCTTCTTTCCTCGGCAGGGAAATTTTTCCCCTATAATTTAGAGGCGTTCGCCAAAATGACTTTCTAAAACATCGACAAGTTGTCAAATCTGTCTAATACTTAGGAACAACTAACATATTTTTGGTATTCGACGAGGTGGCAAGATTCAAACATTAGACCTCAAGAACTGAGAATGCTTACATCACGCATGTGATGAACGTAATACTGCCCAACTTATGCTATGATACCAAATTGACACATCCCAACCCGGAAAGTCCACTAGGATTCCGAATCGAGCTTTGCTGACTGACACCTGGAAGGTGACAAAGCCATAGAATGTGATAATGTGTAAAATGTGAATAAATTTAAACTTAAAAGTGCCTATATACATAAATACGTGATGAGCGAGTATGGACCCATTTTACGCGTGATATAGAGCATAAGTAAGCACAGTAAGGTAAGATAATGATTATATCATCATAAGGAGCCACCTAAACTGGGAGTGCCACAAGTCCTCGTCGATACGGAACTTTGCTATTAGAACCTGGAGGGGTGCAAAAATAGAAAGAGTGAGTGGTCGAAACAAAGATTTTCAAAATCATTTCCATTATCAAAGGTAGTAACCCCTCGCCGTAAGACCTATATAGTTTCCAACAAATCATACTACGTAAAAGTATGAAATCAAAAGTATACTAATAGTAAACCCGGAAGTATGCCACTATCCAGCATCTCATTAGCAATACAAATTAATCACGTGCTTAATAAACCATACTAGCATGCAAGTTAGAATCACCTATGGTGGCCTGTACAACTGTACCCATATCACATCAATCAATGCTAGCACATAAGTCGGAGTCACCTATAGTGACTTGTACGACTTATCCATATCTCATCACATATCTCATCAATCATAGTTAGCATATAAGTCGGAGTCACCTATAGTGACCTGTACGACTTATCCATATCTCATCACATATCTCATCAATCATAGATAGCATATAAGTCGGAGTCACCTATAGTGACCTGTACGACTTATCCATATCTCATCACATATCTCATCATTCATAGCTAGCATATAAGTCGGAGTCAACTATAGTGACATGTACGACTTATCCATATCTCATCACATATCATTACATATCTCATCATTTAGCTTATTTACCAATTCCTGCACGCGAGTCGGAACCACCTAAAGTAGTCTGTACGACAAGTTGGGTGTAAATAAATACGCTCAAGTGCTATGATCATGTGAAGGCTGTATGAAGTATCGCAAGTCACCTACGAGTCGGAACCACCTAAAGTGGTCTGTACGTCAGGCTGGCACCTACCTTCGATCCAAGGTGAGCGTGTGGTGCGGAAGGTGAACGATCATGTGAAGGCTAGGCCCTGGCCACGGGCGGAGCACTAACACCGAAGTGCAGGTTTATAAGCTCTAACACATCTCAACATAATCATACTCACTACTATCACTATCATCAACATGTACTCACCTGAAGCTTACCTGGACGTCCGCAACATCATTTGGCACTTCAAAGCATTCATAATAATTAGGTTTAGGTAATATACATGTGAATATGTCATGATGTAAATCTGAAATTCAACAATATCATAATATTTCCAGATATATAAACATATATACAAATGGCATGCAATGCATAACTGTAACACCCCACTCCCGAACTATTTACTTTCGAGAGTAATCATCGGTGATAAGTCCAATTAGACACTAATTAAATTAACTATCATTACTTACCTTTGTTCTTTTTCCTCTCTCTTTTCCCTCCTTTCTCCTCCTCCTAATTGGTCCCTTCACCTTCCCTTAAAATCTGGTTAGCTTCCTTCCCACCAAAATGGGAGCTCCAATTATTTAACTAACTTCAAATAAAATTTTTCAAATGCCTATGACTATATCGTTATAATTCGGACTCGCAAGCGGCTTTCACCTATGCGTTCGTATGAACGAGTACTACACAACTACGCTGAAAGAATAAGTCATACGTTCCACTAGACGATGGTCAGCAGAAGTCAAAATCCTTGCCTCTAGGGCATTTTCGTCAATTCCCTCAAGGTTGGGTTGTTACAGAGTGGCCGGCCTTTGGGTGTTTTTTGGGATCTAATGAGTGAGGTATTTGGCAATTAATGGATTAATTAGGTAATAAATCCGTTAATTGGCCAATTTACTCAATTTATATGGAATGTTTTGAAGGTTATGGAGTAAATACCTTGTAGGGAATATAAGATGAGGATGGATGAAATAATTATGAATTTGTTACCTATTTTGGGCACTTTTGGCTTGGTTGGGGGATGCTTGCCCGCTGCTCGTGAGTAGGAAACCTGGTGTGCCTCAAAGGTAATTTTGTCCTTTTAACCCAAAAATCCACGTGTCGTCTCTTGATTATTTTTGGCTCCACAATGATCACATCAGACGCCACGTTTATGATGCAAGTCTTCAAGTTAAGTGAAAGGTATTCTTCTTCACATGTAAGTGAGAGGTATTAGGTTCGATTCTTGCTAAAGATGAAGTTGAACCACATTATTATAACAAACCTATTGTAAGACTTAGCCCACCCCCATTCCCTTAGTGTAGATACTATCAGATGATGTGGTATAAATTAGCACACAAATTAAACCCTATAATTTAGACAATTGTATTATGAGCAAGTAGGGATCGTTCTAGGCGGGGGATTAGGAGGGATGCTAATCAACACAAATTAAACTTAGAAACTAAAAACTAAAGTAGACTAACACAAAATAAGAATTGAAGGGGATTTTTGGACGAATTTTAATAAAAATAAAGTAAATTGCAGCAAACGAATTAGGTCTTGTACGAGATATAGGTGAAAGGCTAGCTAGAGGATTGTTCTCCACACATGAAACATATGCCTACAAATCGATTTCCAGTTATTATTTCTGTAAACCATGAATGACAATCCCCCAAATTAACTGTGAACTGCACAAATTAACTCTTAGATTTTCCTAGGTTCATTGAATTGGACTCAGCGACGCAACCAAATTATTCTTCTCAAGTTCCCTAACTATGAAAAGCATGATAGAGATACATCTCAAAGATCATTAAGTTCTATGAAAATCATAAGCATTGACAAAGCATTCGTAACTATGAAAAGCATGATACTCCTGCCAAGAATTTACTTAACTCAATTATGACTAGTGACTTTTACTACTTGCAAATATAAGTTCATATCGATTAGGTGAACTTCCCTTATATTCTATAATCAAATCCCTGCATGCAAACTAAGTATGCATCCTTAATAAGCATACAAGAATAAGTTCTCTATAAAACAGATAAGTAAATCGCATTCATATTTTACGAAACAAGAACTGGATGTAATCAATTTATATAAAACATATGATTACGACTTCGAATTCACCTCTAGCTAAAAAGAAATTTAGTTACTCATGTTCATCATAATTGAACAGCAATCTAAAATAAACATTGAAACTAAACAAGGGTAGAAAGAACTCTGGAAATCTCCAATGGTTGAATGCAATATGCGGCACACTCTTTCTTCTCTAATCGTTGCAGGTTACGGCACAAGCTTTTAATAAACGTGCGGCACACGTCTCTCTCCTTGCTTACTGCGGCAAATATATATATATATATATATATATATATATATATATATATATATATATATATATATATATATATATGGTAGGGCATGGCTGAATCCAAGGAGAAAAAGAACTAGGGTGTTTGAATTATCTTAGGACTCCTAAAATCAGATTAGATAAGATAAGATAAGACTGGATAAGATGAGATAAGTTTGGATAAGGTCGGATAAGATTATGTATTTCCTTGTCTTCCAAGCTTCAACTTTGATTCCACCAGATCTTAGGACATGTTAAACACCAAAAAATGTCCAGCCCAAATGCTCTCCACGCGTGTTATCCAATCCAAGTCCAAAACTGCTCTAAATTGCTCCATTTGGCCATTTATTGTCATATTTACCAATTGGATCTACAATAATACGAAAATAAAATAAATTACCAAAAGAAATAGAAATTCACGAAGTAAATGCAAAGAAATAAGATAACAAAGTCGCATAAATACACTCCTATCAAATTCCCCCACACTTAGCTTTTGCTAGTCTCCGAGCAAAACAAACAAAACAAAACCTAAACCTTCCAACAATTGCCTCAAGGATTTCCAATGAAACATGACATGTTAAAAATCACTACTCACATAGATTTTAGCCATCCTTGCTTTGAGTTTATACTCAACCGCAGTAACCATTCACAAGCTCACATTTAATCAATTAAAACAACATTTGAATGTAGTAACATGCCTTAGAGAATTCACTCAATTCCTCACCGGATATACTCTCTATTTTCACACAGATTTTCTGACTACACTCCCTATACTAAGTATATGTGAGAAGATTGATGTAAAGATGTAGACTAGCACTCACATATGTTACAATAAGAAGGCACTTTCTGGAATTATTAATACAAACATGTATATGATCTCATGAATGGAATGTCACTACTTAGAAACGAGAACCAGGGATTCCATATGCTCGTACCAATTTCAAACTCCACATATTGAATAACATAACAATCAAGATAGAAGTCTAAGGGTTGTAATGGGGCTAAGGTATTGCCTAACAAAGAAAGGTTAAGGATAAACAAAGGTTCTTAAAGTGATAGTAAGCAAAGTAATGAAATCTCAACTTTTGCTTGCAGCACCCAACTTTAAACACAAAGGGGAGATTCGTACAACTTTAGGGTCAGATTCACATTTTTGGACCTTTCTTCAACAACCAACACTTATCAACTCATTCTCACTTCTTCTTTTCAATGGTTTTTTTTTTCTTTTTTTTTTTTTTCCAAATGTACGCGCACTACTTCATTGGATTCAAAAGAGCAAATTCTTCCCCTACACTTGTTTTTCTGCAAATCGTAAATCAAAAGGAATTCCTAACAAGTCATGCTCCACTATTCTTTAAGAACAAGGGTATGGATATTCCTATACTAGGCTAGGTAGGGATAATGCAAGCTAACAAAGAAAATAGGCTAAATAGGCTAAATAAGGCTCAAAGGGGTTAAACCTACAATACATATGCAAGGGATAAGGCTTTTTGGCTCTAGTGGTAACTAAACAACTTCATCTTGTTATTTGTTATGCAATCAATTTTATGCTTTGAATGAAACGTGCATGAGTTCTACTATTTGGAACTAAAATGATGAAAAAGCATTCTAAGTAGCAACCAAGCAAAGAGATAATGAGATCATGCAACGACATTAGAAAACAAAAATATCACAGATTAATAACTCTCCAAACAAAGAATAGGCTCAAGTCTCACAGGGTTGTAGCGTTAGTTGAACTTTCTTCCTTCAAGCATGTTACAAAAACTGATTTTTTTTCTCTTTGTGATTACATGTGAATTTGTAAATGACAACTATAACTAAGTATTAATCAAAGTGCATATCAAACTTCCACCCATGTTTGTAACTTTCTTTAACAGTCATGCAATTAAAAACCAAATCCTCATCATTGTGTTGGAAGGTACCCTAAGACACAAACAAGCAACAAAAACGACTCTTTTTGATATTTTCTCAAGCTTTTTTCAATTTTTTTTTCAAAATTTTTTTATGACACACAATTAACACTTTAAAACAGTGAATAACAATATTAGAAGTGATAGGTGATGAAATTCGAAAATATGTCATGAAAAGCAATCTGTTTACCCCCTAACACTTAAACCAAACATTGTCCTCAATGTTTCAAAAATAAACTTAAACACGAAAGCAATAAAAGATAAATAGCAAACAAGACAATCATGGCAAAGTAAAAACAATAAAGAGAAGGGTAAAAGAGAGCAAATCTGATTATAGGAGCCGAAAATTCCAAAGTCTCTGGGTTGCCTCCCAAGAAGCACTTGCTTTAACGTCATCCAACCGGACGATACTAGTAAGGCTTCAAATGGTGTCCATTCACTTTGAATTCATTCCCCTTCTTTAAACTTTGAATTTGGATTGCACCATAGGGAAAAACATTAGTAATAACAAGGGGACCAATCCATTTAGAACATAACTTACCTGGAAACAATCAAAGGCGAGAGTTGAAAAGCAACACTTTCTGCCCAACAGAAAATGTTTTACTATGGATCATCTTATCATGGAAAGCCTTTGTTTTCTCCTTGTAAATATGAGCGTTCTCATAAGCCTCATTCCGAATTTCCTCAAGCTCATTCAATTGTAACTTCCTATGAAGGCCAGCAGCATCAATGTTCATGTTGAAAGTCTTGACTGCCCAATGTGCATGGTGCTTCAATTCAACTAGAAGATCACATGGTTTCCCATAAATGAGCCGAAAATGAGACATTCCAATTGGTGTTTTGTAGGCAATATGATATGCCCACAATGCATCATTCAAACACAAGCTCTAATCCTTTCGAGTTGGTCCAACTGTCTTCTCCAAGATTTGCTTGATTTCTCGGTTAGAAACTTCGCCTTGCCCACTTGTTTGAGGATGATAAGGTGTCAAAACCTTATGTGTGACATTATATTTTTTTAGCAGTGCCTTTATGGTTCGATTACCAAAATAAGAACCCCCATAACTTATAATTACTCTCGGCATTCCAAACCTGGCAAATATGTTCGTTTTGACAAAATCTGCAACCAATTTGGAATCATTAGTACGGGTGGCTTTTGCTTCCACCCATTTTCAAACATAATCTACAGCAAGTAAAATATAACTGAAACCATGAGAGGAAGGAAAAAGACCCATGAAGTCAATGCCCCAAACATAAAAAATCTCAACAAAAAATATAGGAGTTTGCGACATTTGATCTCTTGAACCTATATTGCCTGTTCTTTGACAACGATCACAAGTCATGCAAAAAATTCTAGTATCTTTAAATATAGTAGGCCAATAAAATCCACATTCTAGAACTTTGAGTGCTGTTCGTTGGGTACGAAAATGACCTCCACAAGCATACGTGTGACAGAAAGTTAAAATTGAATTGAATTCAGAATCATGCACACATCTATGAATAATTTGATCAGGGTAATATTTCCACAAATAAGGATCATCCCACACATAAAATCGTGCCTCTTTTTTATGTTTATCACGTTGGTGCCTATTTATGGTGTTCGGAACTTGTTTAGATACAATATAATTCATAATATCAGCATACCATGGCTTACTTACCTTAATGACCAGCAACTGTTCATCTGGGAATGCCTCTAGAATAGGTAAAGGGTCTTCTTCATGTACCAAACGACTCAAATGGTTAGCTGCTACATTTTCGCTACCTTTTTTGTCTCGGAGTTCCACGTCAAACTCTTGGAGAAGAAGAATCCAGCGAATAAGCCTTGGCTTGGCTTCTTTCTTTGTAAGTAAGTACTTCAAAGCTGCGTGGTCAGAGTAAATGATCACTTTAGTTCCAAGTAAATAAGAACGAAACTTATCTAAAGAAAACACAACAGCAAGGAGTTCTTTTTCAGTGGATTAATTCAAATGAGCATCATTCAAGGTCCGAGAAGCGTAGTAGATGACATGCAGCTTCTTATCCTTTCTTTATCCCAAAATAGCCCCTAAAGCATAATTTGAAGCATCGTACATAAGCTCAAAAGGAAGACTCCAATCTAGTGGAACAATGATAGGTGCCGAAGTTAGCATCTTTTTGAGGTGCTTGAATGCCTTCTCACATTCCTCATCAAACACAAATGGCACATCCTTTTGTAAAAGTTGGCACAAGGGTGTTGAAATCTTTGAGAAATCTTTGATAAAATGTCTATAGAATCATGCATGTCCAAGGAAAGAACGAACCTCTCTCACCGAAATGGGAGAGGGTAAGTAGCGTACAAGATCTATTTTAGATTTATCGACTTCAATTCCTTTTTCTGAAACTATATGACCTAAAACTATACCTTATTTTACCATGAAGTGACATTTTTTCCAATTTAAAACAAGGTTAGTTTCGATGTAGCGTTTCAATATCAAAGTGAGATTAGTTAGACAATCATCAAAAAAATCACCAAAGACACTAAAATCATCCATGAAAACTTCAATAATCTTCTCAACAAAATCTGAAAAGATACTTACCAAACATCTTTGAAAGGTGGCTAGTGCAATACATAAACCAAATGGCATTCGACGATAAGCAAAAGTACCAAATGGACAAGTAAAAGTAGTATTTTCTTAATCATTTGGAGCTATAACAATCTGATTATATCCCGAATAACCACTGATAGGAGCATATTCATGCTACTTAAATGGCTAGTTCTCGTGCATTTACGTTATGTTTCTTTAGTTATTTTAGTCCTTTATGCTTCTTTTGTGTGTTTTCAGGTTCTAAGGGCTTAGGGAGCAAGAAAGTGCATTTTGAGGCTATTTGGAGCATTTTTGGGCATGGATTGGATAGCTTAATCATGGAGCAAAGAAGATGGACGAAATTGAAGCCTTGCATGCTCTTTAGGACATAAAACAAAGGGCCTAGCCCAATCAAACAATCCTTTGAGCCATGCAAAAACCCATAGCCCAATCAAACAATCCATCAATTCACATGCAAAACCACCATTCACACATGCACCCAAACACTTCTTTGTTGCTGTGCCTTTCCCTTCCACTTTCCAACCTTTCCAAATGCAATTTCATCAACACATGCATTATTTATTCACTCTTCATCATTGCACTCATCACCAAAGAACTCCCCACCATTGCCATTCCATCCATCCTCCACACCTTTCCAACCTAGCCACATCCTTTAATCATCCCCCCTTTAAGTTATGATTTTATTTCCTAACCCTACATGCATTATTTATTAACTCTTCATCATGCATCCACATTTTAAATCATCAAAAACTTCACCCTTTTCCGTGGCCTTCATTCCCATTTCAGCATTCACATGTTTTTCCAACTCATCCACAAGCATTGCCGTGGGTTCCCTTGCACTTTCCAGCATTCCCCTTGTGCAATTCCAGCTTTCCACCCACTTTCCTAGCTGTTTTTCACATGCATTGCAGCCACATTCTCACCCTTTCTCTCCCTATAAAAACCACACACAATTCATTCACTCCCCATTCCATTCACAACACAACACACAACACAAACACACATCCATAGCCGTGCATATCCTTCCATTTCTGTGCAGTTTTTCTCCTCCATTGCAGACACTATCCAACCACTTCCCATCCCTCCAAAACACTTCACATAATCCCCAAAGCTCACCTTAGACCTTGTGCTACAACAACGAGGAAGAGAAGAGTGCCTAAACGTTCATACAATTCAAGTTTGAGTTGTTGGAATGTTTAGGTGTTTCTTTGATTTCAATGTTTAAATTCAATTTTCTTTGTTTTGTAATGGAAGAGAAGAGTGCCTAAACGTTCATACAATTCAAGTTTGAGTTGTTGGAATGTTTAGGTGTTTCTTTGATTTCAAAGTTATGAGGAACTAAACCCCCCTTTAGCTAGGGGGTGATTCAAAATACATGTTTATGCTTGCAATATGAATTGATTACTTTTGGTTGGAATTTCATAAGTTGTGGATTCAATTTGTTTAACCATTTGAATGAATATGACGCTAGAATATAAGTGAGTTTCACCTAATAGTTACGAACTTATATTCACAAGTAGTGGAGGTTGCTTATAAACAATCGCGTTAAACGAATTCTTGGCATAAGTTTCATGCGTATTCCATAGTAACGAATGCCTCGTCAACAGTTATAATTTTCATTGAACTTAATGATCTTTGTTGAATGTCTCTATCATGCGTATTCCATAGTTAGGGACTTTGATTAAGAATAATTTGGTTGTAATGCGTATTCCATTCAATCCAACGAATCTAGGGAAATCTGAAAGTTAATTTAAGCGGACCTAATTAACTTGGAGCATTGAGTTTCATAATTTATCGAAAGACCAACCGAAAATCAATCTTGTATGCAAGTGTAACATGTGTGGAGAAGAACCCCTTAGCTATTCCATCATCCATATTTTCATCACATTCATCTTTACTATCTGTTTTAAATTATAATCTGTCCGTTTAATTTAATCTCGTCCAACCACAATCACCCCCCCCTTATTTTGTTAAGTCTTAATCATTTGATTTGTCTTATTTTATGTTTTTGAGTATTTAGAGTCTTTTAAACTTGTTTTGAGTCTTTTAGTTTGTCTTAGTGTTTTAAAAGTTAGTTTTATTTATTTGAGTCAAGTATTTAGCATCCCTAGTTAATCCCCGGTTAGAACGATCCCTACTTACATCATTACTACAATTGTCACAAATAGGGTTTAGTTTGTGCGCGTATAATTACCGCATCAAATTTTGGCGCTTTTGCCGGGGATTGGCAAATTTGCTAATCCCTTATCTTGAGTCTTGTTTAAATTGTTTAGTTTCTGTTTTGTTTTAATTTTTTTTGCACCGTGTGTATGTGTTTTGTTTTTTTTTGCCAAGTCTATTAAGTTGATTACTTATCTTGTTTACTTTTGTGTGTAGGTACTAGTTTATGACCCGTAGCTCACAACCTGTTCGTGAGCATATCTCCGACTTTGACGGTGATTTCGAGAGGACTTTGAGAAGGAAAAAGAAATCACAAGCATCTAATCCTCCTAGTCCCGAACCTGAATTTAAAGAAGAAGTACCAACCATGGCAGTGGACAATCGGACCATCAAGGAGCTCTCTGCCTCAGGTATGGGCAATGCCGCTCCTTTATGCATACAATACCCTACGGCAGCTGAAGGTAAGACAGAAGAATTTGAACTTAAGTCTAGTTTATTACATCATATTCCTAAATTCCATGGGTTGTCCATGGAAGATCCTAACAAACATCTTAAGGAATTTGAGGTAGTTTGCTCATGTATGACACCCATCAACGTTGATGGGAGTATTTTGAAGATGAAGGCCTTTCCATTCTCACTTATGGACAAGGCCAAAGATTGGTTGTTTGAATTGTCTCCTGGAACTGTCAATTCTTGGGAAAGTATGAAACGTGCATTCTTAGAGAAATTCTTTCCCACTGCAAAGATCATTCTCTTGAGGAAACGAATTAGTAGCATTCAACAAAATCAAGGTGAGTCGTTCCCATCTTATTATGAACGTTTTAAATCACTTGTTGCTTTATGTCCACAACACCAAATGAAGGAGGAGCTGCTCATTCAATATTTCTACGAGGGACTCCTTCCCATGGAACGTCAAATGCTAGATGCTTCGGCGGGTGGTGCATTAGTGGACAAGACTCTAATGGATGCCAAAGCTCTAATTGCCAACCGAGCACACAACGCTCAACAATATGAAGGTGTTGGACAAAGAGAGGGGCCACGACAACAAAGTGTGAATGAGGTAAGTGCAATTTCTGATATTCAGTCACAATTGTCTAATCTTACTTCTCTCGTGTCTCAGGTTGTCAAGGGGTCAAAACCACAAGAAAACCAAGTGTGTGGCGTGTGTTCAATGCAAGGGCATCCATCGGAGACGTGCCCTCAGTTAATAGAGAATGGAGGTTGGGAATCTGCCAATGTCGTGGGTTTTGGGAACCAAAATCAACCACGCCATGATCCATACTCTAATACCTACAATCAGGGTTGGAGGGACCATCCAAATTTCAAATGGCGGGATCCTCAACAACCCCAACAACAAGGAGGATTTAGGCAGCAACCACCGGGTTTTTATACAAAGCCATTCATCCCCAATCAAAACCAAGTGCAATCTGCCCCAACAACCTCAGGTATGTCTTTGGATAATGATCAAGTTGTTAAGTTACTTACTACTTTGACGCAGGAAGTACAAACTCAAAATAAGGAGAGACAAATCCAAGACAAACGGGTGGATAATTTGGAGAAGCAAATGGGTCAAATTGCCGAGTTTATGGGGCAAATTAGAGAACAAGGCACATTGCCTAGTTCAACCGTTATGAACCCGAAGGGAGGATTTGAAACCGCTAAGGCCATCATGTTGAGAAGTGGTAAACAGGTTGGAACGGACTCAAATACATCCAAATCAAGTCAAGACGAGGAGGACAAGTTGCTACAAGAAGAAGCACGGGGAGCAAAGCCCACGGCCAAGGATGACCAAACCTTGCCGAATTCATCTAGTCCTCCTAAACCATTCCAAACCACCAAGGTAAGTCCCAATTCAACTTTTTCTATTTCTATTCCACTAAATGTGCCCTTTCCTGGCAGGTTTAGGCAATCAAAGAAGGAAGAAGCTGAGAAGGACATTCTAGAGACCTTTCGGAAAGTTCAAGTTAATATTCCGCTCCTTGATGAGATTAAGCAAGTCCCGAGGTATGCTAAGTTTTTAAAAGAACTTTGTACAACAAGGAGAAGGATTTCAAACAAAGAGGTGGTTCAAGTAAGTGAAAATGTCTCTGCTGTGTTACAAAGGAAATTACCCCCTAAATGCAAAGATCCGGGTAGTTTTACAATTCCGTGCGTTATGGGTAATACTAAGTTTGAACAATGCATGTTAGACTTAGGGGCTTCGATTAATGTTATGCCATACTCTATTTATGCATCTATGAACTTAGGTGAGCTTAAAAATGATGGTGTGATAATTCAATTAGCCGATCGTTCTAATGCATATCCAAAGGGTGTTTTGGAAGATGTTTTGGTACAGGTTGGTAACTTGATTTTTCCAGCGGATTTCTACGTGCTTGACATGGAGGATTCACCCCATTCCACCCCATTGCCGATTCTATTAGGGAGGCCCTTCATGAAAACAGCCCGCACCAAGATAGATGTGTTTAAAGGAACTTTAACGATGGAATTTGATGGGGAAGTCATTGATTTCAATCTTTCTGAAAGTATTAAATTTCCTAAGGACGATCATTCTTGCTTTTCTATTGATATAATTGATGATTTGGCGCAGGATTTTCTCGATTGTTTGGAGAGGGATACACTTGAAACAACAATTTCACAAGGAATTGGGCAAAAATCTGGTTTTGCCGTGCCTAGAAGTGTGGAGGAGGCTGAGATAGTGGCTGCCCTTGAGTCACTACCTCAACACCATGGTAAGCCTTCTAACCCAATTTCAATTTCAGTTTCCACTAATAAGTTGTTACCCTCAGTGATTCAGGCACCCGTACTTGAGCTTAAACCGTTGCCCGATCATTTAAAGTACGTTTATCTGGGAGACAACGAGACATTGCCCGTCATTGTCTCCTCATCACTCACTGCCATAGAGGAGGAGAAGTTGATCCGAGTGTTGAAAGAGCACAAGACGGCCATTGGGTGGACTTTGGCCGATATTAGGGGAATTAGCCCGACTACGTGCATGCATCGCATACTTCTAGAGGAGGGGGCTAAACCAACTCGAGAGGCTCAGCGCCGTCTCAACCCTCCAATGATGGAAGTTGTGAAAAAGGAGATTATCAAACTTCTTGATTGTGGAGTGATTTATCCGATCTCTGATAGTCGTTGGGTGTCACCGGTGCAATGTGTTCCAAAGAAGTCCGGAGTGACAGTGGTGAAGAATGCCGAGAATGAGCTTATGCCAACCTGTATCCAAACAGGTTGGCGTGTGTGCATTGATTATAGGAAGCTCAACGCCACCACAAGGAAGGATCACTTCCCTTTGCCGTTCATTGATCAAATGCTTGAAAGGTTAGCCGGTCATTCTTTTTATTATTTCCTTGATGGTTATTCTGGATATAATCAGATTGTCATAGCGCCGGATGACCAAGAAAAGACAACTTTCACGTGCCCCTTTGGTACTTTTGCTTATCGTCGTATGCCTTTTGGTTTATGCAATGCTCCGGCCACGTTTCAAAGGTGTATGGTAAGTATCTTTTCAGATTTTGTGGAAAAGATTATTGAGGTATTTATGGATGATTTCAGTGTGTTTGGTGATTCATTTGATGGTTGTTTGGAAAATCTCACAATAATTTTGAAACGATGTGTAGAAACTAACCTTGTGCTTAATTGGGAAAAATGTCACTTTATGGTTAGACAAGGCATAGTTCTAGGGCATATTGTTTCTGAAAGAGGAATTGAAGTGGATAAATCGAAAATAGATCTTGTGCGCTACTTACCCTCTCCTACTTCGGTTCGAGAGGTTCGTTCGTTTCTTGGTCATGCAGGATTTTATAGGCGATTTATCAAGGACTTCTCCAAGATCTCAAACCCTCTTTGCCGTCTCCTCCAGAAAGATGTGGCATTTGACTTCAACGAGGAGTGTGAGAAGGCGTTCAATCACCTCAAAGAAATGCTAACTTCGGCCCCTATCATAGTTCCACCGGATTGGAGCCTTCCTTTTGAGCTTATGTGCGATGCTTCCGATTACGCATTAGGAGCTGTTTTGGGGCAAAGGAAGGAAAAGAGGCCGCATGTTATCTATTATGCCTCTCGGACTTTAAATGATGCACAATTGAATTATTCTACCACTGAAAAAGAACTTCTTGCTGTTGTATTTGCTTTAGATAAATTCCGTTCTTATTTGCTTGGTACTAAAGTTATTATTTATACTGACCATGCAGCATTGAAGTATTTGTTCACCAAGAAAGAGGCCAAACCACGACTCATTCGTTGGATGCTTCTTCTCCAAGAATTCGATATCGAAATCCGGGACAAGAAAGGAAGTGAAAACGTGGTGGCTGACCACTTGAGCCGTATGGTGCATGAGGAGGATGCCGTGCCTATCATAGAGACATTCCCAGATGAGCAACTGATGTCCGTCAAGGTAAGTGAACCCTGGTATGCTGATTTGGTGAATTATTTAGTGTCTAAACATGTTCCTAGTGAATTACTTAAACACCAATGTGATAAATTGAAGACAGAGGCACGGTTTTATGTGTGGGATGACCCGTATTTATGGAAATATTGCCCTGACCAAGTTATACGTAGGTGTGTGCACGATTCTTAGTTTAATGCTATTCTAACCTTTTGTCACACTTATGCTTGTGGGGGACACTTTGGCACTCAAAGAACAGCACTTAAGGTGTTAGAATGTGGTTTCTATTGGCCTACCATCTTTAGGGATGCTAGAACATTTTGCATGTCTTGTGATAGATGCCAAAGAACGGGCAATATTGGTCCTAAACAACAAATGCCGCAAACCCCCATTTTTAGTGTTGAAATCTTTGACGTTTGGGGTATTGATTTTATGGGTCCCTTTCCTTCGTCACATGGGTTTCTGTATATATTGCTTGCTGTGGACTATGTGTCGAAATGGGTGGAAGCAAAAGCCACCCGAACTAATGATTCTCGAGTGGTTGCAGATTTTGTGAAAACTAACATTTTTGCAAGGTTTGGAATGCCACGAGTGCTAATCAGTGATGGAGGTTCCCATTTTTGCAATCGAACCATCGAGGCGTTGCTCAAGAAATACAATGTCATGCATAAGGTGGCCACACCTTATCATCCTCAAACGAGCGGGCAAGCCGAGGTTTCGAATAGGGAAATCAAGCAGATTCTTGAGAAGACCGTGGGGTCTACAATGAAGGATTGGAGTTTGCGCTTAAACGATGCATTGTGGGCGTATCGCACTGCCTACAAAACCCCCATTGGGATGTCACCTTTTCGGCTCATCTATGGGAAGCCATGCCATCTTCCCGTCGAATTAGAGCATCGTGCACATTGGGCCGTCAAAACATTCAATATGGACCTTGATGCCGCAGGTTTACATAGGAAGCTTCAATTGTGTGAGCTTGATGAAATCCGAAATGAAGCATATGAGAATGCCCGGATTTACAAGGAGAAAACGAAGGCATTCCATGACAAGATGATTCGTGCCAAGACGTTCTCTATTGGGCAGAAAGTGTTGTTGTTCAATTCTCGCCTTCGGCTGTTTCCGGGTAAGTTGCGTTCCAAATGGGTTGGTCCTTTTATTGTCACTAATGTTTTCCCTCATGGTGCAGTACAAATCAAAAGTTCAAGGACGCAGCAAGAATTCAAAGTGAATGGGCATCGATTGAAGCCCTATTACGAGACGTTTGAGGAGCATGTCGTGGAGGAGGTACCCCTCCATGCCGTGGAACCTAGTCAAGCTTAAACGGAGGTACCGTCCGGCTGCAAGACGTAAAAGAAAGCGCTACTTGGGAGGCAACCCATGCATTCAACAAAGGAAGACTTAGAAAGCACTCCAATTCTAGATTCCTAAAAACTCTTCTCTTTGTTGCTATTTCGTTTCTGCCTTGTTAGGTTGTTTAGTTGTTATTGTTTGTTTGTTTATTAATTGTGTGAGTCTATGATTGTAACATTGAGAAAATGTTTGATTTATTGATAGGCACTGCTAAACAAAGAAAGATGGAGCCTTCACAAAGGGCGTTTACTTGAAGCCCCACTACGAGGCATCGAAGCAGAAGGCATAGAAGCGGGAGGTATAGGGGCAGAAGGCATCGGAGCTAGAGCATTCCAGGCCTCAATACTTGGCCAAACGCTGGATGACCCATGAAAAAGGTGCCTCTGGAGATAAGCAGAAAACCTTTGACGGTCGCTTTGAATCCGACCTTCAGACTCTTGCAGTTCATGAAGCTTCCTCTTCATGCCCGTCGAATAGTTGTTTGCAAGCACGTGCAAACTTCTATTCTCGTACTTAAGCTGCTGGATCTCTTGCTTAAGACTTTCCACCTCTGCCATCAATGATTCCACCTGACGGGAGCGGGCAAGCAGGCGTTGGCCTATGTTGGACACAGAGCTCGCACACTGAACACTAAGTGCGAGGGACTCTTGAACGGCCAACTCATCGGACCGTCCTGACAGCAGCCTACTATCTTTTGGAGTGAGGAGGTTCCTAGCTACTATTGTAGCTGTTGTGGCGTCTTGCATCACGGAGTCTTCACCTGTGAGAGGACCGTTAGAAGATAAGAAAGAAGGGCGCCATACGTTACCTTGACGCGGCGCGCCCGTTTCACTGCTGAGACTCAATTCTAAGCTAAGGTTCGATGGGTTTGCCATTTTTCAAAAGTGTTCAAAGAGATGGGATGGATGGAGTTAATTCTCAAAGGGCCGGAGTCGATTTTCAAGAATGGGAATTCTTCAGAGTGTGTTTGTTGTGGTGATCGATAGCTCTATAAAAAGCCAAGGCGACGCGTCCACCGATTCAAAAAGCCGGAATTTCCGGCGTAATTTAGGCGACGCTTTCTCGGCTTTTCGGAAGATGCGTTCAACTTTGTCAAAAGATTTCTTCTTTTCAGACAACACGTGGAGGCCATCATCGCAACTACACATCTTTAGCCGACAAGCGCAAAGTCCGGCGACGCTTTCTCTGCTTTTTAGAAAACGCGTGCAGCTTTGTCAAAAGGAGTCGCATCCGCACTACTACGTGTCGTTCAGAAAGCAAAGGGGCGTCGTTCAGAAATCGAAAGGGCGCCTGCTCAGAAATCGAAGAGGCGTCGTTCTGATATCGAAGAGACATTTGTCGACAAGGGTAAAAGAACAGTACCACCACTTGATATTATCTCTATATATGTCGACCTTCGTCTTTTATGGCAAGGCAAACCTGAAGAAAATGCCCATCTCTCCCTCACCTCTGAGGGCGCACTCCCAGCAAAGCCTTTTGAAATTCTCAATTTTTTCTTCTTCCCCAAAGATGATACCGGATGCCTGGAGTACAGATGACCCAGGAGGAAACGGCAGATTGAAGTGTGCTGATTCATTCACCGCTTCTTCAAAAGCAAAGGTATCTCATATCATCAAGGTCAAAAGCAAAAGTATCTCATATCATGCTCTTTCCCTGTCTTTTTCTTTGTCATTGTTCTTACTCGCATGGCAAAGTAAAAGAAGCAATCAGCCGGCACTTGGAGTCAGTCTTCCGATCTGGAGCCAACTGCCTGGAATCTATTCCTGATTGCTTACCTAGCGTTGCTCTCGAGTAGTCATCTTCAACGGTTGATACACTTCCAGAGAAGGGACCACTCCTGCAAAGATTGAACAAAGAAACAGATAACAGGAGGAAGCTCAGACCTTCGGGGGAGACACTAAAGGGAATCCTGCTGCCCAGTTCAAGAGTAGCACAAAGGAAAATCAACGATGGGCGGAAACCAGTTCAAGAGTAAGCCTGTGGAATCATCAAGATCAACCCATGCAATCACCAAGGAGAAGAGGGAATTTACACTCCATAACCAGATTTGCGTCCCTAAACTCTTCTCTTTGTTAGTTACATTCTGCTATGTTTAGTATGTTTAAGTGCTTTTTGTGTGTTTACTTATGTTTTGTGTGAATCTATGCTTAAAACATTGAGGACAATGTTTGATTTAAGTGTGGAGGGGGGGGTAACTAAGTTTATTTTGATGCAAATTTGTGGGATTTTATCACCCATAACTTCAAATGTTGTTCCTTGCTGTTTTAAGGTGTTTTTAAGTTGTTTTAGAGTGTTTTAGTATGTTTTGTTTTATAACTCCGAAAATCACATAAAAATTTGAAAAACATGTTTTGAAAAGCCTAAAAAGAGTGTTTTGAGTCGTTTTTGTGTGTTTGTGTCTTAGGGTACCTTCCAACACAATGATAAGGATTTGGTTTGTAATTGCATGACTATTAAAGAGAGTTATAAACATGGATGAAAGTTTGATTTACTCTTGGTATATGCTTGGTTATGGTTATAATGTATGACTTCACATGCAATCATAAAAGAAAAATTCGTTTTTGTAACATGCTTGAAGGAAGAAACTCATAATAACGCTACATCCCTGTGAGACTCGAGCCATTACTTTCTTTGGAGAGTTATTTTCTGTGATTCTTTGTTTTCTAAAGTTGTTGCATGATCTCATTATTCCTTGCTTGGTTGCTACTTAGAATGCAATTGTATCATGATAGAACTAAATGCTAGAACTTATATCCGTTTCATTCAAAGCATGATATTGATTGCATAACATACAATAAGATGAAGTTGTTAGTCAAGCCAAAGCCAAAAAGCCTATCCCTTTTCACATGTATTGTAGGATTACCCCTTTTGAGCCTTTTCAAGCTTATTTTCTTTATTAACCCCTTGTTCTTAAAGGATAGTGAAGCATGACTCAGAATGAACTCCTTTTGATCAATATACTGCAGAAAATAAGTGTGGGGGAAGATAATAGGGCACGGCCAAAGAATGAAATAAAGAAAAAAAAAAAATTGTTGAAAAGAAAGAAAAAAAAAAAAAAAAAAAAAAGAGTTGAAAAATAAGTGAGAATGATCTCACAAGCATTGGTTATTGAAGGAAGGGTCCAAAAGAGTGAATTTGACCCTAGTTGTTGCATGAATCTTCCCTTGTGTTTAAAAGTTGATTTCTGCCATTAAAAGTGAGTTTAAGTGTCAATTTCATTACTTCGCTTCCTATTACTTTAAGAACCTTTGTTTTACTTTACCTTTCTTTGTTAAACCATTACCCTTAGCCCCGTTACAACCCTCAACTTCTATCTTGATGTTATGTATTCAATATGTGGAGTTTGGAATTGATATGAGCTTATGGAATCACTGGTTCTCATTCTAAGTAGTAGCATTCCATTCATGAGATCATATTCATGTCATTATCGTAAATCCAGAAAATGCTTTCTTTGTTATAACATATGTGAGATACTAGTCTTTCATATTTACATCAATCTTCTCACATATACTTAGTGTAGGGTGTGTAGTCAGAAAATCTGAGTGAAAACTGAGTGCATATCTTGTGAGGAATTGAGCAAATTCTCTAAGGCATGTTACTACATTCAAAACATGGTTTTAAATGCTTAATTGGGAACTAGTATGTGGTGAATATGATTAAGAATGTACTTAAGTGTAAAGATGGCTAAAATCTGTGAGAATAATGATTTTTAACTTGTCATGTGCATTGGAAATCCCTAAGGCAACGTTGGAAGGTGCAGGTTGTGTTTTGTTCGTTTTGTTTTGTTTTTGGTTTCTTTTGTTTTGTTTTGCTCGAGGACTAGCAAAAGCTAAGTGTGGGGGAATTTGATAGGAGCATATTCATGCTACTTAAATGGCTAGTTCTCGTGCATTTACGTTATGTTTCTTTAGTTATTTTAGTCCTTTATGCTTCTTTTGTGTGTTTTCAGGTTCTAAGGGCTTAGGGAGCAAGAAAGTGCATTTTGAGGCTATTTGGAGCATTTTTGGGCATGGATGGACGAAATTGAAGCCTTGCATGCTCTTTAGGACATAAAACAAAGGGCCTAGCCCAATCAAACAATCCTTTGAGCCATGCAAAAACCCATAGCCCAATCAAACAATCCATCAATTCACATGCAAAACCACCATTCACACATGCACCCAAACACTTCTTTGTTGCCGTGCCTTTCCCTTCCACTTTCCAACCTTTCCAAATGCAATTTCATCAACACATGCATTATTTATTCACTCTTCATCATTGCACTCATCACCAAAGAACTCCCCACCATTGCCATTCCATCCATCCTCCACACTTTTCCAACCTAGCCACATCCTTTAATCATCCCCCCTTTAAGTTATGATTTTATTTCCTAACCCTACATGCATTATTTATTAACTCTTCATCATGCATCCACATTTTAAATCATCAAAAACTTCACCCTTTGCCGTGGCCTTCATTCCCATTTCAGCATTCACATGTTTTTCCAACTCATCCACAAGCATTGTCGTGGGTTCCCTTGCACTTTCCAGCATTCCCCTTGTGCAATTCCAGCTTTCCACCCACTTTCCTAGCTGTTTTTCACATGCATTGCAGCCACATTCTCACCCTTTCTCTCCCTATAAAAACCACACACAATTCATTCACTCCCCATTCCATCTCTCCATTCCATTCACAACACAACACACAACACAAACACACATCCATAGCCGTGCATATCCTTCCATTTCTGTGCAGTTTTTCTCCTCCATTGCAGTCACTATCCAACCACTTCCCATCCCTCCAAAACACTTCACATAATC